>NC_080645.1:20552500-20885426 GCF_027579445.1 Ammospiza nelsoni | reverse complement strand
AACAATCACAGGGAAAACTGATTTCCTTGGGGTGTTCCAGTCCAATCTGTGCTGGTGGGTGCAGTTGGAATCCCTGGGGATGGGGGATAAGTGAGGAGCTCAACAGGAATCTCAGGAATGTTGTCTTTTAACCATGGTTTCTGGCAGCTGGGTCACTGCAAGTCCACTTTGGTGTAACCTTTGTGCCCTTCCCAGCAGAACTGATGGGGACAGACTGGTCCCACGTCCAGGAGGAGGGGAGCACTCGGCGGGGCACTCAGCAGCTCATCCTGCCAGGTTTGCCAGGGCTTGGTTGGCATGAGGGGCCTGGGAACCTCCCTCAGCCTCCAGGGAAATGTGGTGCAGACTCCTGCAGTGAGGGTGGGGTGGTGGGGGGGCCACAAACAGGACAGGGGTGACACAAACCCCCCCCGTTCCGGCCCCTCCGTTAGTGAGAGGCAGCAGCAGAGCTGCCTGGCAGGCTGAAAAGATCCTTTTTCCCAGGAAATAAACTCCTGCTTATTTATTTCCACGAGTAGGCAGATAAATTCCATCAGCAATTCCATCTGCCAGGAAGAAGAGGAGTTGCTGGAAGAGCTCCTTGTGCAGTGCTGTGCTGTAAGGTCAGCGGAGGAGCCCGTCCAGCTCGGGGCAGGGAGTGTGAGCGCTGCAGAGCCCCGGCTCCCCTGCAAGCCCTGTCCTTCCTCCCCTCTGCTGCCCTGCAACAGCTGCCCAGGAGGGTTCTTCTGGTGCCGGAGAGATCATCTGAGTCCAGGGAAAGGCTCAGTTTGTGGGGGAATGGTTGTGAAGGGAGCACGGGCTGTCTCTGGCAGCAGAGGGAGTTAACCTAACAGGAGTTGAGGTTGTGCAGCCTGAGCAGCTCCAGAGGGACCTGAGGGCTCTTTCCAGTGCCTGGAGGGGCTCTGAGAGAGCTGGAGAGGGACTGGGGACAAGGGCCAGGGTAAGGGGGAATGGCTTCCCCAGAGGGCAGGGTTAGATGGGATGTTAGGGAGAAATTCCTCCCTGTGAGGGTGGGCAGGCCCTGGCACAGGGTACCCAGAGAAGGGTCCAAGGCCAGGCTGGACAGAGCTTGGAGCACCCTGGGACAGTGGAAGGTGTCCCTGCCATGGCAGGGGCTCTCCAGAGGCTGTGGGTGAAGCTTTCCCAGTCACAGCTCTCACAGCAAACACTGAGCTCAGCCAGGGGTGTTACAGGCTCCAACTGCTCCTGCTTTCCACAGTGAGCCGTGCCTGGATGCGTTTGGAGCACATCCAAGGTGTATTTGCTAATGGAAGAGGAGATCTGAACTCACTTGGTGGATTTTGCATGGCCAAACAACATTCAGCACTGGGAGATGGGAGCTGTGGGAGCTCCCTGCCCTGCCCAGGGCTCGGTGACACCAGGAGCTGTTGCTCCAGGACCTGGGGCTGTGTTATTGTCCCTCATCCCAACCAACTGGTTTAACCAACACAGAACGACTCCAGGAGTTCACACGAGGTGATGAGGGATGGGAAAGTAGGAAACAGTGAAGTCCTGAGGAGTTTGCTGTCTGTGTTGTGCTGAGCAGGGTGAGGGGGTGCAAATGGAGCCCCAAGGCAGGGAGCTCCTTTCTGAGGCTGGGGTCAGGCAGGTAAATCCAGCTCCACACGGAGCAGGGACCTGGGAGCTCTTGAGAGGGGAGCCTGGGGCTCCATCCACTGCTGTGCCAGGGCTCCATGCACCTGGGAACTGCAGCTCCATGTGCCAGGGCTCCGTGCCCCTGGGAATTGCAGCTTCATGTGCCAGGGCTCCATGGCCCTGGGAATTGCAGCTTCATGTGCCAGGGTGCCAGGGCTCCATGGCCCTGGGAATCACAGCTCCATGTGCCAGGGTTATCAGAGCTCCATGGCCCTGGGAATCACAGCTCCATGTGCCAGGGTTATCAGAGCTCCATGCACCTGGGAACTGCAGCTCCATGTGCCAGGGTGCCAGAGCTCCATGCACCTGGGAACTGCAGCTCCATGTGCCAGGGTGCCAGAGCTCCATGCACCTGGGAACTGCAGCTCCATGTGCCAGGGCTCCGTGCCCCTGGGAATTGCAGCTTCATGTGCCAGGGTTATCAGAGCTCCATGGCCCTGGGAATCACAGCTCCATGTGCCAGGGTTATCAGAGCTCCATGCACGGGGGGATTTGGGCTCTGTACATGAAGTGTCAGAGCTCCATACACCTGGGGGTATCAGTGCCTCGTGTCCTGGGGTACCAGACCTTCATGGGGAGCTGGGGGCTCTGGGATAGCTCCATGTCCGGAGTATCAGACCTCATTGCACCGGGAATCTGGGGCTCTGCGCACGGGATACCAGAGCTCCGTGTGCCCGGGGAGGGCGATGCTCCATGCTGCAGCATACCAGAGCTCCGAATACCGGGATACCGGGGGGACTGGGGCTCAATGCCGCGGGGTACCAGAAGCCCAAATACGGGGTGGACTGGGGCTCAATGCTCTGGGATACCGGAGCTCCAAATACTGGGGGGACTGGAGGTCCAATGCCCCGGGATACCGGAGCTCCAAGCACCGGGGGCACGGATGTTCCACGCCCCGCGGTACCACACCCTCCGTCCCCAGGTCACCTCCGCTCCCTGCCCGGTGCCGCCCCCGTCCCGCCCCTCCGGCCCGTTCCGGCCTGCGGGAGCGGAGCGGCGGCGGCGGCTGCGCACGGCGGGGCCGCCATGAGCGACGAGCGGCTGCGCCGGGTGCGCGACCGCGTCCGGCCCTTCCCGGACTTCCCCGAGCCCGGCGTGCTGTTCCGGTGAGACCGGCACGGGATCGGGGATGGGATCGGGGGGGGAAACCGGGGCTGGAACCAGGACAGGGGATGGGGCCGGCCATGGAGGCAGGACCAGCGCTGGAACTGGGGATGGGAGCAGGGCTGGAGCCGGGCCGGGGACTCGCTGCCAGCTCCTGTGCCCGCTGCCCATCCCTGGCCCCGGCAGCACCAGGCAGCGGCCTTCCTCGGGATCAGGAGCCTCCCCTGGGATCAGGAACCTTACCTGGGCCCAGGAACCTTCCCCGGGCTCGGGAACCTCCCCTGGGGTCAGGAGCCTCCCCTGGGATCAGGGGCTGAGCGTTTCCAGAGCAGCCCCGCAGTTCCCTCACCCCTGCCCTCCCTCATTGCAGCGATATCAGCCCCTTGCTGAAGGATCCTGTGGCCTTCAGGGCTTTGATTGATCTTCTGGAGGATCATGTGAGGGCACTTTACCCGAAAATCGACTTCATTGTGGGTGAGTGTTGGTTGAACAGCCCCGAGCAGTGTGTCCTGGGTGGGAAGTGAGGGGCGGCCCTTGGGGAATGTTGTGGCCCTTGGCCACAGAAATCACCTGAACATTGGCCTCTGTCACGAAGTAACACCAGAACTCTATCCTTCTCCTCCTGCTGTCATTCCTGAAATGCTGGTCTGGGATGTGGCAGGTGCCCTTTGACACTTCCATGCCAGTGCATAATTCATTGTTAAAAAGGAGGGGACACACAGAGCCTGCAGTGTCCCCACACTGTCCCCAGGGCAGGCAGGCCCTGTCCCAGCTGGTTTTCCTCAGGGAGCCTTTCCAGGCCAGCACAAATGGCCTTGGTAGCCAGAACACCTCAGCTCACCTGGCCAGGTGCTGAGGAAGAGGAAGGCAGAGCTTGGGCTGGGCCACAGCCAAAGGGGCACAGACCAAACCTGGCCCAGGTGAGATAAGTGAGGGCTGCCCGAGGTGCAGAGTTCCTGCTCGTGTGGCTGGGCTGATACCAGGGCCCTGCTGCCTTTATCTCTAAGGAAAAGGGTCAGAGGGGAGGGAAATGGGCTCTTGGGGCCAGCAGCAGCATGTGTGAGTGAGAACAGGAGTCTGGGCTGTGCTTTCAACCCTCACAAGTCGCTTGAAGAGCAAATTGCTTTTAGAACGGGAGGATAAAACAGGGGGGTTATGCCAAGACCTTCCCCCAGTGAAATGGCTCCAATCTGAGTGATGGGACAAGAGGAAAAGGCCTCAAGTTGCACCTGAAGGGGGTTAGGTTGAATATGAGGGAGTATTAAATTCACTGAGAGGGTGATGAGGTGTCGGGACACACTGCCCAGGGCAGTAGTGGAGTCACCATTGCAAAAAATACACGGATGTAGCCTTGATGGTTGGACTTGATGGCCTTGGAGGCCTATTCCCAGGTGAATGATTCCTGATTCCCTGATTGCCTGTTCCTGCTGTGCCCCCAGGCCTGGACTCGCGGGGGTTCCTCATCGGGACCCCGCTGGCGCAGAGGTTGGGCATCGGCTTCGTGCCCGTGCGGAAAAAGGGGAAACTGCCCGGTGCCACTGAATCCATCTCCTACAGCCTGGAGTACGGCAAGGCAAGGCCTGGGGCTCACCCTGGGGGGGCCAGGGGGGCTGAACCCACGGGGAGGGGGTCCCAGGGTGGGTTCTGATGCCCTGGGAGTGGCACTGAGCCGGCCCCGAGCCGCAGTCGCTCCGTTTGTGCCCATGGGGGATGTTTGGTGCTGTGCCGTGATTCTTCTCAGGGGGTGGTGCTCAGACCTGGTGCTAAATGGCTTTCTTTGGCTTGAATCCAGGGGCATGACCACGGAGAGTGTCCCCACTCTGGCAGTAAGTGCTGTAAGTCAGAGCTGTCCTGCATGGCTTCCCCCATCCCGCCCCGTAACCCGCGGCTGCTCGGGGGCTGAGCCTCAGCCTGTGCTGCTCCCACTAGGAACTAACAGCAGCAGAGCCCCCAAAGCCAGGCCTAAGCCACGAGGATTGTTTGGGCCAACTGAGCTCGTGTGACACATCCAAACAGGTGCCAGTTTGGATCTGGCTCTAGGCAGAGCTCCCCAGGGCGTGACAGGAGATTTTCCTTGCTGGAGAGCTGCTCTGGGATAACATTCCACCATAACGCACACCATGAAAGTTCAGGATCTTGGTGTGCCAGAGGGTTGGCCCAGCAATCCCCTCCCTGCTCTGTGTTTCTGTGGCGCTCCCCTGTAGCTGGAATTCGTGGGGTTTTTGGGATTTTAGGTGCTGAGTATTCATGCTGATGTCGCTGAGGACTTGTCTGTGCTCCAGCATGAACCAGCAGCTCCTGAGGGGCTTCTCCCCAAGGCCAGACTAAACCAAAGCTGCTCTTTGCTCCCTGCAGGCTGAGCTGGAAGTCCAGAGCGATGCTGTGGAGCCGGGACAGAAAGTGGTGATTGTGGATGACCTGCTGGCAACTGGAGGTGAGGGAAGCACGTGTGATCCTGTGTGCATGGAATCATGGAGCAGCTGGGGGGGATAAATCTGGAGGGGAGGGAAGCACGTGTGATCCTGTGTGCATGGAATCATGGAGCAGCTGGGGGGGTTAAATCTGGAGGGGAGGGAAGCACGTGTGATCCTGTGTGCATGGAATCATGGAACAGCTGGGGGGGATAAATCTGGAGGGGAGGGAAGCACGTGTGATCCTGTGTGCATGGAATCATGGAATGGCTGGGGGGGATAAATCTGGAGGGGAGGGAAGCACGTGTGATCCTGTACCCCTGTGTGCATGGAATCATGGAATGGCTGGGCTGGGTAAATCCCATCCAGTCCCACCCCTGCCCAGGCTGCTCCAAGCCCCCTCCAGCCTGGCTTTGGGCACTGCCAGGAGTATCCACACCTCTCTGGCACCCTCAGCCTGGCAGCAGCAGGGGTGGCTTTGGGGTGCCCCTGGAGTGAGGATGTTTCTGCTCCCCTCCACAGGAACCATGCGTGCTGCCTGCGAGCTGCTCAAGAGGCTGAAGGCTGAAATCCTGGAGTGCCTGGTGATCATCGAGCTGAAAGCCCTGAAAGGGTCAGAAAAGCTGAATTCCGTCCCTTTCTACTCCCTGCTGCAGTATGACTGAGGAGGGAGCACTGGGAACAAATCTGGGGCTGTATGTAGTGATTCTGGCTGTCACAAGGGGGTGGGGAAGGGGGAATGGGGTTAATCACAGGTTTTGGGCGTGGCCAGATGCTCTTCAATCCTGAATTTCCCAAGCACTGTGTTGAGTGTAATGATCCTTTTTGGAGTTCATCCTTTCAGGAAGAAGGAACAGGCGGACTGACTGGGGGGGATGGAGACCAAGTGCAGCTTCTCTGAATCTGTGTTTTTTAGGAGACCAAAGTGACAATATTGCTGCTGAGGCAGGAGAGCTCTGACAGGGCACCAGCATTTCCTGGGCTGGGCTGTCAGCCTCCAAGGAACCTGCTGAAAAATTCCCAAAGAAACACAGGAGATGGGCAAAAAGCAATTATTTCTGTAAAGGACAAATCCTGCTGTATCTGACCTCAGGATGGGCTGGGGCTCTGTGCTGTCACACCAGAACAAGCTGCTCTTGCACCAGGGCTGTGCTTGTTGAGGGGAATGAGGTGCCTGCTGTGCCCTTAAATCAGGATGGTGCTGCTGTGGGATGAGCCCAGTCAGTGTTTTCCTTCCCTGGAGGCCACAGGCACCTTGTTCAGCACAATTCCCCTTCTCCTGCACCACATCCCACCCCTGTGCTGCTGCTTCCCCTCTGCTGGGCTGTCCTGGGCCATCAGAGCCTGTCCTGGTGGGAGTTTGGTGCCAGGTGAGGCCCAGCAGAGGTGTTGCAGGGGTCTCAGGTGTGTGAGGGGGTTTGGAGATGCTTCCTCCAGCACAGTTCAGTTTGCTCACAGTAAATCCCTGTGTGCCAAAACTTCCACGAGCCTGAAACCAGCAGGGACTGGACTCACACGTAAAATAAACATTGATGTATTTTTATATTTCCTAAGCTGTCTCAGAGCTGTTGTTGCAGTGGCTGAAGCCGTGAATGACCCTTGGCAGTGTCTCAGCTGGTCAGTGGGGCAGGGCTGTGCTGTGAGCTCTCCCTTGTCTCCCAAATGCTTGGAATTGTTTCCCAGGGAGCATTCAGGTGCCTTTGCTTTGCTTTGCACCCACCTCTGGCTGCAGAGGCTTGGTGAGCTCAGCTCCCCTTCCCCACCCAGCACCTGGGGCCACCTCCCAGCCAGCCCATCCACTTGGAAGGAGCATTCCAGCTATTTTCATCCCCTTTTCCTGAAAAACCCCTTCAGCACTGCTCGGTTTGCACTGAGGAACACAATTCCCTGGTGACCAGGCTGCCCCAGGGGAGCCAGGGCAGGCAGCACCTCACAGCTCCCTACTGCGGGGGAGGAGGAGGAGGGAAAATCAATTCCAGCCCCGAGAGCCATGGAAAGCAGCTGCGTGCTGGGGAAGCAGCGTCAGCCCTGCCCGTGCCAGCAGGTGACATCAGGGAACGTGGGGACACTGCCTTGGCCCTGCCAGCAGCCCCTGATGTCATCTGCTTGGACAGACCAGGCTGGGCAGGGGCGGCTGCCAGGTGGGAGAAGGGTTTTATCCCAAGGAGCAGAGGGGTTTTACCCCGAGGAGCAGAGGGGTTTTATCCCAAGGAGCAGAGGGGTTTTACCCCGAGGAGCAGAACGGGAGCTCGCCAGGAGCTCTCCTGGGATGTGAGCCTGGCTGCTGATTCCAGCTCCTTTCCAGTCCTGCTCCACTCCAGCTGCTGCAATCCAGCTCCTTCCCACCTCAGTGAGGTCCCTGAGCGTGGCTGAGAGCCCAGCCTGCCTCAGGAGCCCCCAGCCTCACACCCAAACCCTGGGCTGGGTTTAATCCCTGTTCCTCCTCTCTGGAAAATGGGCACGCTCCTGCACAGGCAAGCACGGGCCTGGAGGAGGCGGAGGAGGAGGAGGAGGAGGAGGAAGGCCTCTTGCTCCCTCAGGAAGTGCTGTGGGATCTGCCAGACTCCAGCATGGCATGAGAGGATGAGGGAGCCCCCTTTCCCTGCAGCTCCCTGGTGTCCCCAGCCTACCTTGGGGAGCACTGTGAGCTGTGCCTGCCCTGCCCCTGGGCAGCTCCCACCCCAACCTGCGCACGGTGCCAGCCCAGCACCTCTGTGCCATCCTCACCCTCTTTGTCCCTCTTGCCAAGCCACTTCAGCCTGAGTGGCCTGGGATTTCCCCTGGGAAAAGCAAACCCTGGATCCCCGTCAGCCCTGCCTGCCCCTGTCCTGCAGCAGCTGCTCCCCCAGCCCCATCCACAAAAGCTGCATTCAGCTCCCTGCAAGCCCACGCTCACTTTTTCCAGTGAGTTTTTCTCCAGGAGCTGGATGGGGAGCCAGCCCTTGCCGGCGCCAATTGCCATGGAGAACCACGAGACAGGCAGCGAGGAAGAGCACTGGGTTAACACAAGTCAGCTATATTTAAAACATTTAATACAAATGTGTTTTGACAAGTCCTGCAGTTGTTTCCAGTGAGGACTGGAAGATGCGTTTTCCCTCCCTTAAAAACAGAACGAGGCCCAAAGCTCCAGAAACATCAATTTGTGACTTTTTCTCTCACTCCTTCCTGCCTGTCACCCTCTCAGCCTGCCCTGCTCTGCCTTCACCCCACCAGGACCCAGTTAATGGAAGAAACCTCTGAAATTGGACCTTCAGGAGAACCGGGAAAGGGAGAAGAAAAGGTTCCTCAGGTTAGGGTTGCTTTCATCACCACCCCAGGATTGCTCCAGGACTAGGGGACCTACATTCCTCACAGCTCCCACCACAGGATCAGTTAAATTAAGGCATTTTGCCCTTCCTCAGACACCCGAGGACGAGCCTCCCTCCAGCCCAGCCCAGAACCCAGAGCTGTCGGGATTTGCTACATTCGAGGAGATTGCACAGAAAAACCCCAACCCTGAGGGGGGCTCAGAGGGCTCCAGCCTCCTTGGCCGCCTTGTTGAGCCTCTCAGTGACGAGGCCCAGGTCCTTCTCTTTGTCCAGCTTGACGTAGACGTCCGTCCTGAGGTTGTGGATGCCCACCCAGTCTGGCAGGAGCTCGGCGAAGAGCCGCACGTGTTTCTCCATCTCACCTGCAGCGGGGAGCAGCGGGGTCAGCGCTCAGCTCTGTGCATCGCCTTCCTCCCACAGAGAGACCCCCCAAAATCCCTCCCTACCTGGCGCCACCAGCTCGGGGCAGCTGTCGGCCAGGCGGGCGCAGAGCAGCTCCATGCTGAGCGCCGCCTTCTTCTCGGCCACGAAGGCGCCGCGCAGGAGGCGCGCCAGGGCCGGCAGCCGCGCCAGCCGCGCCGCCCGCTGCTCCTGCCCCGCGTCCCGCGTCAGCAGCGCCGCCAGCCGTGCCGCCTCCTTCGCCCGCACCTGAAACGGGGACACCTGAGCACGGCCACACCCCCAGCCCTGGCACAGAGTGACTCACCCGCTCCAGCAGCCCCTGGGACCCCCACCCTGAGCACGGGCAGCACCCCCAGCAGAGGGGATGGGCACAGGGAGTGCCCCCAGCCCCCTGTGAGGCCCAGCACGGTGACTCACCCGCTCCAGCAGCCCCTGGGACACCCCTCTGAGCGCACTGGAGGTGCTGGCAGGGGTTGGGGCTTTGGAAAGTGCCGGCTCCCCCGCGCTGGATTCGGCCGTTCTGAGGGCCAGGTTGGCAAGAGCTTTTTCCATCTGCTCATGTGGAAGAGGGAGGAGGAGTTGGGTTACAGTTCAGGCTGGAGGAAGGAGAAGTTTCCCCTCTGCCGCCCCCGCTGTCACCCGGCAGCCCAGCCCAGTGATCCTGATCCATCCTGCCTGCACAGAGGAGCTTGGAGTGCTTCATGGAATCATGGAATGTTCTGGGTGAGAAAGAACTTGGAAGTTCTCATTTGCAGTCCCCATGGCAGGGGCATCTTCCACTAGCCCAGGTTGCTCCAAGCCCCAATGTCCAGCCTGGCCTTGGGCACTGCCAGGGATCCAGGAGCAGCCACAGCTTCTCTGGGCACCTGTGCCAGGGCCTGCCCATCTCACAGGGAACAATTCTTTCCCAATATCTCATCCATCCCTGCCCTCTGGCAGTGGGAAGCCACCCACACCTTCCCAGAGGTGGCACAGACAGGGTGCCCTGGCTCACCTTGGGGCTCAGCATGCCCCGGGCCGTGCTCAGCACCTCCTGGGCCGTGCTCAGCCTCTCCTCCTGCGGCGGCCGCGGCAGCTCCGCGGGGCTGATGTCCGGCACCTCGTCCACGTTGAAACGGGGATGCCACCGGGTCAGCTTCTCCTCTGGCACCACCATGGGAGGGCTGAGGGCAGCCAGGAATGCCTGAGAAGGGTGAGAGCTGTGTCATGGCACCAGGATGGAGAGGCAGCCGCTGCCCTGCGCTCCCAGCACAGCTTGGTGACACAGGGAGCGGATTCAGAGCCCAGCTCCAAGAGGAATCTCCGTGTCCTTCAGCCTGGATGGCACCAGGCACAGCCCCAGAGGCCAGAGCAGGGGGTGCCAGGTGCCCCTCACCTTGTGGTGCTCCCTGACGATGTTGACCAGGTTGCGGTGGAATTCCCTCCTGCGCTCCAGCAGCCGCGACGCCGACAGGTGCGGGCGCCCATCCACCTTCTCCTCTGCCAGGAGGGACACGAGTGTCACCCGCACGCCCCAGCAGGGCACAAACCACGGCAGGACAGGATCACAGCCCTGCCACGGAGCTGAGTCGCTGCCTGGACGTTCTCCCTCCTGTCCCAAACCTGTTTCCCACTTCCAGTACGCTCAGGGGGTCAAATTAACAGACCAAGCAGAGCATCCCTATGGATTCAGGGATCAGGCAGGATTGAGAGTACCCCAAAACCATCCATACCTTCCCCCAGGACTGGCTCCAGCGTGAGCTGATACTCAGACTTCTTCTTCCCACCGCTGCCGAAGGTGGGGACGTTCTTCTCCTGGCGCAGCCGGTACGAGCTGGGATACACAGCCTTGATCTGCCCCAGGTGCTGCTCTTCAAACTGCCTGTGACAGCACCACGGGGGTTGGGGACGCCCAGAGCTGCAGCTGGGACCCCCGAAAGGGGCTGCTGGGACCCCGAAAGGGGCTGCTGGGACCCCGAAAGGGGCCAGCTCACCTGCGCATCATGTCCTGCACGCCCTGCTTGACCTTGGCGAAGGTGACGGTCTCGGCGCGGTTGAAGAGCATCCCGGCGATGGTGTCCACGCTGCGGAACATCTCTGCCAGCACCCGGAACTTGTAGGGCAGCGTCAGCCCCGGGGGCAGCTCCTGGGCCAGCGTGTGGAACCGCTGGTACGCCGGGAGCTTCTGCCTGTGGGGAGGGACAGCACGGGGTCAGGGCCCTGCTGCTGACCCCGTGCCCACCTCCCACCCCACCCCAAAGCCCTTCTCTGGGTCGGTATCGGGGTCACGTCACCTGTGGCATCCGTGTCACACCACTCAGAGCCCCCACAGCCCTCAAACCCTCACAAAACCACTTCAGGGCAGTGGCAGCCCCCTCAAATCGCCCCTGCAGCTGCTCCTCACCCGGTCTCTCCCTCTGGAGCTGCCACCCCAGTGTCCTTGGTGTCCCCAGCCCCGGTGGCCGCTCTCCTCTGCCGGACGCGCTGCTCCAGCTGCCGCACCCGCTCCAGGCGGCTCCGCAGGTCACTGCTGGTCCCGCTGGGGACAGAGGGGACCTGGCCCGGCACCTTCATCACCTTCATCCTCTGCAGGCGGCCCTGCAGCTCGGCCACGTCCTCCTGGGCAGGGAGGGGACACAGGGTCAGAGCGGGACAGGCGGCACCGAATCCGCAGAGCCGGGAGCGGAGCCGGGATCAGCCCGTACCCGCTGCAGGCGCCGGGCCGGTCCCGGGGATCCTGGGCCGGGCTCTGTCCCCGTGTCCTGCCCACGGCCCGGGGAGCCGCTGCTGCTGGCCGGGGGGGACACGGCCGGGTCCTGTGACAGCGGTGTCGGGGGTCGAGGAGTGGCCAGAGGCGAGGAGCTGGTGGCCTGCAAGAGAGAGGAGAGTTAGGGACTGTCCGGGGTCCTTAGGGACTGTCCGGGGAACCCACCCGCCCGGCGCCCCTTCCCCTGTGCCCCCCAAAGTCCTGCATGGGGAAGGGGAGCCATGGAGGGGTTTGCAATAGGGGCAGAGGGGCTGAAGGGGGCGAGTTTTGGGGTTCGCGCGCTTGGGGCCGGGGTCAGTCCGGGTGAGGGGGGATTGAGAATCAGGAGAAGGGGAGGCGAGTTTGGAGGGTCCTGCACGGGGAAAAGGGGTGGAACGCTTGCGGGGTTGTTGTTTTTTGGTTCCACACGCACCCATCCGCTCCCCCGCCCCTTATCCTCCCCCACCCCATTGCAGGGCCGCATCCCCGAGGAAGCGGCGCATCCCCGACCCCTCCATGTCCCTACCGCTCCCGGAGACCCCGGCTCCGCATCCGGGGGCAGCTCCAGCCTCTTCCGCGCCGACTTCCCGCTCGGTTCCCCGAACCGGGCCCCGAGCGGCGACCCCGCTTCCATCTCCCGCCGGTTCCGTTTCCTGCCCGCCAGGCCCCGCAGCGCCGGGGAGCCCCCGCGGGCCGGGGTGCGCGGCGAGCCGGGCAGCGGCAGCGAGCGCCCGCTGAGCCCCGCCGGGACACCATCCTCCTCCTCCCGGTGCACCGGGGCACCGGCGAGGGCGGCCTTGAGCGGGCGGCCGCCGCTGCGCTTGGCCGGGGCTCCGGTGGTCCCTTTGGTCTGGCCGAAGAAGTCGGTGAGGCGGAGCTGGGCCATGGCCGCGGTCCCGGTTCCGATCCCGGTCCCGGTCCCGCTCCCAGGAACACGTGGGGTCGGTCCCGCGCGCTTCTCTCTTGGCGGGAGCCCGCGCGCCGAGGCCCCGCCCACCGGGGGGCGGGCAGCGGTCACGTGAGGCGGGTTTGGCGCCACTCGGCTCTTAAAGGGGCCGCACCCCTCGGAGCCGTGCTGCACGTGGGGGTCCGGGGGGGCCGGGACAGCTCCGGGGGGCCGGGACTGCTCCGGGGGACGAGGGGCTCTGGCCTTGCTGGGTCAGGAACCAGTTGATGCACCATGGGCAGGGATGGAGGTTGCCCACTCCAGGTTGGGCTCAGTGGGGTAAAATCTGGGAATTTCCATTGGAATGGTGCTGGTGGTCATCCCTGATCTGCTCTCCCCAGTGCTCACGAGGCCAAGCCCTGACTTGGAGCTCCATGGGGACCCTCCAGGGCGCAGCCATGGGAACGAGGAGCTGTGGGGCACCTGCATTGCCCCCTGCCCGCCATTCCCTGCCCTGTGCTGTTGGCAGTGCCCGGAGCTGGGAGCAGCCTCTGGCCCATCGCTGCCGGACCAGGCACTCAGGCCGTGCCCACAGCACTTTACGGAGCCTCACGTGTCTCCCCCATCCCTCGTAAAACCCGAGCGAGGCTGGCAAAGAGCAGCAGGGCCGGATCCAGGCGGGCAGGGCAGGGCTCTGGGGTGCCATTCCGGTGCCCATTTGCTTCCACTGCCTCCATTCCCTGCCTGGCTGTGCGTGCTCAGGGCTGCTGCGGGTGCTGCACCGCCCTTTCCTGGATCCCTGCTGGTGGGGGTGGGCAGGGGTAATTCCCATCTCCAGACACCGTGTTAGTGCTGAACTTCATCTTTGTGATGCGCAGGGTTTCATTTACACGAGCAGCTCCCTCCAGATCCCAGTGCTGAGGGTGGGTGCAGCTGAGTCCCCGTGATAAGGATGGTGCCACGAGGGGCTGTGCCCACTGATCCCAGGGTTCCACACAGTATGGAGCCATCAGGCCCATCCTGTGCCCACTGATCCCAGGGATCCACACACTGGGAGCCATCAGACCCATCCTGTGCCCACTGATCCCATGGATCACACACTGGGAGCCATCAGACCCATCCTGTGCCCACTGATCCCAGGGATCCACACACTGGGAGCCATCAGACCCATCCTGTGCCCACTGATCCCAGGGTTCCACACAGTATGGAGCCATCAGGCCCATCCTGTGCCCACTGATCCCATGGATCACACACTGGGAGCCATCAGACCCATCCTGTGCCCACTGATCCCATGGATCACACACTGGGAGCCATCAGACCCATCCTGTGCCCACTGATCCCAGGGTTCCACACAGTATGGAGCCATCAGGCCCATCCTGTGCCCACTGATCCCATGGATCACACACTGGGAGCCATCAGACCCATCCTGTGCCCACTGATCCCATGGATCACACACTGGGAGCCATCAGACCCATCCTGTGCCCACTGATCCCATGGATCACACACTGGGAGCCATCAGACCCATCCTGTGCCCACTGATCCCATGGATCACACACTGGGAGCCATCAGACCCATCCTGCTTTGGGGGTTCTGGGTGGGCAGGCGTGCCTGGATGGGGCTTGGGCACATTTGGGGTGGGGAGGAGAGGCCCTGGAACTCTGGAGGGAGCCCAGAGGAGAGTGGGGAGCAGTGTGGCAGTGTGCCAGCTGGATGCCAGTTTATGAACCGTGTTGGGAAAACAAGCTCAGGGGAGCCAAGGAATGTGGAGAATTTCATGGGCCGGTGGTTCCTGTTGCAGGCTGGTGGTTACCAGCACTGCCAGGTGTCACCAGCCACACTGCCCGTGCCACCAGCTGTGCCTGGCACCTTCCCACCGGGATCTGGGGTGGGATTTGGGACTGGGACAGCCCAGCTCCAGATGTGACCTGGGCTCCCAGTTCCATGGGGGTGTGGGTCTGCATCTGGCTCTGCAGCGGGCACCGAGCTCTGGGAATGTGGGACTGGGGGTCCAGCTCCAGGAATATGGGATGATTCCCTGGTGCCAGGGACACAGCACCCAGCTCCAGGGACACAGAATGATTCCCCAGTGCCAGGGATCATGGACCCAGCTCCAGGAACACAGAATGATTCCTTGGTGTCAGGGATCATGGATCCAGCTCCAGGAACACAGAATGATTCCCCAGTGCCAGGGATCATGACCCAGCTCCAGGGCTGCATATGAACCCCTCCCGAGCTCCCCACTCCACGCAGCAGCTCTGAGCCCTGGTATCAACAACAAACATTCAACAAAAACAAATTCTGACTTCTTCATTTCATTTTCGGACAAAAAAAAACCACGAAGCACATCTGCTTATCTTTCTTTCCTTTTTTCCCTTTTTTTTTTTTTTTTTCTAGTCGGTATTTTTTTTTCCCGACGGCAAAAAGCGGAGCCCGAGGGGCTGCGGGGCCCGCGCAGAGCCCGGCCAGCCCGGCCAGCCCGTGTGAGCGGCGGGAGCGGCGGGCGCGGTGCCGGCGGGAGGCGCTGGGGCCGCGCCGGCCCCGCGGGTGGGGGGCGGGCGGTGCCGCTTTATAAAGCGGCGGGCGCGGGGCGGGGGCAGCGCCTCGGAGCGCCGCGGGACCGGGCAGCGGCGTCGGCACCGGGGCCTGCCCAGCCCCGGCGGGGCGGAACGGCTCGGAGCGGCTCGGGCCGGGCCCCCCCGCCGCGGCGGCCGGGCGGGATGAAGCGCCGGGGGCTCTGCCAGGGGCTCTACTGGCTGCTGCTGCCGCTCGCCCTGCTGGCCGGTGAGTGCGGGGATCCCCCGCCACGGGGAGCGTGCCTCGGGGCTGCCGCCGCTCGCCGGTGGCTGCGGGCGCGGGGCTGTCCCGGCACGTGGGGCGGGGAGCGCCGGGGAGCTCCGGGAAACCGGAGGCGAGCGGGAACCGGGGCTGCGATCCCGGAGCCGGGACGGGCGGTCCCTCCCTCCGCGGGGATCACCCGCGACCCCGCGGCTCCGCCCGTGACCGAGCGGCCGGCGGGCAGCGCTGCCGCTTTCCGCGGGCGGGACGGTGCGTGCGTGTCCCCCCTGTCCCCGCAGCTGTCCGGGTGCAGGTGGCCCGGTTGGGTCACAGCCGCCGCCGCTGTGCTGCTGGGGGCGAGGAGCTCGCTCCGGCCGGGTGGGCGATGCCCGGGGGCGGCTGTGCCCATCCCGTCCCCGTGCCCGGGTGGATCCGGTGCCCCCGTGGCTCTGCGGTGCCCAGGCTGCCGCCAGCCCGTTGCCAGCACTGTCGGCCTTTGATGGCAGCTGTGCCACCCACCGAGGCGACCGGCTGGCCACCGGCCTGGAAAATCCCCGTGTCCCGGGACGCGCAGGACAAGAATCGGCTCTTTGAAGCCCGCCTGCTCCGGAGCCTCTTCGGGGACGCTGCGTTTGCGTAGACGCAAAGGAAAATCCTCCTTAGAGCGAGGATTGTTCGACGGGCTCCTTGTGCGGGCTCTTTGCCGCTCGCACCGGCCGTGCTGGGGGCCCGAGCCCCGCGGAGCTCTGGGGTGGCTTTGGGGTGGCCCTAGAAGGGCTTTTGGGACACTGTCCCCTGGACAGAGAGGGACACGCTGCCGGCCGAGGGAGGCGCGCCCGGCCGAGCCAGCCCCGTTCCCAGCCGCGTTTTGGGGAGCGGGGTCGGGTTTCGGGGTGCTGGCTCCGGGCGCAGCCTCGCTGGCGGAGGAAGTCGGTGACTCTTGAAAAAGCTGCTTTTCCTCTGCTTTGCCGGGGAGTGACTCAGAGCATCGCGCAGGATGTCAGGAGGTTCATGTTAATTATAACCCAGCCCAGCCGGGGCTGCGCTGCCCGGGCCGGGGCGCGGGAGCTGCCGGGGGCATCCCATGGGTGCCCGGGGCGACACGTGGCCTGCGGGCCAGCCTCCCGCGGGGCCCTGCTGCTCCAGTGATGCCGATTTACCCCAAATCCTGCCGGCTCGCTCGGCTCTGCCCCCGCTCCAGCACGGGGTGTGCTGGGGAGCGCGGCTCCCCCAGAGCTGGGGACACACTGGTGGCCTTGCTGTCCCCACCGCCCCCGCGGAGCTCGTGGGTGGCGTGTTTGAATTTGGGGCCCCGCTTGGGCGGTGACTCCGTCCCGCTCGTTGCCCGGAGGGGGTGACTCAGCAGCGCCCGGGGGGCTCGCAGGAGCCGCGGGGGAAACTGAGGCACGGGGGGTGTGGCCGGTGCCGCCGCACCTGGCCGGGAGGGTTTGCCCCCAGCTCGGCCCTTCCTTCCCGGGCAGCTTGGCTCTCCCCGAACGTCCGCAGGATGTTTGCTCGGGGCTCCCGGCCAGCCCGGGGCCGCTGCGGCCGCAGGGCTCGGGTCCCGTGGCTGGGGCAGCCCCGGCTTCCCACGGCTGGCACAGCCCCGGGCTGTGTGCCCACCTCGGCTCCGTCCTTCCTGCTGGGATTCTGGGGTGCTGTGGGGGCACCCTTTAATTCCTGCCCTGCGCTCCCAATGCCGGTCCTGCCCATGGTGATCCGTGGGGAGGGGTGATGGGTGAGGGTGGCGCCCCCTCCCCCTGGGGCTGCGGTGCCCCCCGAGCCCCCTGGGGTGGGCACACAGCCCCCCCTGCCTGCCCAGGGTGTTTGGGGGTCCCTGGGGGTGCCACGGGGCTGGAGCCCAGCCGGGTGCCAGCGTGGGCTGCAGCTGCTGCCTGCTGCGGTCAGGTGCTTTTTATAAAACCCAGGGAAATAGAATAGAGGAGGAAAAAAAAAACTATTTAAAAAAATAAAAAAAGAAAAGCAGAGGCACCGCTGTCTCCAAGAGCAATAACTGCTGCTTCCTCCCGGGCAGGGGGAGGGGATGGCAGGATGAGATGGGATGGAGGTGCAGGACCAGGTGCCCAGGACTGAGCCCCCACAGCCCCACTGAGGTGGGGGACACCGTGAGGGGCTCCCCAGGGGTGCAGCGGGTCCCCTTTGGGTGAGGACAGCAGGGTTTGGGCACAGCTGGCACTGCCATGTGGCAGCCACGGTCACGGCCCCGCTGGGAATGCTGGTGGCCCTGGGAATGTGTCCTCGTGTGTCCCAGTGTGAGCCTGCAGCTCCAGGAGCCCTGTGGCACGGGCTGTGCCCTCCTGGCATGTGCCCGTGTGTGACACTTGGCCCCTGAGCTCCCTGTGCCCTCCTGGCATGTGCCCGTGTGTGACACTTGGCCCCTGAGCTCCCTGTGCCCTCCTGGCATGTGCCAGTGTGTGACACTTGGCCCCTGAGCTCCCTGTGCCCTCCTGGCATGTGCCAGTGTGTGACGCTTGGCCCCTGAGCTCCCTGTGCCCTCCTGGCATGTGCCAGTGTGTGACACTTGGCCCCTGAGCTCCCCGTGCCCTGGCACGAGCTCCTGGCTCCCAGCTGGGCTTTGCCAGGCTGGCACCGGGCCCGGAGCCCTCCTGGGGCATCTCCTGCGGCATTCCCGGGGGCAGGGTCGGAGCTGGCGGGATGAACTTTCCACAAAAACAGGATGTGGAGGGTGAGCCGGTGGGGCTGCTCTTTCCTGGAAAGTGGGGCTGGGAATGTGCTGCTGGCCGGGTCTGCGTGCCCAAGGGCTGTGGCTGTGGGGCTGCTGGCATCTGGGGACAGGGAGAGCCCCAGTGACGGGATTTTGGGACGGGGAAAACAACACTGATGGGATTTTGGGATGAGGCCTCTGGGTTCCTCACCCTACCTCTGGTTTTCATCCAGCTGGTGCAGAGTCGAGTCTTAGGAGTAAAGTGACACCTTGGGGACCCTGTCAGGGTCCCTGGGGTCCCCACCTGGGGCTGGTGACCTGGCAGGCAGCTTGGCAGGTGTGCCTGGCCCCGTTACCTGCTGCTGGGGCCAGGCTGTGTGAGGGAGCAGGGCAGGAATTAAAGAGCTTTGCTGATTAACCCTGAGTGGCCGCAGGTACTGAGCATGGTGTGGATGCAGAGCGATGCCACAGGGCTGCTCTGTGGGGCTCGCCCGGTTTTGGGGGGTCTGGGATCCCCCTTTCCCCATTCAGCTGGGAATGGATCCATGCTGGAAGCTGCCTGGGTGTGGGATGGTGCCTGGCGGGCAGGGAGGGGGCTGTGCCAGACCCCAAATCTCCTCCCAGCGCAGTGCCAGGGAAAGGCGCCGGTGCCCGCTCCTCCTGGCTGCCCCCTTTGCCAGCGGTGCCCAGTGACCCCAATCCCCTCCCACGGGGAGATTCAATTAGGGCTGGCGTGGAGCAGCCCCGGCGCTGTGATTGAGCCTCCTCCCACCTCATTAATGTCATTAATATTTCACGTTAATGCCGGGAGCTGCTCCGGGGTCACGGGCTGGGCGGGCAGCAATTGGGGTGCCAGTCTGGGGTGCCTGGCTCAGGGGGCATGGTGAGTGCCCACACACAGCCGGGGTGTGCTGGTGAGGGCAGGGCACGGGCAGGGGGCTGTGGGTGCCACAGGGCTGTGCCCACCCCCAGGTGGCTGCTGGAGGGCGGCTTTGCCCGGCTTTGCTGGGCTCTGCTCTCCCCACACGCCAAACTGGTTTTTCCTCCCTGCGCTGCACTTTCCCGCTGTCAGCACTGCGGGGAACCGGTTCCCTCCGCGCACCCACGCACCGGGCACGGCACGCCCGCTGCACCCGGGGAAAGGGGGTGCCAGGCCGGGCTCCGGGGTGTCCCCAAACCCGGGGGTGTCCCCAAACCCAGGGGTGCCCCCAAACCCGGCTGTCGTGACCTTCTTGCCCTCCTTGCCGTCCTGGTGGAAGCCATCAAGCGCTCCCGGTGGTGCCTGGGGGCTGCAGGGGGTGCCACCAAGCAGAGGGTCCTGGTGGCACCAAATTTTGGGGTTGGCAGATGGGTACCCCCAGTGCCCAGCGTGATCCGTGCTCTCATTGGAGCTGCCAGCCGTGCCCTCGGTGCCGTGGCAGGGCCGGGGGCTCTCGGTGGGCGCGGGGACGGTGGCACAGGGGACGGTGGCACAGGGGTGGTGGCACAGGGGACAGTGGCCCTGCGCGGCTCCCGCAGCAGCAGCAGCAGCGTCTCGCCCCCGTGCCGGGAAGGCTCCTCTCGGCTGGAATGTTTGCTCCATGAGATCATCCTGCGCCGAACCAGCCAGGAACAGCCAGGAGCCCTCGGCAGCGGCCCGGCCCGGCCCGGGCTCACCGCGGGGAGGTGGCGGCTGTGGCAGTGCCGCTGTCCCCGGCCCGGGCTGCGCTCTGGGGACGCGCGGGGACCGGAGCTGCTTGTGGGCCGTGTCCCCCCCCCGTGCCCCGCTGTCCCCGGGGCTGTGCCGTGTGTCCCCATCCCCAGGATGTGCTGTCCCATTGAAACCAAGTAAACACAGGAAGGGCCGGGCCGGGCTGAGCACGGCCCTGGCACCGGGCCGGGCCCCCCTCACCCCCCCCGGTGCCACGGGGTCAGAGTTGAACCCCCCCTTGTGTCACCTCCCCTGTGTCACCCTCCGTGTCACCCACCCCCTTTGTCACCTCCTTCACGGCTGTGGAGCCAAGGGGAGCGGCTCCTGCCCTGGGTGACAAACAGCTGTCCCCTGGGGCTGTCCCCTCCCTGGGCTCTCCCAAAGGGACCCCCCATGCTGGTGGGACGTGTCCCCCTGGTCTGCAGCACAGGGCATGGGGACAGCTCCTGGGACAGCACGGTGACAAAGCTCACTGCCCTGTGCCCAGCTGGGCACCGATCCCAGGGTGTCCCAGGGGTGTCCCAGGCCAGTGCCAGGTCCCTGGGCACTGATCCCAGGGGTGTCCCAGGCTTGTCCCCTGTCCCCAGGCTCTGATCTGGGCTGTCCCCGTGGTGCTGCCCATCCCTGCACCCTCAGTGCTGCCCTGGCTGCTCCCAGCCCCTGCCCCTGCATGTGCTGGTGTCTGTCACTGTCACACAGGTGACAGGAACGCTGAGTCCCCAGCCGGGGTGGCAGGTGCCTTCCCACGTCCCTGTCCCCATCCCTGTCCCCGTGTCTGTCCCCGCAGGGCGCTGGCTCCTCCGGTAGTTTCGTGCCTGCAGACGAGCTGTAATTTAGGGCTAAAAATAAGTGAGGGGGAAGGTGCTGGGCTGGTGGCACGCCCAGAGCAGGGCAGGGGACAGGGGACAGGTGCTGTGCCAGCCCTGCAGAGGTCATGGCTGGGGGTCCCTGCACCGCTCAGCCTGGTTTGGTGGGGATGATGTGGAAACGCTGCAGGTTTTTGTCATGGCTCTTCTTCCCCTGTCACCCCACGTGTCTGGGACCTCTGGTGTCCCCTCTACTTGTCACCCAGAGTGGCACAGCCTGATGTTCTGCCTGTGCCCCTCTTTCTGATGGCACTTTTTTGGGGCTTGCCCCCCTTATCTGGCATTTCGGGGTGCCCCTCTTTAGGGGATCCCCGCAGTGGGGAGGGTGCACCTGTGATCCCCCCTGTGCCCCATCCCTGTCACTGACCCTGTCCCTTTGTCCCCAGCCTGCCTTTTCCGCTACAATGTGCTGTCCCTGGTGTACCTGCTCTTCCTGCTGCTCCTGCCCTGGTTCCCGGGGCCCTCCTCACATTTTTCCACAGGTAAGGGGGCACAGGGGGTGGCACAGGGTACCCCAGGGCACACACAAGGGACAGTGGGCACAGGGGACAGGGGGTGGGCACGGCACAGGGGACAGTGGGCACAGGGGAGCTGCCCCCCCTCCCGTGGGCACCTTGGCTGTGGTTTCACCCCGCCTGGGCAGTGGCTCCGTGTGGAGCCTCTGTCTGTTAATTATAGCCCAGGGGGGTTATTAATAGCCCTGCTGCTCCACAAGGGCCGGTTTGGAGCTTTTTTAACCCAAAACCTCAGGGCTGGGCTGTGTGGGCACACCGCGAGCAGCCCCTCCGCCCTGCCTGGGGTGTGTGGTGGCCTCAGGGGTCACCCCCACCCCATGGGCAGGTGCCCGCAGCCCCCCTGTGCCCGGCTCTGTGCCCACCGCCAGCGCCTGGCACGGCCACAGATAAAAGCTTTACCCAAGCTTCACCCTCTGAATATTTCATGGGCTGCACGGCCCTGCATGGATCCCGGCACTGCCCAGAGCCTTGCCTGGATTTACAGGAAAAAACAAGAGGAGGGAAAGCTCACAGCTGTGGTGGGCTCGCTGCCCAGCCCACCCCTGGCCAGGAAAATGGGCACAGGGCCCGGGGAGCCGGCTGGGAATGGGGGCAGAGCCAGGTGGTGGGGGGGTTTGGAGGGGGGGACCCCATGAGCCATCCCATGGGTGTTCCAGCAGGGATGGAGACCCTGGGGCCTCCCACAGGGTGTTCCAGCAGGGATGGGGACGCTGGCTGCGCCCCAGGGTGGTCCCAGGCCTTTGGCTCTTGGGCTGTGCTGGGTGAGGGCAGAGCCCTGCTGGGATCCCGACCCTGGGCACAGCCCTGGCATCTCTGGGCGCTGTTCTCCCTTCCCAGCTCTTGCTGAGGGTCCCTGCTGGGGTTCCCGCTGTCCTTGGCTGGGGGGTGACAGCTTTGCCCGTGTCACAGGTCACAGCAGCCGCATCCTCAAGGCTCTGCTGGGGATCAGCATCCTCTTCCTCCTCGCCCACCTGGTTTTCCAGATCTGCCTGTACACGCTGCCCGCCCTGGACCAGCTGCTGGGGCCCAGCTGTGAGTAGGGGGTGCCCGTGCCCACCCTCACCCACCCACCCCCAGCCCTGCTCCCTGTGCACCCTCCAGCTGGTGCCGTGTGTGACCCATCCTGGGGCTGCTGAGGCTCTGCAGGGTGTGCCAGCCGTGTGCCACCTCACCTGTGCCATGCTGGGTGCCAGTGCCCTGGGCACAGAGCCCCTCCTGCCATGGCTGGGGGTGCTCAGTGCCTGCCCACGGGGCTCTGCCCCTCTCAGTGCCCCCTCCTCCCCACAGGCAGCTCCTGGGAGGTCTTTGCTCGGCACATTGGGGTCACCAGGTAAGGGCACCCTCCCCCGTGGGGCTGGCAGGGGCTGGGGGGGTCACCCCTGAGCCCTGCCCTGCCCCAATGTCCCCCCAGGCTGGACTTGAGTGACATTCCCAACTCGGTGCGGCTGGTGGCACCCGACGTTGGCATCCTGCTGGTCTCGTCCGTGTCCCTGTGCCTGTGCTGCCGCCTCAGCCCTGCCCCTGCCGCCTCCAGAGGGAATCCCGAGGTCCTGGAGTCCTCTGAGTGGGTGAGAGCCGCCCCCGTGCCACGGGGACATCCCACCATGCACGTGCCACCGGGTGCCCGTCTATGGCTGTCCCTGTCCCTTCCCTGGGCACGGCCTGGGGCTTGGCACGGGGGCATCCCCATGGTTGGGGACCCAGTTTGGGGTGGTTTTGGCCAGGCTGGAGGGCTCGGTCATTGTCACACAGCTCAGGGTGACTCAGCCGTGGAGGAGTGTCTGTGTTTGCTCTGGCAGTGCCACAGGGATCGTGGCAAACAGCTGGGACAGTGGGGTGGGCATTTATGGGGGTGGGCAACTATGGGGTTGGGTGGTTATGGGGTGGGCAGCTGTGGGGTGGGCAGTTACGGGGTACAGGCCCCCAGCTGGAGCTCGCTGGTGCAGGGTGGGTGCTGTGCCATTCTGTGCCATGCTGTGCTGTGCCGTGCCAGCCCCACCTGGCAGTGCCACCCGGTCACAGGGACACCGTGCTGGTGGCACGGGGCAGACCCAGCCCCGGTGTAACCCGAGCACTGCAGGCACGGACGCCTTTGCCGTGAGCCCGGGAGGGAGCTGGAAAAAGGAAAAAGCTCCGTGCTGGGAGCTCCCGGAGCCAAGGCGAACACGGCCCGAGCAGGCAAAGCTCTGCAGGCGGGCACTGAGCCTGCCCTCTGTGGCTGGGGAAACTGAGGCACGGCGGAGCTGGCCGGCTCTCGGGGCTCAGGGCGCGCTGTTGTCCCCGGCAGAGGGACGAGAAGGACGCGGGGCGGCAGCGGAGGGCGCGGAGGGACTCGAGGCTGCGGAGCCGCCTGCGGGACAAGGCTCATTCCCTGCTCTGGGAGGCTGGCAAGGGCCTGGCATTCCTGCTGCTGGCCCTGGCAGGTGCGTGTGTGCCGCTGGGGTGCTGGGCGTGACACGGGGACAGGCTGCAGGCAGCGCTGTAAAGGCTTTATTCCAGAGAACGCAGTTTTTATAGAGAGATACGATGGATTCTGTTTGATTGGTTAATGAACAAAAACATCCTGCTCACACGCTGTTCTTGAGAAGAACAGAGAGACAAAGAGTGTAGATTGTTTGTACTTAACATATATTTAATTGTAGATTGTTTATATTTAACATATATTTAGTTGTGGATTGTTTATATTTAACAAGTTATCCCATCTTTACAACTCCTTGAAAATTCTCACAAGCCTCTATGAGAAACTCTTGTTTCTCTGTCTCTGTGCCATGGCACCCACAGGAGGGCACAGCCTGGGGGGCACACGGGGATGGGTGAGCTGCTGAGGAGGTGCTTGGTGCAAAGTGGGGATGCTCAGTCCGAGGGAAAGCTGCTTGGTGCAGTGGGGAGGGTTTTCCATCCAAGGGTAAATCTCAGTGAAAAGAGAAGGGATGCTTGGTGTAAGGGGAGAAAATGTTCAATCCCAGGCATAAATCTCAGTCCAGAGGAGAGCTGCTCACTCTGAGGGCCAAATGCTTGATCTGTGGAGGGAGAGATGCCTGGTCTGGGGAGGGAGAGGATGCTCAGTGCAAGGAGGGACGATGCTCATTCCAAACAGGAGTGATGCGAGATTCGGAGTCCAAAGGGGAAAAGGTTGGACCAAGAGGAAGGAGAGCTTGCTGCAAGGTGGAAAACTGTCCAAGGGGAGGGGATGCTTGCTGTGAGGAGGGATGCTGGGTGCAGTGGGGCGCTCTCAGTGGGATGGGGGGGTTCAGTAGGATGCTCTCAATGGGATGGAGGTTCCAGTGGGATGCCGGGCTGTGCACTGACCGCCCGTGGGGCGCTGCTCCCCAGGGATCACCCTGCCCTCCGCCTCCTCCAGCGTCTACTTCCTGCTCTTCATGGGGCTGTGCACGTGGTGGGCCTGCCACCTGCCCTCCAGCCAGCAGGCCTTCAACGTCCTCTGCGTGCTGCTTGGCATCTACAGCGCCTGCCACCTGCTCTGCCTCTATGCCTACCAGACCCCCTTCGTGCAGGGGCTGTTCCCACCCCCCACCATCTGGGCACGGTGAGTGCCAGGGGGGAGCTGTGCCAGGGGGAGCCACCCTGGGGAGGGCAGCCACCCACAGGCACGGCAGCCTGGCTGCTGGTGCCACCATTGGGATGGCAGCCTGGCTGCTGGTGCCACCAGTGGGATGGCAGCCTGGCTGCTGGTGCCAGTACGGGGATGCCAGCCTGGCTGCTGGCGCTGGCTGGGGGTTGATGCCAGCTCCTCTGTGCCCGCAGGGTGTTTGGCTTCAAGGACATCATCCTGTACCACAACTGCTCGCAGCCCAACATCCTGGATCTCAACAACAGCCACCCCTGGCCTGTCTACGCCAACCCTGGCATCCTGCTCCTGCTCTACTACACCTTGGCCACCCTGGTGAAGCTGCGCCGGCGGGAGGTCAAGGTGAGGGCTGCAGGGCTGAGCCACAGCCCGGTGGTGGCAGCGGTGACAATGGTGACAATGTGCCTGGCTGTGACCGCCCCGGCCCTGCTGCAGGGGGGGCAGTGGGGTGCCCGCAGTGCGGGGTGCCAGGGCAGGGGGCTGGGGCATGTCCTGCTCCCCGGTGGTGCCAGTGGTGCCCTGAGCTGGCTCCCGCCCCTCGCAGAGAGCTGCGGCACCGGCACGGCCGCGCCCGAGGGACCTGGTGGAGCTGGAGAGCTGGCCCCAGGACACTCCCCATGTGGCTGAGGACACCAAGGTGGGTCTGGGGTGGTTTGGGGGGGCTGTGCAGGGAATGGCTGCGGGATGGGGGTGCCAGGGTGGCCTCTGAGCCCTCTCTGCCCTCAGCCCATGCTGTACCCCAACACTGGGAAACGGAGCACCAGCAGCGAGAACTGCACCATCCACATCCTGAACCCACGTAAGCCTGACCCCAAACCCCTCCCCAAACCCTGCCTGGATCCCAGGGGTCCTTTATGCTCCCCCTCCCCAAACCCTGCTTGGATCCCTGGGGTCCCTCATGCTCCCCCTTCCCAAACCCTGCTTGGATCCCTGGGGTCCCTCATGCTCCCCCTCCCCAAACCCTGCTTGGATCCCTGGGGTCCCTCATGCTCCCCCTTCCCAAACCCTGCTTGGATCGCTGGGGTCCCTCATGCTCCCCCTTCCCCAAACCCTGCTTGGATCCCTGGGGTCCCTCATGCTCCCCCTTCCCAAACCCTGCTTGGATCGCTGGGGTCCCTCATGCTCCCCCTTCCCCAAACCCTGCTTGGATCCCTGGGGTCCTTTATGCTCTCCTTCCCCAAACCCTGCCTGGATCGCTGGGGTCCCTCATGCTCCCCTTCCCCAAACCCTGCTTGGATCCCTGGGGTCCCTCATGCTCCCCCTCCCCAAACCCTGCTTGGATCGCTGGGGTCCCTCATGCTCCCCCTTCCCAAACTCTGCCTGCAGTCTGGGGGTGCTTTGTGCTCCCCCTCCCCAAGCCCTGCTGGGATCCCTGGGGGTGCTTTGTGCTCCCCCTCCCCAAACCCTGCCTGGATCCCGGGGTCCCTCACGCTCCCTCTACCCATGCCAGGCAGGAGGCATCCGGCGCCGTGGCTGCACACCGTGGGCCACCTCCTCATGAAGCAGAGCTACGTGGCTGCCCTCATCGCCATGATGGTAAAGAGCTGGCAGGGGACACGGGGACACGGCCCTGGGGAGGGGACGCAGCCATTGGGGGGTCACCCGGTGGGCTGGGCCCTCATCCTCCCTGCCCGCAGGTGTGGAGCATCACGTACCACAGCTGGCTGACCTTCGTGCTGCTGCTGTGGGCGTGCCTGATCTGGACGGTGCGGAGCCGCCGGCACTTTGCCATGCTGTGCTCGCCCTTCCTGGTGCTCTACGCCATGGGCCTGTGCGGCCTGCAGTACGTGTGGGCCATGGACGTGGCCGCCGAGCTGCCCACCCGCTTCAGCTTCGTGGAGCTGCAGCCGCTGGGGCTGGTGCACCCGAGCTACCCCTGCATGGTGCTGGGGGCCAAGGTGAGTGTGGCACCGCGGCACCGTGCCACCCCCGTGCTGCCAGCACCCCGCTCACCGCCTGTCCCCACAGCTCCTGTTCACCCTCACCTTCTGGATGCTGCTGCGGGGCTTCGTTGGCGAGGTGCTAGCGAGGAGGGCGATGGCCACCTCTGTCACGGATACAGGTGAGGGCTCCTGGCGTCGCTGTGCCTGTGGGGGGACCCCGGTGTCCCTGCCCAGCTCCTGCAGCCCCTGTGTGCCCCACAGAAGCCAGCCAGATGCGGGACGTGCTGCAGAAGCTGGGCGAGGTGCTGAGGGATTTCTTTGCCAAGTTCTGGATCTGCGTCTGCGCCGTGCAGTTCATCGTAGTGACCTTCGCCGGCCGCCTCGTCCTCTACAAGATCGTCTACATGCTCCTCCTGCTCCTGTGCCTCATGCTGTTCCAGGTGGAGGGGCTGGGCACCCCTGGGGACCTGTGCCACGCCCGGGGTGGCCCTGCTGATGTCCCTGTCCCCGCAGGTGTACTACAGCCTGTGGCGCAAGGTGCTCAAGGGCTTTTGGTGGCTGGTGGTGGCCTACACCATGCTGGTGCTCATCGCCACCTACACATACCAGTTTGAGGACTTCCCCATGTACTGGAGGAACATTACAGGGCTCAACGATGACCAGTGAGTGTCCCCTACTCGCTGGGCATGGGCAAGGGCTGGGGAAACCAAGGCACGGAGCAGGTTGGGGTTGATCCCTGGTGTGGGTCAACCTTGGTGCCTGGTTGGGGTGGGATGGATGGGACCCCGTGCTGACCCTCCTGTCCCCACCCAGGCTGAGCGACATGGGCCTGCAGCAGTTCAGCGTCTCCAAGCTCTTCTCCAGCATCCTCATGATGGGTTTCTTCCTGCTGGCCTGCATCCTGCAGCTCCACTACTTCCACGAGCCCTTCATGCAGATCACCGACCTGCAGCACATCCGGCCCCCCTCTCTGGCCTCCTCCTACATCCACAGGTAGGGGCTGGTGCTGAGTGACCCCCCTGCACCCTGAGCCCCCTGTCCCTGCTCTGTGACCCCCCCCATCCCTGCTCTGACCCCCTCCCCACAGGTCTGAGGAGCTGCACGGGAGCCGCCTGCTGCGGGACGCAGCTGCTTCTGAGACCACCCACTCCCGAGACTCAGACACGGCATCCCTGGGTATGGGGATGGGCACGGGCTGGGAGGGGGGTCCTGCAAGCCAGGAGGGACCTGGGAGGGCAGGGAGATGGATTTGGGTTGATATCTGGGTGGGGAGATGGACTTGGGTTGATGTCTGGGCAGGGAGGTGGATTTGGGTTGATATCTGGGTGGGGAGATGGACTTGGGTTGATATCTGGGCAAGGAGATGGATTTGGGTTGATGTCTGGGTAAGGAGGTGGATTTGGGTTGATATCCAAGTGTGGGAGGGTGTGGAGATGGACTGGGGCATCCTCCAAGCCTGGAAGAGCCTTTCAGGGTATGGATTGGGGTGTCCTTCAAGTCTGGGATGGTGTGGAGATGGTCTGGGATGTTCTCTGAGCCAGGAATGGGCTGGGAGGGCATGAGGGTGGGTTTGGGTGTCCTGAAAGCCAGGGTAGGACCAGGGTAGTGCAAGGATTTATTGGGGTCTCCTCCAAGTCTGGAGGGATGCAGGGATGGGTGGGGATGCAGGGATGGATTGGGGTGTTCTCCAGGGCTGGGGTGCTGTGGGAATGGACTGGGGAGGACACAGGGGAGGGGTTGGGTGTCCTCAGAGCCAGCAAGGCTGTGGGGGTGTCCATGAGGGTCCACGTCCCACAGTGTCCAACAAATGGGGGCTGGTGCTGGAGCGCCTGGTGGTGCTGGGCCGCACCTTCTCGGACAAGATGACACGGAGCGAGGTGTTCGTGAGGCGCCTGCTGGAGCTCCACGTCCTCAAGCTGGTGGCTGTCTACGCTGTCTGGGTGGCCCTGGAGGAGGTACCCCTGAGGGTGCAGGGTTGGGGGGCTCTGCTGGGCTCCCCACGGTGCTGACACAGCCTCTGCCCCAGGTCTCGGTGATGAACTTCTTGCTGGTGCTGCTGTGGACCCTGGCCGTGCCCTACTGCCGCTTCCGCCACATGGCCTCGTGCCTCTCCACCGTCTGGACCTGCATCATCATCGTCTGCAAGATGCTCTACCAGCTGGAGGTCGTGGACCCCCACGAGTACTTCAGCAACTGCACCCAGGTGTGCCCAGCGGGGCCGGTTCTTGGGGGGCTCCCTGGCTGGATGGGGGGGCTGAGGGCGCTGACCATCCCCCGGTGCTCCCCTCTGCAGCCCCTGCCCAACGGCACCAACCTGACCCCAGAGGAGCTGAGCAACTCCACGCTGTACCGCGGCCCCGTGGACCCCGCCAACTGGTTCGGCATCCGCAAGGGCTTCCCCAACTGGGGATACGTCAAGGTGGGCACGGGGACACGCTGGGGATCGCCTGGAGGGGCTTCTTGGTGTCACAGCGTGGTCCTGAGCATCTCTTCTGAGAACCTGGGGAGATGCTCTTTTTGGGAACCACCTGGAGGGGATTCTTGGCTTCACACCATGGTTCTGAGGTGTCTTCCAAGAACCTGGGGAGATGTTCTGTATGAGGACCGCCCTGTGGGGGGATTGCTGGTGTCACCCCGTGGTCCTGAGCGTGGCCTGTTCCCCAGAACCACCTGCAGGTGCTGCTGCTGCTGGTGTTCGAGGCCGTGGTGTACCGGCGCCAGCAGTACCACCGCAAGCAGCACCAGCTGGTGGCCCCCGTCACCGAGACCGTGTTTGAGGACATCTCCCGCGAGCACCTCGACCTCAGCCTCGCCAACTGCGCCAAATACTTCATCAACTACTTCTACTACAAGTTTGGCTTGGAGGTGGGGGCACCCCTTGTGTGGATTGGGGTCCCGGCGCTCACAGCACCCCATTGCTGAGCCCTGCACCCCCTGCGCCCCCAGATCTGCTTCCTGATGATAGTGAACGTGATCGGGCAGCGGATGAACTTCCTGGTGATCCTGCACGGCTGCTGGCTCGTGGTGATGCTGACGCGGCGGCGGCGCGCGGCCATCGCCCGCCTCTGGCCCAAGTACTGCCTCTTCCTCGTCATCTTCTTCCTCTACCAGTACCTGCTGTGCCTGGGCATGCCGCCCGCCCTCTGCATAGGTGAGGGGCACCCTGCCTGTCTGTGGGAAGGGGCTGCAGGAGAGGCCTGGCACTGATGGTGCCCCCTGCCCCCCCAGACTATCCGTGGCGCTGGAGCCGTGCCATTCCCCTCAACTCGGCCCTCGTCAAGTGGCTCTACCTGCCCGACTTCTTCCAGGCTCCCAAATCCACCAACCTCATCAGTGAGTAGCCCCCTGCCCATGGGGTGCCCCCTACTCCAGCCCCTGGCAGTCCCTGCTTATGGGGTGGCACAGCCCACGGCAGCCCCCTGGCCCCCCTGCTCCGGCCCCTGGCACCTCTGTGCCCGTGGGGTGCCCTGTCCCCCTACTCCACCCCCTGTCCCAGCCTCTGGGACCTCCCCAGCCATCCTTTGGGTCCAGGAAGGAGGAAGGACAGACAGGAGGGGTGGAGGAGCTTTAAGAGCCCCACTCTTTTGGAGGTAGAATTTAAATCACACACCCCGCTGGAGAAGGAGTCATGGCAAACCCCACCTTTTTTGGGGGGACCTTAATTGTTTTGTTATGCCACCCCTTTTTGGGGTCCTTAATTGTTATCCCAGCCCTTTTTGGGGTCCTTAATTGTTATCCCACCCCTTTTTGGGAAAAGAAGGGACCTGGAGGGATCCACCCTTGGTTAAAGAGGAGGTGGGGCTAGGGAAAGCTGCACCTGCCTGGAGGGAATGAACAGCTCCCCATGCTGGGCAGGAGGGGGGTGCCCCACGCCTGGGGGAAGGGTTTGCGGGGTGGTATCAGCATTTAGGGGGGCTGTGGCCCGGGCTGAGCCCTGTTTCCCCAGATGATTTCCTGCTGCTGCTGTGCGCCGCCCAGCAGTGGCGCGTCTTCGAGGCCGAGCGCTCCGAGCCGTGGCTGCGGGCGGCCGGGAGCAATTCTGACCGGCTGGACCGCGAGAAGGACCACCACAACCCCACCCCAAACTTCATCTACTGCAAGTGGGTGTCCCCAGCACCGCACCCCCACCGGGGCTGGGCTGCGGGAACGGGATCCCCGCTGTGGGCACTGAATGGGGGGCTCCTCTGGGATGGGACCCCTTGGGGTGTGGGCACAATGGGATCCCAGCCTTGGAATTCCAACCTTGGGATGCCAGACTTTGGGGTATGGATGGGCTTCCCCCCTGGGATGGAACCCTTTGGGGTAGGGACAAGATGAGATCCCACCTTAGGGTGGCAAGTCTCCTGGGATGGGACCCCTTGGGGTGTGGGTGGGATGGGACCTGCTGGGCTGGGATCCTCTAGAATGGGATTGGAACCCTTTTGGGCCAGGGTTCCTTTGGACCTGACTCCCCTGATGGCTGGAGCAGGGATACTCTGAGCCTCTTCTAGAAGGAGATGAGGTGGTCCAGAATACCCCCGGTGCTGGACCCTCACAGGCTTTGTGCCATAAACTGGGACAAAACCCTTTGTCCCCCATGATAGGACTGGTGGGGGGCACTGGGACTGTGTCGGGAAGGGACAAGGCCTTGCTCCGACCAATGCATCCACAGGTCCTACCTGGACATGGTGAAGGTGGTGGTGTTCCACTACCTCTTCTGGGTGGTCCTGGTGGTGGTTTTCATCACCGGCACCACCCGCATCAGCCTCTTTGGGCTGGGCTACGTGCTGGCCTGCTTCTACCTGCTGCTCTCGGGCACCGCCATGCTGCGCAAGTCGGCCCGCGCCCGCCTGGCGCTCTGGGACTGCCTCATCCTCTACAACATCGCCGTCATCATCTCCAAAAACATGCTCTCGGTGCGTGCTGAGCCCCCACGGGCTCCTCCTCGGGTCACCCTGTGTTGTACATCAAAGGGGAGACAATGATGCATCTGACTCCGTTGATATCAGAAGGCTGATTAATTGCATTATTATACTGTACCATATACATTTCATCTAAGCTGAATCTGCCAAGCACTCACTCTGCTCACACTGCCCAGAATCTCGTGACTGTCACCACACACACACACCTGGCCCAGACAGGCCAAGGAAACAAAACATCCTCACTTTGGATAAACAATCTCCATATTGCATTCTGCTTTGGCACAACACAGGCACAGCAAGTGATGAGAATTGTGTTTGCCCTTTCTCTGAGGTTCAGAGGATGTGAATCTCAGAAATCCTTGGGAAGAATTGTGCCTTGCTTTTCTCTGTGAAGAGAAATGTGGCAGCAGCCCTGGCTGTCCCCTGGGGTGGTGACAGAGCCGTGTGTGCCCTCTCTGCCCGCAGCTCCTGTCCTGTGTCTTCGTGCAGCAAATGCAGAGCAGGTTCTGCTGGGTGATCCAGCTCTTCAGCCTCGTCTGCACCGTCAAGGGCTACTACAACCGTGAGTTTCTGCTCTGGGCGAGATCTGGGGGGCGTGGGGCTGCAGGCTTGGGCTGCTGCCTGACCCGCCTGCTCCTCTGCCTGCCAGCCAAGGCGATGCACAAGGACCACGACTGCACGCTGCCCATCGAGGAGGCCGGCATCATGTGGGACAGCATCTGCTTCTTCTTCCTCCTGCTCCAGCGCCGCGTCTTCCTCAGCTCCTACTACCTGCACGTCATGTGGGACCTGCGAGCCACTGCCCTGCAGGCTTCCAGGTGGGATTGGGGTCCTGGAGGGTCCTCATGGGTTTGGGGGGCCCCCCTGACCCTCTGCTGTCCCTGTCCCCCAGGGGTGTGGCACTGTTCAAGGCCAGCATCATGAAGAGCCTGCGCTCGCACCAGCAGGCCGAGAAGAAGTCTCTGGACCAGCTGAAGCGGCAGTGAGTGGGTTTGGGGGGCACTGGGACCCCTCTCCCTGCACCTTGGGACCCCCCTGAGTATGGGGTGCCCCTTGGGGAGCGGGCTCTGCAGCACCCTGTGCCCCCAGGATGGAGCGGATCCGAACCAAGCAGCAGAAGTACCACCAGGAGCAGGCTGTCAGCGCGGAGCAGGAAGGGGACAAAGCAGGTGAGAGCCGGGGGGTCCCTCCCGTGTCCCCAACCCTCTCTGGACATACGGGTGGCACTGTGACCCTTTGCTGACGCCCATCGTGGTGGAGCCCTGTGGAGTCCCCCTGGGCAGGGTGGGTGCCCTGAGTGGGTGCCCTGAGCAGGGAGGGCCCCTCTCAGCCCCTCTCAGCCCCCTTTGCCATCCCACAGCTCCTGGTGGCCCGGCAGACCCGTCCCGGCAGAGGGAGCGCTGGTGGCGGCCATGGTTAGACCATGCTACAGGTACAGCCCCAGCACGGGGCCATGACAGGGCTCAGCCCTCGAGAGGTCCCTCCGTGGGACCACTAACACCTGCGGGGACACCGCACTGACACCTGCGGGGACACTGCAGGGACACTGCACTGACACCTGCAGGGACACTGCACTGACACCTGCAGGGACACTGCACTGACACCTGCAGGGACCCTGCACTAACACCTGCGGGGACACTGCAGGGACACTGCACTGACACCTGCGGGGACACCGCAGGGACACTGCACTGACACCTGCAGGGACACTGCAGGGACACCTGCAGGGACACTGCAGGGACACTGCACTGACACCTGCAGGGACACTGCACTGACACCTGCAGGGACACTGCTCAGCCAGGGGGACACCCCGCGTGTCCCCTGTCCCCAGGCTCAGCCTCAGAGCACTAACCACAGCTTCTCTGCTCCCCAGCACTCACGGGGTGTTGGGCTGGGGGTGCCAGGCTGGGTTTGGGGTCACTGACGTCGGTCACCTCTGAATGCTGGCGCCACTTTGGGGACGTGGCAGTTGAGTCGTTGGGTTTGATGTCCCCCATGGGTGTCCTCGGTGCCAGGCAGCACCCTGGGAGATGGCAGCGGGGACAGCCTGGAGTGTGGCACCCCTGCCATGGCCCTGGCTGTGCTGTGACGCCCTGTGCCCCCCGGCAGTGCTGAATTCTGGGGACTACTTTCTCTTTGAGTCGGACAGCGAGGAGGAGGAGGAGGTGCAGGAGGAGCCACAGTCGGGGAGGCCGAGCGCCTTCCAGGTGAGCAGGGCTGGGGGACTGCAGAGCAGCCCGAGGGCTGGCAGTGTCCCCAGGCTGCTGATGGCCCCTGTCCCCCTCCAGCTGGCCTACCAGGCCTGGGTGACCAACCCCAACGCGGTGCTGAGGCAGCAGCAGCAGCCTGAGCAGCCAACGGGCACTGAGAGCCCTACAGGTGGGTGTGACACCCCAAAATGGGGCTGGGGGGCAGGAGGGGACACAGCCCTGCCTGATGCCCGCTGTGTGCCCTGGCAGGGCACTCCCAGCATGTGTGAGGGCTCTCTGGTGGCACAGTGGGGTTTGGCACAGGCTGTGCAGCTTCTTCGGTGCCCACCCTGGTTGTTCAGGTGGATGTGGGGGGACAGGGGATGGGAGAGCCCCAGAAATGATGTTCATCATTTGGTGCGGGGCATGATGAGGTGCAAGGAGAGGGGTGGAGGCTGCCCAGGGGGCTGAAGGCTGGGAGGAAGAGAACGTGGAAAGAGCTGGTAGGTGGGCAGCAGGACTGCAGCACTGGGGGTGCTGAGGAGGTCTGGGGTGACCCTCGTGCCCTCTCCTTGCCCTGGCAGAGCGCAGCACAGCCCTGCAGCGGGCAGTGAACACGCTGAAGTTCCTGTGGCTGCTGTGCGAGGCCCTGATGGACGGGCTGGCCCAGTGGCTGGACACACAGACGCGGGAGCACACGGACATGTCCCGGGTGCTGTGCCTCGAGAGGTTTGTCATGGCAGAGCGGCTGGCCAGGGTGAGCCCGGGGGGACACCGGGGCACGGCGTGGGGGTGGCAGCCCACGGGGGTGGCACTGACGTCCTGCCTGCCACAGGGAGAGGAGATAAACGAGGAGGAGTTCGCCAATGAGCTGTACGACCTGCCGCCAGAGGAGCTCCTGCGGGAGCCCAGCCCGCCCACCTCCCTGGCTGCAGCGTCCCTCCTCCGCGCTTCCAGGCAGGTGCATAGATACCCTGAGGGACCCTGGCAGTGCCACAGGCAAGGCAGGGGGCTCACCCCTGTCCCTCTGTCATCCCCAACAGGTACGTGAGAGCTGCCCCTTCTTCTGGCAGCCAGGAGCAGGAGATCAGCGTGGAGGACGGGGCTGATGCCCAGCAGTTCCTGACCGTTCCCCAGCAGCGCAAGCGGACTGCCAGTGAGCTCCTCAGGAGCAGGTGGACAGGGGGACATGGGGACAGCAGGATGGGGCGGGGGGCAGCAGGGGGGCTCACCCCAGCCTTGCATCCTGCAGGAGGTTGTGTGTCGCTGAGCTGGATGAGTCACAACGGTTCTACCAGTCCCACAACCGGTTCCTGAAGCTGCTGCTGGCCGGGTACCGCTTCGGGACCGGCCGCTCCGAGCTGCTCTGTTACTTCACCATCGTCCTCAACAACATGGTCACTGGCTCTGTCATCTCCCTCTTCCTGCCCATCCTCGTCTTCCTCTGGGCCATGCTTTCCAACCCCCGGCCCACCAAGCGCTTCTGGGTGACCGCCATCATCTTCACCGAGGTGGGCAGGGGGTGGCCAGTGAAGGGACGGTGCCACCCGGCCCCCGCTGCCGCCCACTGACCCCAGCATCCCCACAGATGACGGTGGTGGTGAAATACCTCTTCCAGTTTGGCTTCTTCCCCTGGAATGGCTACATCACCCTGCTGCGCAACGAGGGCAAGCCCTTCTTCCCACCGCGCATCATTGGCTTGGAGAAGTCCATCTACTACATCCAGTATGACCTCCTGCAGCTCCTGGCCCTCTTCTTCCATCGTTCCCTGCTGCTGGTGAGCCCTGGGCCGTGGGTGGGCACTTGGGGGGAGCTGGAGCTGCTCCTGGGGGCTCCAGGCAGAACCCAGCAGGTGCTGGGTGGCTCTGCCGTGGTTTCCCACCAGTGCTGGTGGGAGTTGATGCTGCAGGATGATCCTGGGAGTGAGGTGTGTGAGGCGGGGGGGCAGCAGGACCCCTGACCGTGTCCCTCTGCAGTCCTATGGGCTGTGGGACCAGGAGAAGATGACGGACGAGAAGCGGCGGAGCGTGGAAGGGGAGGAGAAGCCGGAGGAAGCCGTGTCCCCACCATCAGCAGTGGCTGAGGAAGGGCTGGAGGCCCCAGCCCAGCCAGGAGCACTGGGAGCAGCCACGGGGCTGGAGCTGGAGCCAGAGGATGAGTCTGTGGAGCAGGAAGAGGAGAGTGAGGCCACGCAGCTCCGCTTCAGGAAGAAGCAGGGGAGGAAGACAACGGAGGTGGTTCTGGTGGAAGGTGAGCACTAGTTCCCAACCCTCATGTCCTGCTGAGTAGCAAAGCTGCCACCCCCAGGGTGCTGGGGTCGGGCAGGATGTGGCTGTGCAGGACCCTGGCTGTCACCCACGCTGTGCCTCACTTCAAGGGGACGAGGAGGAGGAGGAAGAGGAGGAGGAGTCAGAAGAGAGCCACGCTCACAGGAAGCTGAGGGCATTTGGCTTGCAGGTCAAGGGCTTCTTCCTCACCATGTGAGTTGTGGGGGTGTTGGTTGGGGTGGGGGCTGTGGGGTGCAGTCCCTGTCACCTGTCCCCTGTTCCCTGTGTCCCCATCCCTGCAGGGCACGCGACATATACCAGCCAGTGTGCAAGTTCTTTCGGGACATCGTGGACACGCAGAGCCGTGCGGCCACCGACGTCTACGCCTACATGTTCCTGGCCGACGTGGTCGGCTTCATCATCATCATCTTCGGCTTCTGGGCCTTTGGGGTGAGCGGGGAGTCCCACAGGGCCCTGCCTGTCCTGCCTCCACCACGGGGTGAGGCTGGGCCGGGTCCTGACCTCTCCTGCCCCCCAGAAATACACGGCGGCCGCCGACATCACCTCCTCGCTGTTGGAAAACCAAGTGCCAGAGGCTTTCCTGTTCATGCTGCTCTTCCAGTTCACCACCATGGTCATCGACCGCGCGCTCTACCTCCGCAAGAGCGTGCTGGGCAAGCTCGTCTTCCAGGTCATCCTGGTCATCGGCATCCACATCTGGATGTTCTTCATCCTGCCCTACGTCACCCAAAGGCATGTCCCACAGGATTCCCTGCCGCGGCACGGCGTGGCCCTCGCGTGGCACCTTGGTGTCCCTCAGCCCACGTGGTGGCCCAGGCTGGTGGCTGAAGGGTGGTGCCACGTCCCTCCCGCAGGTTGTTCCGCCACAACACGGTGGCCCAGCTCTGGTACTTTGTGAAGTGCATCTACTTTGGACTGTCGGCCTACCAGATCCGCTGCGGCTACCCCACCCGCATCCTGGGCAACTTCTTCACCAAGAAATACAACTACCTCAACCTCTTCCTCTTCCAGGGGTAGGGCACGGGGCCGCAGGGAGCCCTGGGCACGCCGGGGGTGCCGTACCACTGCCCTGTCCCCGTGTCCCCCCCAGGTTCCGCCTCGTGCCCTTCCTGGTGGAGCTGCGTGCCGTCATGGACTGGGTGTGGACGGACACCACGCTGTCCCTGCCCGACTGGATGTGTGTGGAGGACATCTACGCCAACATCTTCATCATCAAGTGCAGCCGGGAGACTGAGAAGGTACAGCCCCTGTGCCAGGAAGGGTCCCTCACTAAACCCCTCCAGGGGCTTTCTTGGGGTCTCCCTGAGCCCGCCCTACACCGTGCACTGTCTCCCCCCACCCCAGAAATTCCCCCAGCCCAGGGGGCAGAAGAAGAAGAAGGTGGTGAAGTATGGCATGGGCGGCCTCATCATCCTCTTCCTGGTGGGCATCATCTGGTTCCCTCTGCTCTTCATGTCTCTGGTGCGCTCGGTGGTGGGCATCATCAACCACCCCATCGACGTCACCGTCACCCTCAAGCTGGGGGGGTACGAGGTGAGGATGTGGGGGTGGCTGTTGGGCTGCCCAGATGGGGCACCAGGGTGCCCTGCCTGGCTGATGTCCCCCTGTCCCCCTCCTCAGCCTCTGTTCAGCGCGAGCTCCCAGCAGCAATACATCAAGCCCTTCACCGACAAGGAGTACGAGGACCTCACCAAAGAGTTTGAGGGCAAGCTGGTAAATCCCCTCCTCACCCCAAAAAATCCCTGCTGGCTGCCCAGGGTGGGGGCTGGCAGAGCCCCCAGGGCAGGGGCTGAGCTCTGTCCCCCTCGGTGGCAGTTGGCCATGCAGTTCATCACCATCTACGACGTGGAGGACATCGTGACCGCCCGCATCGAGGGCAGCTCGGGCTCGCTGTGGAGCATCAGCCCCCCCAGCCGCGAGCAGATGCGGCTGGAGCTGCAGAACGGCTCCTCTGACATGACCCTGCACCTCAGCTGGACCTTGCAGAGGTACCTCGGGCACGGCCAGGGAGGAGCCAGCCCTGCCTGCGCCCCCGTGCCCGCACTGAGCCTCTGGTGCCCGCAGGGACCTGAGCAAGGGGGGCACGGTGGAGAACGCCTACGGCAAACACAGCACAGAGCTGGACCCCGGCACGCCCGAGCGCCTGCAGCTGGCCCAGATGCTGGATGGCACCAGGACTGAGCCCGTGTGAGTGTCCCCTGAGGGGGGTGGCTGGACCCCTGGGCTCGGTGGGACGGTGTAACCCCCCCTGTCACTCCGCTTTCTTGCAGGGCATTGCAAAACCTCTTCCCCAAATACATCCAGGCATCCACTGGCCTCGAAGCCGAACCCATCGAGGAGCTGCAGCCAGGTAGGTCCCAACATGTTTCCCACAAGAAAACCAGCACTGGGTGCCACCTCTCTCTCTGAAGACAGGGAGGACATGAGTCCCAGTGTGTCCCTCCCTAAGGCAGCAGCACTGGGAGCACACCTGGTGGTGCCAGCCCCTGTGGACAGTGAGGACGCGAGTCCTGCCGTGTCACTCCCACCCAAAAAATGTCCTCAAGAGCACAGCAGCCACTGTGCCCTGCCCTGACGGTGTCACCCTCTGCAGATGGTGAGGAGAACTTCCTGGACGTGGAGCTGCAGCTGAAACAGGAGCGCAGGGGCTCTGGCCCCGGTGAGCACTTTGTGGAGTGGTGGGTGCTGAGGCAGAAGGACGCGCCATCCAAGGTGGGCAGCATCCTCCCCATGGTCATCTTCAACGACAAAGTCAGCCCCCCCAGCCTGGGCTTCCTGGCTGGCTACGGGTACGTGGAGGGTGCCAGGGTGTGGGGGGATCTGGAGGCATTGGAATTAAATACCAGTATAGCCAGGTGGGACGTGCCTGGGCTCATCTGGCTCTCGCTGCTCGACCAAAGGGGCCAGGTGTGGTGGTTTCACCCCAGAGACACCTTTGGCTGGCTGGGTGTGTGGTGTTTCACCCCAGAGACACCTTTGGCTGGCTGGATATTGCAGCTGGGCACTTGGGACAAGTCCAGGCATGCAGGAGCTCAGGTTTACCTCTGCTGGAGAAGCTTTAAGGCGATGGTGAAGGAAAGGAGTCAGTTCTGCTGGAGGGTTTGGATCCAGAGCTTTATTCCTGGCCCACAGGCCTCTGAATTCAGCATCTCCTCCAACAGAACTTCCTAAACCACGTGGTTGTTCCTTTTAACCCTGGGGAGAGGGGCAGGGAAGGGGTAGGGATCCCACCAACCAGGTAAGGCGGGGGAAGTCTCAGGGGACAAATGACACCTGGATGGCCCAGCGTCCCCAGGGATGAGAGGCATCTTTTGAACTTGGCCAATCACTCGAAACCCTTTCTGGAATGCCAAGATTGACGGACAGCAGGGAGCGAGGGAGGGGAAGGGAGAGGTTATTGGCACACCTGGGGAAAGAACTGGGATGCCTGTGACACCGGTGTGACCCAGATGTGCCCCCCTCTGGCAGGATCATGGGGCTCTACGTGTCCGTGGTGCTGGTGATCGGCAAGTTCGTGCGGGACTTCTTCAGCGAGGTGTCGCACTCCATCATGTTCGAGGAGCTGCCCTACGTGGATCGCATCCTGAAGCTGTGCCAGGACATCTTCCTGGTGCGCGAGACGGGCGAGCTGGAGCTGGAGGAGGAGCTCTACGCCAAGCTCATCTTCCTCTACCGCTCGCCCGAGACCATGATCAAGTGGACGCGGGAGAAGGAATAAGGGGGGAAGGGGCTGCAGCCCCCTCCCCGGGCAGGGACATCACCGCCAGTGCCTTAAGCAGCCCCCCAGGCTGGGGCTGCATCCCGGCCCGGGAGGCACTGGGATCTGGGGTTCTGGGCGCTCCCTTTTTCTGGATGTTTTTCTTACATTGCTTTGAAGCCGTCCGACGTGCACAGACCGCGTTGTGCCTTCCCGGGGAGGGGGGACAGGAGGTGCCAGCCCCACCCCGCCCATTGGGCACCCCTGGCTGCCAGGTGGGGATGGGGGGGTCAAGAGCCAGCCCGTGCCACCCCCACCCCGCCCATTGGGCACCCCTGGCTGCCAGGTGGGGATGGGGGGGTCAAGAGCCAGCCCGTGCCCCCTCCCTGCCGGCCCCAGCCCTGCTCCAGAACCAGGCTGAACTCAAGCAATAGCCCCCCCCCCCCCCCCCCCCCCCGCCCCAGCTCCAGGATGGGGGTCCTGGGTTGTGGCCCCTCCACGTTTGAGGAGGTCTGGCAGCCCCAGTTGGACTTTAGACACTTGTGACTTTGGGTTTGTTTTTTTTTTAATAATTCAAATGTTTTATTTATACAGATACCGAATAAAACAAACTTGAGGCCTCCCTGGCTGGCAGGCAGCTGGGGCAAGGAGGTGGGAGGGACTGGGGACCTGCACCCCAACCAACCCCCAATAAATGGGGATGGGGGCTCTCCCTGCTCCTGGCTGGCACATAAATGGGGTATAAAAGCAGCAGAAGTGGGGTACAGAAGCAGCTGCCTGGCTGTCAGGAATGTAGCCCTGAGGAGTGGCAGTGGGATGTGTCCCCTGCTGTCCCCAACCCCTTCAGTTCTCACTAGACTCCTGGTTCTCCTGGTTCTGCTCCATCTCAGCTCTGCAGGGAACAGACACTGGCTGGACACAGCCTTGGGGGCTGAGCAGGTGGGGAGGAGCCCCCCAGCCCCAGGGACCCCCAGCCCCGGTACCTGCGGATCCTGCGCTGGCCCTCGGCGCGCATGTAGGGTGGCAGCGTGTCAAGGGGACCCTGCACGAGAGGGCTGTGAGCCTGGGGACCCCCACCACCCCCGAGGCCCACCCTCTGCACCCCAAAACCTCACCAGCTCCTTGAAGGTGAGGCGGCAGCTGTAGCACAGCAGGGGGATGTAGGCGGCTTTGCTCTCTACCCTGTGGGACAGGGATGGGGACAGGGACACTCAGCGGTGCCATCTTGGTGGCCTGGGGGTAGCTGTGGGATCCTGGAATGCCCCCAGCCCATGTGCTCACCCTGGTGCTGGTTCCTCCCAGATCAGCGTGGGCTCCAGAGCCAGCTCCTCCTCTGTAAGAGCCAGGGGGTCACCGAGGGGTGCATGGCTGCTCCCCAAATCCCCCCAGAGCCCTCCCCACTCACCCCCAATGGTGTCCAGGTCACCGAGGGGTGCATGGCTGCTCCCCAAATCCCCCCAGAGCCCTCCCCACTCACCCCCAATGGTGTCCAGGCCGCAGAGGCAGAGGAAGCAGCGCTGGGACTCACTGCTGGCCTTGGCTGGCTCCGAGCTCAGCTTCTCTCCAGTCCTGCGGCCAAAATGAGGGTTGTGCGTAGACCCCAATCCCTCCACACCCCCAGTTTCCCCCCATGGACCCTCCATACCTGTACACGGTGCTGATGGTGGAGGGGAACTCCTCCTGCAGCCCCAGCAGGAAGCGCTCAACCAGTTGGTGGATGCTGAGCTTCTCCCGGCGCTGAGGGAACAACAGGGAGGGCAGGGCAGCACTGAGGGTCCTGTCCCTGCCCTGGGGACACCCAGCGTGGGCTCCCCACCACGGGACACCCCTACCTTGGTGAAGAGGGGTGGCACAGTGACGGTGGGGACGCTGAAGAAGCGGTTGTAGAAGGCGATCTCCTTGGCCGTGTAGTCCCGCATGGGTCTCACCACCATCACGTCACCGTGGCGCTGGTCCGTGAAACCCTGTGGGTGCAGGGCTGCCAGGGGACTGTGCCACCACCAAGCCACATCCCCCATGGCATCGTGTTACCCCTGGGGTGTGGGTGGCTGTCCCCAGCTCACCGTGTCCACAGCGAGGTAGGCGCCGCGCCCCAGCGAGAGGTTGGTGAGGAGCTTGATGGCCACGCGTGTGAGGCTCTCGCCCATCATCACCTTGGCATAGCCCTTGTCCCGGGCTGTCTGCACGATCAGGTGGGTCCTGGGCACGAGGGGACAGCGGGTCAGAGCCACCCTGTGCCCAGCTGGCAGTGGTGCCAGGCAGGGTCAGTCCCTCACCGCAGCATCTCCAGCAGCTCCTCCCGCGCCGTCGCTGTTGTCGCAGCCTCGAAGCTGCGGAGCAGCTCCTGGGTTTGGGCAGCGTCTGGCAGGCAGGGGGTGGCTCCTGCTGGCCTGTCCGGGGTGCTGTGACCAGGCAGGGAGGTGCCACTGTCCCCATCCTGTCGTTGCTGCTGGATGAAGCTGTCCACAGCCTCCTTGTAGGAAGGGCCGGACGTGCCGGTGCACTCCGGCCCCGGCTGTAGGATGGATGGGGGCAGCTCCAGCGCCTGTGGGGCAGAGAGGGATACAGGGCAAGCTGTCCAGAAGTCTCCCCTCACCTCAGCAGCTGTCCCATGTCACCCCAATACCTCCTCCAGGTGGACCAGGTGGTACGGGAAGCCGGTGGCCTGCAGCAGGGTCTCCATCTGGGCCAGGGTCTGCTGCCGCTGCTCCGGGCTCTGCCTGCGCACGGCTCCCTCTGCAAGGAGGGGACACTGCCAGGGCTGCTGCCACACTGCCACATCCCTGGGACAGGGTGGCAGCTCCACAGCCCTGGCACAGTGCAGGGGACACTGGGCAGGGAGCAGGGAGTGGGGCTGGGAATGTGCAGGGGATGGGCAGCAGAACTGGGAATGGGACAGGAACAGGCAGTGAGCTGGGAACTGGCAGCAGGATAGAGCACTGGCAGTGGGGCAGGAACAGGTATGGGGCCAGAATGGGCAGGGAACAGGCACTGGGGCTGGGAACGGGGCAGGGAACAGGGAACGAGGCTGGAGCAGGAAATGGGGTTGGAATGGGCAGCTGGACAGGAGCAGGGATTGGGCAGTTGGACAGGAGTAAGGAATGGGGTTGGAATGGACAGTTGGACAGAGAGCAGGGGATAGGGTTGGAATGGACAGCTGGATGTGGAGCAGGGATTGGAGAGCTGGATGTAGAGCAGGGATGGGGTTGGAATGGGCAGTTGGACAGGGGCTCCCTCACCCTCAACGTAGACAAGTCCGGGGATGAAGCGGAGCCTCTTGGCCGCCTCCCGGCTGAGCCCCTACAGAAGAGTGGGGTGAGGAGTGGGGTCAGCTGTGGGGTGAGCTGTGGGGTGAGGGGGGACGAGCCGTGCACCCCTCCGAGTCCCCACTCACCTCCTGCACCTGCCTGACCATGGCACTGGAGGCCGGGCCCCCCGACACTGCCAGCAGCACCTGCGGGGACAGCAGGGACAGTCACCAGTCGTGGGGCCACCCCCGGGTCCCCTCTGTGGGTCCCCCTGCCTGTCAGTACCTTCTCTCCCGGGAAGATGACGCGGTTCTTGCCCAGCATGGCACGGAACTTGTGCACAAAGTACTCACGGAAGCAGCCACTGGGGGACACGGGGACATGGGGACTCCTGAGCCACAGCTGGGCCCATACCCCCAGACCCCACATCCCCAAAGTCCCACAGATGTCCCCCAGACCAGTGTCCCAAAGATCCAATGATCCCGATGAGCTACGTCCCCAAACGTTCCTGTCCCCCCTCCTATGCATCCTCAACACTCAACGTCCCCAAGCCTTGATGTTGTTTGGCCCTGCTGTCCCAGACACCCAATGTCCCCAAGCCCTGAAGTCCCAGAGATCTAACGTCCCCAACATCCCAATGCTCCAGACACAACGTCCCTGAGAACAAATGTCCCCAATCCCTGATGTCCCCAAGACACAAAGTTCCCAAGCCTCCATCCTCTGGAGACTCAAAGACCCCAATTTCTGATGTCCCCAATTTCTGATGTCCCCAAGCCCCAGTGTCCCCCAGCCCCATTGTCCCCAAGTCCCAATGTCCCCAAGTTCTAATGTCCTCAAGTCCCAATGTCCCCCAGCCCCAATGTCCCCGAGTTCTGATGTCCCCAAGTCCCGATGCCCCCAATTTCTGATCTCCCCAATTTCCAATGTCCCCAGCCCCAATGTTCCCAATTTCTGATATCCCAAATTTCTGCTGTCCCCAGCCCCGCCGCCCCCGGTCCCTCACCGGCAGAACGGGTCCCCGACGCGGATGACGAGCGCGGCCGTGCTCTGCCGGCACTTCATGCACGTTCGGGGCTGGCTGCGGGGACACGGCTGGTCACCGGGGACACCGGCACCGACCCCCGGGAGCGGTCCCGGTCCCCGGGCGGCACCAGGGATACCGGGATGTTACCGGGGGAAGCACCGAGAGATATCGGGGGTACACCGGGAGCGGGGGATCGGGGATGGCAATGGGGAGCACTGCAGGGATACCGGGGATGTTACCGGGGTTAACAGCAGAGGCAGCCCCGGGGGATTCCAGCGAGACACCGGGGACAGTACCGGGGGGACACCGGGGCGGTACCGGGGGGTGCTGGCGGGCACATCAGGGATGTACCGGGGATGCCCGGGGGAACACCGGGGAGTACCGGGAGCGGCCCCGCGGGTCCATCCGAGGCCGGACCGGACTCACACCTGTCTGCCGGTGCGCGGCGGCGCCGCGGCGGTTCCGCGTCCGCCCCGCAGCCGCCACCGCCACCCTCCACGTCGCACATGGCGGCGCCACTTGGTCCCGGTGTATCCCGGTTGGTCCCGGTAGGTCCCGGTGAGTCCCGGTGGGTCCTGCTCGGCCCGGGCCCCGCTCGGCCTGGTTCGGCTCCGCTCGGTCTCTTTCGGCTCTCACTCGGCTCCGCTTGGCTCCGCTCGGTCCCGTTCGGCTCCGCTCGGCCTGGTTCGGCTCTTCTCGCCTCGCACTCGGCTCGTCTCGGTCCCGCCGCGTCCCGGCGCGCTCCCGTCGCACGGCGGTGACGCGTTGGCGCCGCTCGGTGACGCGGTGCCCGCCCCGCCGGCCGCCGCCGCCGCCATGTTCCGGAGCCTGCTGGTGGCGGCGGCGCAGCGGCCGCAGGGCCCGGCCGGGCCCCCCCGCGCCGCCCCCGGGCCCGGCGCCGCGGCCGAGGCGCTGGAGGCGCAGTTCAGCTGCCCCATCTGCCTCGAGGTTTTCCACCGCGCCGTCGGCATCGCGGGCTGCGGCCACACGTGAGACACTCGGGGCCCGGGCGGGGGCGGCGGGGACCCCCGGGGACCCTCGGGCTGAGGCGGCCCCGGGGACGCGCGGGACCCGGGGCTGGGCGCTGTGCCGGCCCTGGGATCATCCTCGCGGTGACCGCAGCCGGCACCGGGACCCCCGGCCCACACCGGGGATGGTTCGGTACCGGGGCCCTCAGCCCATCCCACAGCGGAATCCCCATCCCTCCCCCTCCCCTCCCTCAGCTCCCAGGTCTCGCTGCTGTCCCCGGGCCCCCCGTGTTTGCCCAGCATCTCGGGGGCATTTAGGGTTCCTGGTGAGCAGGAGGGACCGGGAATGCCGGGATAATGGGATTTTGGGGACGGGATTCCTTTGCTCCTGGGGCTGTAAGGACCTTGGAATGAGCTCCTGCCTGGCCTGGATACCCAGCACGGGCTCGGGCTCCTTTCAGATCCAGCCTTGGAGCAGGGGAATTGTCTGAGCCTGCAGGAGCTCCCTGGGGGCTCCCCTGCTCCCAGTTATCCCAGTTCTCCCAGTAGGGTTGCTGATCCCTGTGGTGCCCTGAGAGACTGCCCAGAACAGAGTTAAAGAAATAAAATAGGGATTTGTTAAGAAGCCTTCAAAGGATGCACCTTGGGCAGTACAAGAGCCCAGGATGGACTCTGAGCCACAGGTTTTCACATTTTTATAAGATTTGGTCCATTTCCACATTGGGGTTAATTGTCCAGTCCCAGCTCCAGGTGATGCAGTCCCATCCTCACAGTTTGCTCTGCTCAATTCCCTGCTGTTTGCACTTTTTGGGCCTTTTTGTTGTTTGCACCTTTTGGGCCTGAAGTTGCAGCGGTGTCCTTGGTTCTGGGGGTGGAAAGGATTGTTCTGTGTGACTGAGGAGAGGAAAAGGATTGTTCTGTGTGCCTGAGCTGTGAGGAGAGCTGCTGACACTGTGTATAGAGTTCAGAGTTATGTACCAATGCAGTGCAGAACCCGAAAATACAAAACCTAAAAATGCTAAAAAGCTAGACCCCATCAGCTGGGTTTTGGGGTGTCCCGGGCAGCAGGGGTGCCCTGCTGGGGTGCTGCTGTGCCCGGGCTGCTCAGGGCCCCCCTGTGCCCGCAGGTTCTGTGGGGAATGCCTGCAGCCCTGCCTGCAGGTGCCCTCCCCGCTGTGCCCGCTCTGCCGAGTGCCATTCGACCCCAAGAAGGTGGAGAAGGCTTCCAGCGTGGAGAAACAGCTCTCGTCCTACAAGGCTCCCTGCAGAGGCTGCAGCAAGAAGGTAAAGCTGTGAGGCTGCTTGTCCCCATTGTCCCCATCCTCCTTGGAATGTGTCCAGACAAGGAAACAGAGCTGGGAAGGGGCTCAGCCTGGAGAAAAGGAGGCTCAGGGGGCACCTTGTGGCTCTGCACAGAGGGGACAGCCAGGGAGGGTCAGGCTCTGCCCCCAGGGAATGGGGACAGAACCTCTGGGGGTCCCTGCAGCCCCAAATCTCCATTCTGCAGGGTGGGTGCATGTCACTGTTAGGCTGGACATGACATACGCACGTGATCAGGGTCCAAGAAAAAAAGTTTTTTATTCTGTGTGTTCTCCAGCTTATAAACTCTTAACAAAGTGTGATTTTAAGTCATTAACTATGTCACAATAGCTTATTATATTCATTGGTCCAAAGCAATTAACGTCAATGTAATTGGCAAAAGTTTTACAGAAATTTAATAAGGCATGTATACGCATCTACTTATGCACACGGTCTAGCTTACAAAGATTTTTATGTGTCTTTTCTAATCTGTTTCCATGCTGATGGCCTTGTCTCCTTCCCTGCTATGGATGCACTCCAAAACCATCAGTTGTTATTTCTGCTGTTAACTCAGCTTGGCTTGCAGGCCAGCTGCCCAGCCCCTCCATGGGTGCAGCATTCCCAGTGCTGTGGGTGGTGGAGCAGAGGTCGCTGCCAGCCCAGCTGCTGTCCTGGCTCCTGGCAGGTGTCCCCACAGCTCCAGGAGTGTTCCGTGTCCCCCTCCTGCAGGTGACCCTGGCCAAGATGCGCTCGCACGTCTCGTCCTGCGCCAAGGTGCAGGAGCAGATGGCCAACTGCCCCAAGTTTGTTCCAGTGGTCCCCACATCCCAGCCTATTCCCAGGTATGCCTGAAACGGGGCCCTCCTTGCATGCCCCAAAATCCAGGTGTGTGTTGTGCCTGTCCTGGCAGAGGAGCAGCACCTCTTCCCTCCTGGTGCTGTGTGACCGTGTTCACAGGGGGCTTAGGTTGAGGGAAGAGATGAGAATGTTGACTTTATGTTTAGAAGGCTTGATTTATTATTTTTTGATATATATTACGTTTAAACTATACTAAAAGAATAGAAGAAAAGGTTTCATCTCAGAAAGCTAGCTAAGCTAAGAATAGAAAGGAATGAAAACAAAGATTTGTGGCTCGGGCTGAGAGTGTGAGCTGGCTGAGCTGTGATTGGCTATTAATTATAAATATTCAAGATAAGCCAATGAAAGATCTACCTGTTACATTCCACAGCAGCAGATAACCATTGTTTACAGTTTGTTCTTGAAGCCTCTCAGCTTCTCAAAAATAAAAAATCCTAAAGAAAGGATTTTCATGAAAAGATGTCTGCGACAGCACTGCTGCTCTGGGTTTTGGGGTGTGGGGTGGGATGAAGGATCCACCCAAGCAGGGAGGTGAGCTGGGCTGGCTCCTGCTGCCACAGAGCTGTGTGTGTGTCAGTTTGGAAGGAGGCAGTGCAGCCTCCCCTCGGCTCTGAGCCCATCCTTGCTCTCTGCAGCAACATTCCCAACCGCTCCACGTTCGTGTGTCCGTACTGCGGGGCAAGGAACCTGGACCAGCAGGAGCTGGTGAAGCACTGCATGGAGAACCACAGGAATGACCCCAACAAAGTGGTGAGTGCTGCTGGGGGTGTGGGACAGCTCTGGGAACCAGCCACAACCCTGCAGCATCCCAGGATGTTTGTGCAGGCACTGCTGTGTTCCAGATGGTTTAAATCCCTTTGGGAGATGGGGATCTGTGTCTGCTTTGTTGGAGGCTCCCTGGAATGAGCTGCCTCCCTTCCCCTGTTCCTGCAAACCAGGTGGTGCTGCATTTCCTCTCCCTGTTCCCTCTGGGTTGACCAGGGTGGGGAGCTTGGGATCTTCAGCACAGGAAGGACCTGGAGCTGATGGAGATCACCAAGGTGATCAGAGGGGTGGAGCAGCTCTGCCATGAGGAGAGGCTGAGAAAATTTGGATTATTCAGCCTGGAAAAGAGAAGCCTCAGGGAGACTTAACTGTGGCCTTCCAGGACCTTCAGGAGAGGTGGAGAGAGGCTGTTGACAAGGGCCTGGAGTGACAGGATGAGGGGGAATGGATCCAAACTGCCAGAGAGTTGGTTTGGGTTGGATATTAGGAAGAAATCCTTCCCTGTGAGGGTGGGCAGGCCCTGGCACAGGTGCCCAGAGCAGCTGTGGCTGCCCCATGATCCCTGGCAGTGCCCAAGGCCAGGCTGGATGGGGCTTGAAGCCTGTCAGAGGAGGGGCACCCAGCACTCACCTCTCTGGGTGCCTGTGCAGGTGCCACCATCCCGTGTCCCTGTCCCCACAGGTGTGCCCGGTGTGCTCGGCCATGCCCTGGGGGGATCCCAGCTACAAGAGTGCCAACTTCCTGCAGCACCTGCTGCACAGGCACAAGTTCTCCTATGACACCTTCGTGGTGAGTCTGACCCTGAGCCAGAAAAGGGGAAAAAAGGGGATCCCCCTCCCCATGTTCTATGCCAGGAGGTGAAACCAGCCCTTCATGTCCCACCCACGAGACCCCCACACACACCAGGGTCTCCTCACACACCAGGAGGAGAGGGGGTTGTTCCTGCACTCCACAATATGGGTTTTTCCATGGAATTCTTCCCCTGAGGATTATAACACAAAGCTCCTTTTCTGGGAGGTTTTGGGAGCAGGGGGTGGGAGCAGCCCTGCCCCAGGGTTTGGGGTTGTGGTTGCTGCATGTGGGGGGTCCCTGACCCCTCCTGTGTGGGGGGCAGCAGTGATGGCTCAGCCTTGGCCTCAGGGGAGGCTCTGTTCCCATCCTGCTTTCATTGGAGAGATGTCAGGAAAAAGAACCTCCAGGCATTTTCAGAGGAATATCCCAACCCAGAGCTCTGCAAAACCCCTGGCCTCGCTGGAAGGCTTCACCCTTTGGCCTCAGCTTGTGTGGGCAGGTTCCATCCCTCCTGCCAGGCGTGGGATCCTGGGCAGGAGAGGGGTGGTGTGGGCACAGAGAGCACGGGTGGCGCTCCTGGGATCCGTGTGCCAGGGGAATTCAGGCTCCATGGCACAGGAGCAGGCAGAGCACCGTGGGCACAGCGTGCCCTGGCTGTGCCAGCTCTCTGAGCTGCCCTCTTTGCTTTTCAGGATTACAACATCGACGAGGAGGCAGCGTTGCAGGCAGCCCTGGCTCTGTCCCTCTCTGAGAACTGAGGCTGATCCCTCTCCCTGCCCTGGCTCCTTCTGGACGCTCCAGGAACCCTCTCTGTTCCCACTGCAATTCCCACCTTGTTGAAGAAGGTGGAGCCTCTCCAGCTGTCCCAGTGAGTGAGCAGAGAGCTGTGGAGCAGGGCTGGGATCACTCCTTGGATTGTGTTTAATATCCCTGTTGGGAGCTTAGCCCTGTGTCCAGCTCTGTTTATTGCTAGATGCTTTTTGGCACACTCGTCCCTGCTCTCTGGTGCAGCAGAACAGGTACTGGAACTGATGGATTGGATGCCTAACACCCTCCCTTGGGACTGCAATCAGCCACATCCTTTCAAAAAGGAGGAAGGCAGCACAGAGCTTCTTTTTTTAAACTCTCCAAGGATTTTTCTAGAGATGTCAGGCTGTCCTGACCCCCCTGCTGGAGGCTGCAGCTGCCTCCTTCAGCTGAATCCCAGGATGGGACTGAAGAGTGGTTCAGAGGAGGCCTGGAGGAGGCATCCAGGGAATCCTCCCCTTCCTCGTTTTGTACGGGCTCTTGGGACACCAAATCCTTGCCTTTTTCTACACAAAGCAGTGAAGCCTTTTCCACGTTTTCTAGAGCGGTCTCAGAAGCTGCTCCCCTTCACTCTGCAATATCTGCCACCCAGGACAAGAGTATTTTTATGGAACATTATCAAGAAAGTTTATTTTTTACACAGATAACCCAAGCAAACGAGCACGTGGCTTGGGAGTGGGGCAGGAGCTGGATCCTGGAGCAGGTCGGACTCTGAGGTAGGGGGAGGTGCAGGGATCTTTCTGGCACATGCCTGCATATTTCTGGGAGATCCCTGGATATTTCTGGGCCTTTCCCTTCCCTCAGCAGAATCCTCTGCCTGTGAGGGAGCAGGCAGGATGCTTGGGTTGGATGCCCATGGAATGGCTGTCCCTGCAGGATCCCAGCCCCGAGCTGCTGATCCCCCCAGCAGTCAGGGACTGCATTTCCCTGTGGGAATCCCTCCCGGGGAATGGGGCACTGTTCATCCAAGGTGCTCCATCCACAGCATCCTGGAGCCCCCTTCCCCCGGCCCCTGCCTCTCAGCCCTGCTGCTGCTGCTGCTGGGCTTGGCTCTGGAGGGCTGGGAGGGGCTGGCAGGGAGATGGCACCAGCCACGGGGTGGTTCCTGAGAGCCCTCCTGCAGGGAAGGGCTGGGAGAGGCCCCCTCTGCTCGAGGAGTTCCTGAGCTTTATCCAAAACCTGGCTCCAGCTCTGCTCTAGCAATACTGCCTTGGGGTTTGTTCTGGTTTTCATAGTGCTGGATGACTTTGGGACCTGCAGCCCTGTGAGGAGCCCTGAGCTCCCCTGGCAGGGCAGGGAAAGGGATGGGACCTTCTCTGAGCTGCCCAGCAGTGCTGGGGGACGTTCCTGTGGGATGGAGAGCGCTGCAATCTTCCAGGAGGGACCCAGGAGCGTTTCCCTGTGCTGTGCTCAGCTCTCGTGGAGCAGCCTCCATGAGAGATCCAGCTCTGTTCACCTCGGGCTCCTTCCCTCTCTCCTCCTTTTCCTCCTCCTTTTTGCCCCACAGAGACAGAGCAGGGGCAGCAAGAGCTGCTTTTGTAAAGCACTTTAAGGCCCTGGGTGTGAGGGGCCACACCGGGCTGTGCCAGGGGTCCCCTCTGTGCCAGGGGTCCATGGATACCCCACTGGCCGTGCCCACCAGTGCATCACCCACCACTTTTTTGCATAATTAGAACTTTTAACGAGCCGTCCTGTTTTTTGAAAAGGAATTAACTCGATGACGTATTTGTAGCAGACCATTTTTCTCAATAAAGGCAGTTTCATCCACGCGTGGCCTCTGGGGGGGGGAGCACTGGAGGGATACTGGGAACACTGGGATACTGGGGCACTGGGATGCCGGGGCACTGGGATACAGTGGCCCTGAAGGCTGTGGGGGCACTCAGAATGTCCTGGGGACATTCGGATCCGTGGGTCCCCGGACACTTGCAGGGATCCGGTGCTTTTATACCGGGGATATTTGGATATTTGGGGTGTGAAGGTGACAGGGAGTGCGGGAGCACTGGAGGTGTACTGGGAGCACTGGGGCGGTGCTGGGGCAGCGGGGTGCTGGACACTGAGCGGTGCGGGGAGCACTGGGAGCGGTACCGGGAACGGAACCGGGAGCGGTACCCGGAGAACCGGGAAGGTACCGGGAGCATCTGCGCATGCGCAGGCCTTGCCCAATTCAAAAATGGCGCCCCGCAGGCCCCGCCCAGCGCGCTCAGGGGGCGGGGCCGCCCGTGGTCTGATCGCTGCCATTGGCTGTTGGGAACCGGGCGCTGCGGTCTCCACCAATAGCGAGGCGGGACCGGCCGCAGCCCACAGTGATGTGCGTGGCGCGGGGGCGGGGCCTGAGTGCGGCCGGCAGCGATGGCGGCGGAGCGAGCGCTGGCGATGGCGACCTGCACGGCCCCGGTGAACATCGCCGTGATCAAGTACTGTGAGTGCCGGGATACGGCCGGGGCGGGCACGGGGACACGGGCTCCGGGCTGGGCTGGGTGTGCCGTGTCCGGTCGGACCGGGCCGGGCTGGGCTGCGCTGTGTCCCTGCTGACCGTGCTGTTCCGTGCCATTCCAAGCCGTGCCAAGCGCTGCTATGCCATGCTCTGCTTTGTGTCTCTCAGTGCCATTCGGAGCTGTTCCATGCCGCTCCTAGCCATGCCATGCCATGCCATGCCATGCCATGCCATGCCATGCCATGCCATGCCATGCCATGCCATGCCATTCCTGGCTGTGCCGTGCCATGCTTTTCTGGTCCTTCAGTGCCTTCAAACTTTCATGCCATTCCTACCCATCCCATGCCATTCCAAGCCGTGCCATGCCGTGCTCTCTTGCAGGGGGCAAGCGAGACACCGACCTCATCCTGCCCATCAACTCCTCCCTGAGCGTGACACTGCACCAGGACCAGGTGGGTCAGCATGAGGACCAGGACCAGGTTTAGGACCAGCCCCCAGGGGTGCTGACCCCCCTCCCTCTCTCCCCACAGCTCAAGACCACCACGACGGCGGCCGCCAGCCGGGATTTCACGGAGGACCGGCTGTGGCTCAATGGGAAGGAGGCGGACGTGGGGCACCCGCGGGTGCAGGCCTGTCTGCGCGAGGGTGCGTGTCCCCTGCTGGGGCTGTCCCTGCTGTCCCCTCTGTCCCTTACCCCAGTGTCCCTGCTGTCCCTGATCCCGCTGACCCCTCTGTCCCTGCTGTCCCCACTGTCCCTGTCCCCTCTATCCCTGACCCTGCTGTCCCCACTGCTCCTGTTGTCCCTGAGCCTACTGTCCCAGACCCCTGACCTGCTGTCCCCATTGTCCCCGCTGTCCCTTAACTCCCTGTCCCCTCTGTCCCTGACCCCACTGTCCCCTCTGTCCCTGCTGTCCCCTATCCCCACTGTCCCCTCTGACCCCTCTGTCCCTGTCCCCACTGTCCCTGCCGTCCCTGTCCCCCCTGACCCCTCTGTCCCCCCTGTCCCTGCCCCCTCTGACCCCGCTGTCCCTGCTATCCCCACTGTCCCTGTCCCCACTGTCCCCACTGACCCCTCTGTCCCTGTCCCCGCTGACCCCCTGTCCCGCTGTCCCCGCAGTGCGGCGCCTGGCACGGAAGCGCCGCGGGGGCGGTGAGGACGCGGCCGCTCTCAGCCTGTCCTACAAGATCCACATCGCCTCCGAGAACAACTTCCCCACGGCCGCGGGGCTGGCCTCGTCTGCCGCCGGCTACGCCTGCCTGGGTGCGTGTGGGGCTGTCCCCTCGGGGCTGGCAGGGGTGCCAGGGCTGTCCCTGTGCCTGTCCCTGCAGTGTCAGCGCTGGTCTGACTCTATGGTGGCAGCAGGAGGAGTGACAGGGCTGTCCCTGTGCCTGTCCCTGCAGTGTCAGCGCTGGTCTGACTCTGTGGTGGCAGCAGGAGGGGTGACAGGGCTGTCCCTGTGCCTGTCCCCGCAGTGTCGGCGCTGGCCCGGCTCTATGGTGGCAGCAGGAGGAGTGACAGGGCTGTCCCCTGTGCCTGTCCCCGCAGTGTCGGCGCTGGCCCGGCTCTATGGGCTGGAGGAGGAGCTGTCCGAGGTGGCGCGGCGGGGCTCGGGCAGCGCCTGTCGCAGCATGTTCGGTGGCTTCGTGCAGTGGCAGCGCGGGGAGCGCCCCGATGGCACCGACAGCCTGGCCCTGCAGGTGGCCCCCGAGACGCACTGGCCGGAGCTGCGCGTCCTCGTCCTGGTGGTGAGGGGCTGGCAGGGATTTGGGTGGGATTTGGGACCCGGGGGCGTCAGGAGGGGCCGTGTCCCAGCGTCTGTGTCCCCACAGGTCAGTGGGGAGAAGAAGCCGGTGGGCAGCACGGCGGGCATGCAGACCAGCGTGGAGACCAGTCCCCTGCTGAAGGTAGGGGGACACGGGACTCGTCCTGCCTGGGCAGGGACAGGATCCCCTTTCACTTGGAATGGGGCTGGACAGTGTGCAGTGGCACCCAGAGGGGCATGGTGCTGTGGGTGTCACCAAACTGCGGGGACAGTGACCTTCCTCCTGTGGGTATCCCCAAATTGGGGGTGACCACAACCCACCTGCTGTGGTGGTCACCAAATTTGGGTAACCATGACCCTCCTGCTATGGATGTCACTAAACTGGGGTGGCCACAACCTGCCTGCTGTGGTTGTCACTGATGCGGGGTGACCATGACCCTCCTGCCGTGGGTGTCACCGGGCTGATGGTGACCCTGCTGTGGCAGCACCGGGCAGAGGTGGTGGTCCCCGAGCGCCTTGCCCAGATGATGCGGCACATCCGTGACCGTGACTTCGAGGGCTTTGGCCAGCTGGCCATGAGGGACAGCAACCAGTTCCACGCCACCTGCCTGGACACCTTCCCGCCCATCTTCTACCTGACGGACGTGTCGCGCCGCATCATCGCGCTGGCGCACCGCTACAACGCCCACCACGGCCACACCAAGGTACCCGCGGGGCCTCGGAGCTGCCATGGCACTGTGGCACTCACTGGGTCCCCACATCCGTCCCCATGTCCCCACGATGCCACCACAGGTCGCCTACTCCTTCGACGCCGGCCCCAACGCCGTCATCTTCGCGCTGGCCGACACCGTGGCTGAGTTTGTGGAGGTGGTGAGGCGCAGCTTCCCCCCCGCCACCAACGGGGACCAGTAAGGGAACCCCGGAACCCCTGCTTACTGGGGAGGGTGAGGGTGCTGGGGACACTGGGGACACGGGGACTGAGCGCTCTCTGTGTCACAGGTTTGTGCGGGGGCTGCCGGCGGGCTCGGCCGTGCTGCCGCCGGAGCTGGAGGCTGCCGTGCTCAGCGAGCCCGTGCCCGGGGCTGTCCAGTACATCCTGCACACCAAGGTGAGCTGGGGGGGGACACGGCCTGGGGAGGGGGGGCTCTGACCCCATCCCTGTCCCCATCCCCAGGGCTGTGTGTGGGACCCCATCCTTGTCCCAATTCCCAGGGGTGTCCAGGATCCCATCCCTGTCCTCAGTCCCAGGTGGGTGTGTAAGGCCCTGTCCCCATCCCCAGGGGCTTTGCATGGGACCCCATCCCTGTCCCCATCCCCAGGTGGGGGTGCAGGACCCCATTTCTCGACACATTCCCTTTTGGGGTCCGTGGGGCCCAGAGCTGCCCCCACCCACAGTGGGTGGGGTGGCAGTGGGAGCTCCTTGGTGTCCCTGACCTGTGTCCTGTCCCACAGCCTGGCCCTGGTCCCCAGCTCGTGGATGACCCCAGCCAGCACCTGCTGGGCCCGGATGGGCTGCCCCGGAGCCGTGCCTGACCCTGGTGACACTCTGGGACAGCCGTGACACACCAAGGGAACTCTGCCGGTGCCACCAGCGGGCCTTGGGACCCTGAGCCAGCCCTGCTGCAGAGCTGTCCCCAGCCCTGGGGCAGGATGTCAACCCGGGGCTGGTTTTTAATCTTTTGTAAGGAAATAGAGGGTTCCCGTCTCCAGTGCTGTTTTGGGGTGTCGCGTTCTGTGTGTGGGGCTGGGGGAGGAACAGAGGATGGGGACAGTCCCTGGAGCTGTCCCTGTCCCTCCGCCTCATCCGTGTCACCGCCGTGTCCCCGGTGTGGCCCCGGGCCGGTGCCGTGTCCCCTCGGGGGCGTGGCCTGTTCCAAAGGGGCGTGGTTAATACGGATGGGTGTGGCATTCTAAAAAGGGTGTGGTCAATACGAATGGGGCGTGGCCTGTGCGGGTAGCGCCGCACCCGCCTTCCGGGTCGGGACCGTCCGAGCGGAGCCGAACCGGGACGGGCCGGGCCGGGCCCACCGGGAGCAGCCGAACTCCAGCGGGCCGAGCCGAACCCGACTGAGCAGAGCCGAACCGGACCGGGCCGGGAGCAGCTGAACCCGCTCGGAGCGAGCCGAGCGGAACCGAGAGCGGCCGAAGGCGCTCGGGAGCAGCCGGGAGCAGCCGGGAGCAGCCGAACCCGTTCGGCCCGAGCCGAGCGGAGCCGGGAGCAGCCGAACCCGTTCGGAGCGAGCCGAGCGGAGCAGCCGAACCCGCTCGGGCCGGTTCCGTCGGGCCATGGGGCAGATCGAGTGGGCCATGTGGGCGAACGAGCAGGCGCTGGCCGCCGGGCTCAGTGAGTGTGAGGGGGTTTGGGGGGTTTGGGGCACTCCGGGAAGTCCCCGGGCTCTGAAGGAGTGAGCGCCCCGCGGGCTGGGGATGCCGAGCCCCGGGAATGGGCTGGGATGGGATTTGGGAGGGTCCCGGTCCCACCGGGCTGAGGGTGAGGGCGGGAGACGGCCGGGAAGTCCCGGCCCGGCGGGGCTGGAGGCTCCGCTTCCTCCTTTTCTCTTCCTCCTCTGCCCTCTCTTCTTCGGTTCCGTTCTCTCCTCCTCCGCTCTCCTCTTGCTCCGGCCGCGAGGCCAAAAACCTCCCCCGAGGCCGTTCCCGAGGCCAAAAACCTCCCCCAGGGCCCCGGAGCTCCCCAGCTCGGGGGTCCCGCGCCAGCATCGCCCCCGCGTCCGCTCTGGGAGCGCTCGGGGCCGGGGACCCCCAGGGCCGTAACCCCGGGCTGGGGGTCCCGTGTGTCCCCAGGGCCATGACCCGGGCTGGATCCCGAGTTTGGGAGGGCATATCCTGATCTCGGGGCTGTAACTGGGGATTTGGGAGCTGCATCCCGGGTTTGGGAGTTTGTATCCCGGGTTGGGGAGTTTATATCCCGAGTTGGGGTTTGTATCCCGGTTTGGGGGGGGTGTATCTCGGGTTGGGGGTTTTATCCCGGTTTGGGGATTTGTATCCAGGTTTGGGGTTTGTATCCTGGTTTGGAGGGTGGTATCCCGGGTTGGGGAGACTGTATCCAGGTTTGGGGTTTGTATCCCGGTTTAGGGGTTGTATCCCGGATTGGGGTCGGTATCCCTGTTTGGGCTCAGTATCCTGTTTTGGGGTCGCTATCCCGGTTTAGGGGATGATATCCCTGTTTGGGGTGGGTATCCCGGATTGTGCTCGGTATCCCGGATTGTGCTCGGTATCCCGGTTTGGGGGTCGGTATCCCGGATTGGGCTCGGTATCCCTGTTTGGGGTGGGTATCCCGGTTTGGGGGTCGGTATCCCGGATTGGGCTCGGTGTCCCTGTTTGGGGTCGGTATCCCGGATTGGGCTCGGTATCCCTGTTTGGGGTGGGTATCCCGGTTTGGGCTCGGTATCCCTGTTTGGGGTCGCTATCCCGGATTGGGCTCGGTATCCCTGTTTGGGGTGGGTATCCCGGTTTGGGCTCGGTATCCCTGTTTGGGGTCGCTATCCCGGCCCGCTGTGACCGCTCCATCCCCTCCGTTCCCGCAGTCCTGCTGACGGGCGGCATCGTGGCCGTGGCGGGGCAGTTCAAGGGCTGGTACTTCGCGGCGTACTCCATGTATCCTTCCCGACAGCATTCCCGGGGCTGGGCTGCGGGAAAACCTCGTCCCGAACGGGTGGGAGGCATGACCGGGCAGGGGTCACATCCTCATCTCCTCACCCTGCTCCCGGCTGTGCGTTCCCTGCCCCACACAGCCCTTTTGGGGTGTCCTTGGGGCCATTCCCGTCCCATCCCGCCTTTCCTTGACGCCCCGGCAGCGCTGCAGGCGTCCTGGTGTGCCTGCTGGAGTATCCCAGGAGCAAACGGAAAAAGGGCTCCACCATGGAGAGGTGGTGAGTGCTGGGTCCCCCCACCCTGCAGCCATGGGGGTCCCTGGGGGCTGGCTGTCCCCCGAGGGTGGGGACACCCCCAGTGACCCCCCTGCTGTCACCCTGCAGTGGCCAGAAGTACCTGACAGCCGTGGTGAAGCTGCTGGGGCCCCTCACCAGGAATTATTACATCCGAGCCATCCTCCACGCTGCGTGAGTGGGGTGCAGGGTTGAGAATGGGGGCTGAGCCCCCCCAGCTCCCTCTGAACCCCAAATCTCTGTCACAGCCTGGCTGTCCCTGCTGGATTCCTCCTCTCCACCATCCTGGGCACTGTCTGCCTGGGCATTGCCAGCGGCATCTACCTGCTGGTGAGAGCACAGGGGTTTTGGGGGTTTTGGGGGGCTGGGAGAGGGAGGCCACCCCTCAACCCATGCACCAGTGTCTGCATGGGAATTCCAGCAGCATTCCCAGATGGGGCTGCAGGAACAGCCTGTCCCAAACGGGGTGGGCAGGGGTCACGTCGCATCCTCCCCTCCGGTCCCACTGTGCTTTCCCTGCCCCTTTTTGGGGTGGGGGTTGATGCTCGGCCCTGCTCTGACCCCGCAGGCCGCGGTGCGAGGGGAGGAGTGGAGACCCATCGAGCAGAAGCCCCGGGAGAGGCCCCAAGGCGGGGGCACCATGAAGGCGCCCCCCAGCAACCCCCCGCCCCGGCCGCCCCCCGACGCCCGCAGGAAGCAGCCGGAGCTGGGGGGGCAGGTGAACCCCATCCCCGTGGAGGTGGAGTAATGGGGATCCCCTGCCCTGCTCTGCTCCTGCTCCCCAGCTGCTCCTGGATCCGCTGCAGCCATCCACTGGGCTCCTGGGGTCCCCAAAACCCTGGGGCTTGGGAGCGCCTTGCTGAGAGTCCCCAGCTCCTGGGATCATCAGTTCCCCTGGGCTCCCCAGGGGATCCCCAAAACCCCAGTGATGCTCTGGGGTCCCCAGCTCTCCTGGAGATCCCCAAATCCCCAGCAATGCTCAGCTCTTTGTAGGATTTCCATCCTCTGGGGATCCCCAAATCCTCTAAGATGCTCAGCTCCTCTAAGATGCTCAGCTTGTAGGATCTCCATCTCCCTGTAGGATCTTCGTCTCCTGGGGATCCCCAAATCTCCAGCAATGCTCAGCTCCTTGTAGGATTTCCATTTCTCTGTAGGATCTCCTGGGGATCCCCAAATCCTCAGCAATGCTCAGCTCTTTGTAGGATCTTCATCTCCTGGGGATCCCCAAATCCCCTAAGATGCTCAGCTGCTTGAAGGATTTCCATCTCCCTCTAACATCTCCATCCTCTGGGGATCCCCAAATCCCCTAAGATGCTCAGCTCCCAATTTCCCAGCGATGTGATGCTCCCTGTGGGGTTCCCAGTCCTCGGAGGCTTCCCAGCTTCTGGGGATTCCCAAATCCCTGGGCCTGCTCAGCTCCCTGTGGGGTCTCCAGCTCCCAGGCACTCCCCAGCTCCTGGGCTCCCCAAATCCCAAGAACGTTCAGCTTCCTGTGGGGTCTGCAGCCCCCAAGGCCTTCCCAGCTCCTAAGGATCCCCCAAATCCCTGGGGATTCTCAGCTCCCTGTGTCTCCTTCTTCCAGGGGCTCCTCAGCTCCTGGGAAACCCCAAATCCCTGGGCATGCTCAGCTCCCTGAGGGTCCCAGCTCTCCAGGCACCCCCAGTTCCCTGGGGGATCCCCAAATCCCTGTGGAAGTGCAGCTCTCAGGGGGAATCCCCAGCTCCCAGGGGGATCAGGCAGCTCTGCTCCCGCTCTCCCTGGTTTTTGTCATTTTTGTCATTTCTGCAGTTGCTGTTGCAATAAAAAGTGGGAAAGGCCCTGGCTGCCCCTGCCTCCTGCTCCAGGGGAATCCTCCCAGCCCTGCCCTACTCCTGGGGGGCTGGCACAGGACTGGGGAGGTGTTTTGGGGACAAACAGTGCCGTTATGGGCAAATCCAGGATGTGGATGTGCAGAGTATGGCCAGGGCAGGGTCCCCTCCCAAAATCCTTGTGGAGCCCACAGTGGGGTGGGACTGGGAGGAACTGGGAGGGCCCCACCCTGGAGCTGCAGAGGGGGTCCCAAAGGAGCCCCCAAAACCTGGGGCACCCCCATCAGGGAATGTGGGGAGCATTTCCCTGCCCATCCCACTGGTGGCTGCTGCAAGTGTGACGTGGGTGCCAAATCCTTGATCCCACTGGGATCAGCAGCTGCTCCAGGCCCCCTCTGCCCCCTCCCCACACAGACCCTGCCCCTCGCGGGCTGCAGGTGGCCCAGGGTCCCCAGGTGCTGCCAGCACAGGTGGGGTGGCCCTGGCAGGTGGCACCAGGCCCGTGGGACGCGGTGCCCGGGGGCAGAGCCGTGGGAAAGGTGTGGGTGTCGGGGTGCCAGGGCTGGGTCCCCCCCAGGCTGGGGGTGTGGGGCACCCTGTGCCCTCCCTGTCACCTCCCAGTTCATCCTGCCCTGCTGCTCTGGTGCTCTGCCCGCCGTGCAGGGGCTGAGGGCTGTCCCACGATGTCCCTCTGTCCCTTTGTCCCTCTGTCCCTGTGCCCCAATTCCCCACATCCCAATGCCCTGGCTGGGAACAGAGCAAGGACCTTACCAGGAGTTGTTGGCTTTTATTTGCAGCATTAAATAGCACTAGGAAGGAGACAATAAATACATTTTTGGGGGAATAAATAACCAGTGAGTGCAGCACTCACAGGGTCTGGCCGTGGGGCGATGCTGGCCCTGGAGGCACAGCCGTGGCCGGGGGGGGTCAGCAATAAATAACAGAGGGTACAAAACCCCCCCGGCAGCAAAACTTATAAATAACTGATAAATAACCAGGGAGGGGCCACCCTGGCGGGGTCGGGTGCTCTAAAACAAGCACGGGTGGGGTGACACGGTCATCAGGGTGACACGGTCCCCGGAGTTACACGGTCCCGGGGGTGACAGGGTCCCGGAGGTGACACGGTCCCGGAGGTGGCACGGTCACGGAGGTGACACGGTCCCGGGGGCGACACGGCGTGGGCTCAGTGCGCCGTGCGGGGCAGGACGCAGGTGCAGCCCACGGGCACTCGGATGTAATCCACCTCCAGCGCCACCAGCCCCAGCCCCGCGGGCCGCGGGCACGGCTTGCGCCGCAGCACCAGCATGGTCTGCTGGATGGTCACCGAGTTGAGCGCCGTGGTCTCCCGGCCGGTTTTCACGTCCACGCAGCCGCTGCACAGGCACTCGGCGAAGGCCAGCTTGCGGGGATAGCGGTTCTCGTCCTCGTCGATGCTGCGGGGACACGGCGACGCTTTCGCTTGTGCCAGCAGCTCTAACCGGCTGGGAAGGGGATACGCGGGGGCCGTCGGGGAGCGGGGCACTCACCGGTATCGCCAGGGCGAGATGGAGCGCTCGTGGGGCTCGCTGCGGAGCCCGGTGCGCAGCGACGGCGCGGGACAGGCGGGCGGGCGCTGCCGCCGCCGCCGCCGGGCCCCGGCCGCCTCCAGGCGCTCCAGCTGCGGCACCAGCTGCACCGACAGGTGCCGGTCCCAGCGCAGGCTGCGGCCCAGCAGCTGCGCCGGAGCCTCGTCCCCCAGCTCGGCCCCGCTGAAGCAGCGCACGGCGGAGTGAGCGGAGCCGGCCCCGGCGCGCCGCAGCCCCCGGCACTGCCCCAGCGCCGCCAGCACGGCCAGGACGCACAGCCAGCCCTGCGGGGACAGCACAGTGTCAGGGACACACAGGGACACACGGCCAGGACAGACACACAGCCCTGCGGGGACAGCACAGTGTCAGGGACACACAGGGACACACGGCCAGGACACACAGCCAGCCCTGCGGGGACAGCACAGTGTCAGGGACACACAGGGACACACGGCCAGGACAGACAGACAGCCCTGCGGGGACAGTACAGTGTCAGGGACACACAGGGACAGGGACACACGGCCAGGACGCACAGCCAGCCCTGCGGGGACAGCACAGCGTCAGGGACACACTAAGGGACAGGGACACACGGACAGAGTGACAGGGACACCCAAAGGGACAGCCACACGCACCAGGGGGCTCAGAGACACCCAAAGGGACCGGCACACAAGCCAAAATGACAGGGACACCCAAAGGGACAGGGACGCACAGCACAGTGACAGCGACACCAAAGGGACAGGCACACACACACAGGGGGGTTGGACAGGCAGGGACCAGCAGAGCCCTCCCCAAAATGTGAGCGCGCAGCCCCGGGGCCTGGGCAGGTGTGTGCCCGTGTATCGATCTGTTATCCATCCATTATCTATCCATAATCCATCCGTTATCTATCTATTTCCTGCCATTATATATTTATCTATTTCCACACGTCTCTCTATCCGTATAATCTCTATATCTATAGATGTCTCCATATCTCTGTCTACAGAGCATCTGTACATTTTTATCTGTACATAGATGTCTCTAGAGCATCTCTGTATCTCTGTCTCTATCTCGATATTTCTGTTTCTATTTCTGTCTTTATCTGTATCTGTCTTTATCTATATCTGTATCTCTGTCTCTATCAGTATATCTATAGCTATATATCAATATATCAATATAGCTAGCTATTTCTATCTATAGCCATCTGTATCTATAGCTATCTATATCTATATATCAATATATCGATATAGCTAGCTATGTATATATTTCTACTTCTATCTGTATCGATCTATATCTATCTATATTTATATATATATATATACAGGATCTATATATTTATATGTATATGTATCCCATCCCTAAAAACTTAGCACACCCACGTGCATACGTGCTTGGATATGCTCAATATCCACACTCACACACTGCACACGCGCACACACACATATATAAATATGTATTTTATATAAATATAGAAAAAGAAAGAGAAATAAAAATAGAAAACTATAAATACATATGCACAAAAATATATTAATTTTTTATATATTTCTATTAAAATACATCTATTTTATATATATAAAAAGATATTATATATAAAATAGATATAATTTTTATATCTATATAATAAATATATTATATAAATATATAAGAGAAATATAAACAAAAATATAAAACTATGCACACACAAAATATATGTTTATATATAAAAATATATATAAAAAGATATATAACATTTTTATATTTGTAGAAAAATATTTTATGTAAGTATATAAAATAAACAACAAAAAAATACAACTATAAATACACACACGCAAATGTATCTATAAAAATGTATATTTATATAAAATATATTAAAGTATATATATATGTATAGTAAAAATATTTGATATATATATAAAATGTATACATAATTTTTGAGATATATTTATAGAAAAGTAAATATATATTTTATATAAATATATAAAAATAAATAAAAATAAAACCTAAATTATAAGTGCACATACACAAATATATATAAAACGTATATATATTTATAGAAAAATATAAAAATATATTTAGATATATAAAATATATAAAAAGATATATATTAAATTTTTATTTAAAGGCCAAGGGAAGGTGTTTACAGGCAGAGGGTGAGCACACACCTATAGACCCTCAGCCTAATGTGTCCTACATAATGTATAATATATGTAATGTATTATGGTAAAGTAAATATAATATACACAACGTCTCATATGGTTTATGTCTCATAAAATCTACATAGTATATACATAATATACATGAACTATAATATATATACTTAAATTTACAATATACTATATACTATATATTATATACTATATATTATATACTATATACTATATATTATATATTGTATATTGTATATTATATATTATATATTATATATTTTATAATATATAATATATAATATATAATATATAATATATAATATATAATATATAATATATAATATATAATATATAATATATAATATATAATATATAATATATAATATATAATATAAAATATAATATAACATAACATAACATATAATATATACTAACATAAACATACTGTCTCGCACATGGATATATTAATATATTAAAAATCTTATGTATTGTAAATTATATATGTATACGTGTATAGATATTAATATAAAGCAGAATATACATTATATATATGTTATATATGTGTATATTTTTATATTTATTTATATATTTTTGATTTATATATTTTCATATGTACGTATAGATCAGTGTACAAATAAATTTATATATATACACACACATATATTTTATATTATTTATTTTTATTTATTTATATACTTTTATATTTATATACACATATATATGGTTATATATTGGTTTATATTTATTTCTATATTTTATATTTATGTAAAAATATATGTCTATATTTATATACATGTATATATGTTTATATATAGGTTTATATTTATTTCTATATTTTATATTTATGTAAAAATATATGTCTATATTTACATACATACATCTAGCAGAGTCTGCACACCCTGCCCCTACAGGAGTAGGAAATATCTGTGCACACACCTGCAGCTAATCCTGTGCACTCACACCCACACAGACACAGAAATCATCTGTTTGTGTGTGTGAATGAAATATTAAATCAAGGATAAACAACCCCTCGAATGAAAATAAATAATGGAAAAAAATAATGGATTTAAATAAATTAGAAACAAACATAATAGCAAGATATAAATTTATATACTTAAATACTTTTAAATGTAAATATATAAAATAAAAATAAGTATAAATAAGTAAATAAATAAATAAGGGAATAGGTAATATAAAGAAAAGGATAAAGTAAAGAAATGAAGAGTATACATAGACATAGAAAATGAGAATAAAATAGAAAATTAAAATAACAAAAATATCATAGAATGGGATATAGATAACATAAATTTGAATATAACTGCATATTAAATATCATCCCTGCAGTAATAAATATAAATCTGTGCGTGCTGGCAGTGCACACACACAGGGACAGGGACAGCATCCAGCAGCCCCTGTGTTCAGGGCTGCCAAAAACACCCCTGGATCCCTCTGTGTGTGCAGGGCTGCACAGGAGTGTGGGCTGAGCTCCCACACTCAGCACACACACGGATAGAAATACAGATAAGCACTTAGGTAAAAAAAAGATAGAAATATATAATATATATCTATATAGAATTATTAAAAAATAATTATAAAGTATACTAATATATTATAATATATTATATATTATTTATATATTAGAAATTTAATATATTATGTATTAAAATGTTATATTAATATATTTATATAATATTAATACATTAATGTTAATGTATATTAAATATTAAGGTAAAATATATTATATTATATTATATTATATTATATTATATTATATTATATTATATTATATTATATTATATACATATTACATAATATTATTTACATATTATATATTATATGTAGACATATAAATTTATTAATAAACATGAAATATAAATATATACATACATACGTATAGGTATGTATGTGTGTATGTTATACACCATATATATTATGTATGTTATACACCATACATATGGTGTATAATTCACACATAAAATACACACATGGTGTGTAATTCACTCATAAAATACACAGAGCTGTGCACAGTGTGTGTAACACACACAGAGCTGTGCATGACAGGTAACTCACACCTGTAATAAAAACTCACCCAGAGCTGTGCATATAACATGTAACACACAGAATAAACACACACACGCACACAATTAACACACACACAGAGCCCTGCACAGGGCGTGTTACACACACAGATACAAACACACACAGAGCAAAAACACACACACAAAATACACACACATGTGGAGAGCCCCACACATAAAACTCACACACAAAAACCCTGCACATGGTGTGTGACAGATACACACAGGTAATAAAATGAAAATACACACACAGAGCAGTGCACATGTAACACACACACATAAAACATACACACGGAGAACCCTGCATGTGACAGGTAGCACACACACAGAGCTGTGCACAGGGTGTGTAACACACACATGTAATAAAACTACAGAGAGCTGTGCACATGACATGTAACACATATAATAAACACACACACAATAAACACTGAGGCTCAGAGCTGTGCACACAGTGTGTAACACACACGTATAAAACCCCATACATGACATGTAACACATATAATGAACTCTCACACACACTCAGAGCAATGTCCAAGGTGTGTAACACACACATAACACCCACACGTGACATACAACATACATAATGAACACACAGAGCTGTGCACACTGTGTGTAACACACACATTCAACACACATAAAATCCCACACATGACGTGTAGCACATATAATAAACACACACATATTAAACACACATAAAACCCCACACATGACGTGTAGCACATATAATGAATGCACACACACACTCAGAGCTGTGCTCAAGGTGTGTAACACACACATAACACCCACACATGGCATATAACACATATAATGAACACAAACACACACACAGAGCTATGCACACAGTGTGTAACTCACACATTACACATAAAGCCCCACACATGACATTTAACACATATAATGAACACACACACACACACATTAAACAGACATAAAACTCCACGCATGAGATGTAGCACAAATAATGAGCACACACACATACACTCACTCAGAGCTGTGCCCAAGGTGTGTAACACACACATTAAACACACATAACACCCCACACATGACATTTAACACATATAATGAACACACACACATAATAAACACTCACAGGGAGCCTTGCACATGGTGTGTAACACACACACAGAGCTGTGCCCAAGGTGTGTAACACACACATTAAACACACATAAAACCCTACACATGACATGTAACACATATAATGAGGACACACACTCAGAGTTCAAGGTGTGTAACACACACATAACACCCCACACATGACATGTAACACATATAATGAACACATACACACATTAAACACACATAACACCCCACACATGACATGTAACACATATAATGAACTCTCACACACACTCAGAGCAATGTGCCAGGTGTGTAACACACACATAACACCCCACACATGACATGTAACACATATAATGAACACATACACACATTAAACACACATAACACCCCACACATGACATGTAACACATATAATGAACACATACACACATTAAACACACATAACACCCCACACATGACATGTAACACATATAATGAACACATACACACATTAAACACACATAACACCCCACACATGACATGTAACACATATAATGAACTCTCACACACACTCAGAGCAATGTGCCAGGTGTGTAACACACACATAACACCCCACACATGACATGTAACACATATAATGAACACATACACACATTAAACACACATAACACCCCACACATGACATGTAACACATATAATGAACTCTCACACACACTCAGAGCAATGTGCCAGGTGTGTAACACACACATAACACCCCACACATGACATATTACACATATAATGAACACATACACACATTAAACACACATGAAACCCCACACTCGACACATAACACACCCCACACCCTGCCAGCCCCACACTTTCCCCCCTCACCCCCAACATCCCCCAGCGCCCCCAGACCCCGCGTTACCATCAGCCAGGTGTGGAGGCACCACGCCAAGATTTGGGGGGCACGGGGGGCGGGGAACAGGCCCGGATTTGGGGACGGGAGCACGGCAGGGTCCGGGGGCCCTTGGGAAGCGCAGCCCCGGGGATGAGGCGGCCGAGTGGCAGCGCCGCCGCCGCCGCCGCCTTTTTATAGGGCCGGGCAGGTGATGTGCACACACCTGGAAACTCCAGCTCCAGGTTCCTTCCTCCTCCCCGCACAGGGCCGGCACTTCCTTCTGCTCTCCACGTGTGCCAGCCGGGAGCACGGGCGCCTCCGAGCCCCGCAATTTGGGCAGGGAGGCGGGCAGGGGTGTCCCGGTGACACCGGGCCGGGACGGGCATCCCCCAGGCCGTGTCCCGTTGCGTCAGCGGCACCGTGAGATCACCGTGGCATTCCCGGGCAGAAATCCCAAATTGGGCAACGCTGGGAAGGGCTCGAGGGCTGCCACCAGCCCTCCGGGATGGCCCGATGGCCTCCAGCGGCACCAGTGGGATGCCGGTTTGGTGCTGGAGCAAGGAGCAGGGCTGGAGGATGGGAAATCCCAGGGACCCCAAAAATTGTTCTCTGAATGAGAGGGGTCTGGCAGAAGTACCCCAGATGATGCCCCCCACTAACACTTCCACACCAGTAGGACACTGGTTCCATACTGGGAACAAGGAGCCTAGGAAATCCTCAGAGCCCCCAGATTGCTCCCTGAATTTATCAGAGGGACCCGTCAATGATGCCAGGCAGGGCAGAAGCTGCAGAAGCCCCCAGTTACACACCAGTAATACAACGGTTTCACACTGGGTGCTCCCCTGGATAACAGAGCAGCTTTTCCAGCTTCATGGAGCTGCTCATGCCCCAAAAACCCCAAAATGAGGGGTACAGATCCCCCCAAGGCAAGGGAGATGTAGAGAAAAGCAGGAAACAGTAAAATTGGTTATCAAAATATTTTATTTCAGGGAGATCCCTCCAAAAAAAAAAAAAAAAAAAAAAAAAAGAAAAAGAAAAAAAAAAGAAAAAAAAAAACAAAAACCAAAAAAAAAAAGAGAGGAAAAACCAAAGGAAGAAGGACCCTCCTGGCAGACGGACACCCACAACACCTGCAGGGCTCCTGGGAAATCAACTGAAGCGATCCCCTGCTCCAAAGAAACGACAGGGCACTCCCGAGGGCTGAGGCAGGAATAGATATATTTATATTGTTCCTGGGGGAGGAGGGTGCTGCCAGCAGTTCACAGCAGTTTTCGGCTCTCTCGGCACACGGGACTAGAACTGCATTGCTGAAGACACTCAACACACAGCAGGGCTAACTAGGAGAATACAACTGGAGGCTAGCAAAGAGGAGAGGGGACACAGGAGAGCTGGGAGCACCCAGGGCTGGAGTCCTCTGTGCACATTTACAGGGCCCCGGAGCCCTCCCGGAGCTGCTCGTCGGGCAAAAACTTCCTTAATTTCTTTGTTTTGTGTGTGTGTGTGTGCATGTGTGCGTGTGTATGTGTGGGTTTTACGTTTGTTTTTTTGTTTTATTTTTTTAAAAAGAACCGCGCGGCCAAAACGAAGACGAGGAACTGCAAAATCCCAAAGCGGCCGCTTGCTTCTGCCTCTCTTTATAAAAACCTCAGCAGTCACTGGGGGCACAGCCCACTATACTTTGCCCGGGATCTTGGCGCGTTTGCGGGCGATGGCGTCCTCCACGGCCTTGAGCTGCTTCAGGAGCTCCTCCCTGCGGGACAGGGTGCTGGATTTGCCGCCCTTGGCAGCGCCGGGGCCCGGCTCCGAGCCCTTGCCCGGCACGCTGGTGACTTTGCTGGAGCTCTTGGACTGAGGGGACAGCTGGCGTTTCCTGCAGGGAGAGAGAGATGGGAATGGCCCAAATTAGGGAATCCAAGAGGGGATTGTGCACTGAGCCCTGCTGGCCGCACTAAAATCACAGTTTTGAACATCCTTTCCCATACCAGTTTCATCTCTTTCTAAGATGAAAAATGCACTGAGCCCCACTGGCCACATTGGTTTCTAAGGTCCTTTCCCACATAAATTTTATCTCTTTCCATAGGCAGGGACGCTTTTCACTACCCCAGGAGGCTCCAGCCTGGCCTTGGGCACTGCCAGGGATGGGGCAGCCAGATTCTCTGGGCATCCTGTGCCAGGGCTCACTAGGGAAGGATTTCTCCCTAATTTCTGAACTGAACTAAAATAGCAGGAACTGCCACATCTAACACATGGCTCCAGGAGCAGGTGGGAGGAAAGAGGTTGGAGATAGGAGGAGGCCTTGGGTTGAAAACTGGCTTAACAGTAAAAAAACAGATATTACATGGGGATTCTCAAATTCCCAGGATTAAACTCAGTGCCAGCTCGTGGCTGCAGTGAGCAGCTCCCTGTGAGACCCAGAGGGGAGAGCAGCCCTGGAGCATCCCCTCAATCCCAAATCCTTCAGACCCTTCCCTGTGATGTTGCCCCCAGAGATCCCTGGAGAGGATCCACAGCCCTTGAGTCCCCAGATCCACACATCCAACACTGCACTGGGACATTGCAGCACTGCAGCAGGCACAGCCTGCCAGGAATTTGGCTGAGTTGCATGGAAGGTGCAAAGCCAGGGCTGTCACCGCTCTGTCCCATGCAGGGGACACAGCCACAGCAGCAAAGGGAGCAGCTGAGGCTGTGCCAGGCTGGGAAAAGGGGAATGAGGCTCTGGAACCAGGTGCCAGGAGGAGCTGGCCAGGGGGAAGGGGTTGCACTCTGGTGCTCTTTAACATGTGCTAAAGAGCTGCAGAGGCACTGGCTGAGCTCACTCCTGACCCACTTGGCTCTGGGTGCTCCTGCTCTTCTCCCAGCTGGAGCTCTGCACAAGCCCTGGCACCCCTGGCACCAGCCCAGGCAGCTCCGCGTCCTTCCCGGCGCTGTGTTCCATGGAAACTGCAGCTGCTGGCCCGGGACAGCCTGGGAGAGGGGCTGCAGGCCCTGGAGGGCCGTGAGGCCCAGCAGAAGCAGCAGCACTCACCTGTCTGCCTGTGCAGGGGAAGGTTTTGGGTTCTGGCCCCGCTGCCGTTCCTGCTTGGGGGACGAGGGTCTCCCGGCCGCCTTCCTATCGCGAGAGCCTGGGGAGAGCACAAGGACATTCCTTCATTTTCCTGCTGGGCACAAGGCACAGGCCACCCCTGCCTGCACCCACTGACCACATTGTGCCAAAAACGATGCCAAAAACAATGCCAGGTCCAGCAGCAGCTGGAAGAGCCTCACTGTGCGCACCCCTCACCTCTGGGGGAGCAGAGAAGCCAGGCAGGGCTGTGCCCCGCAGTCACCTGCACACACCACCTTCCACCAGCCCTTCCTCACCCTCCAGCTGCTGGAGTGAGGCTCCTCCACGGCACTCTGTGCCTGCAGAGCTGCTGGCTCTGCCCTGGCGGGTCACAGGGTGCAGTGGCTCCTGCAGTGACAGGCGAGGGCAGCTCTGCAGCTTTGGGAGCCAGCGGGGCCTCCCCCGGGGCAGCAGCACCCCCGTGTTTGTGCAGCACGGCTCAGCTGCCAGGCCCTGCCCCAACACAGCTGCCCTGGGCACGCAGGGAGGCTGGGGAGCAGCTGGGGTACCCCAGGAACAGAGAGGGAATTGCAGCTGGAAGGCAGCCTGTGGAGCTGCTGCCCTGCTCTGACCTCAGCTGGAGCAGCAAAGGTGCCCAGTCCCTCATGGCAGCAGCCCCTGTGTGTGCCAGGGCATCCCTCTGCTCCTGGGGATGGACACTGGGGCAGCCTCAGCCCACAGGTGCAGGTGACAGAGCAGGTGACACACTCAGCCACCACCACTGGTGCTGGGATGCCAAGGGCTCAGTCCCAACTCAGCCAAGGGCACCTTTGCCATTGGATTTTGCCTTGGGTTGAAAACTGGCTTAAACACTAAAAATTGGATTTGAGGCTCCATGGCTGGAGTGTCCAAGGCCAGGCTGGATGGGGCTCAGAGCAGCCTGGGGTTGTGGAAGCTGTCGCTGATCTTTGGTCCCTTCCAGCCCAAATGAATCTGTGCTGCAGCTCAGAAATTGCTTTTTACCAAAAAGCAGAGGATGGCACCAAAGCCTCTCCAAAAACATCCTGGCCTTGCCCTGCCACTCGTGCGTGAACCAGACCCCAGTGAACTTCAACCTGGGGCAGTCCCTTGCAGGCTGCCCTTGCAGGAGGTGAATGTTGCAGGTTATTAGCACAGACCTTCTCTGGCTGGCACCCAGAGTCAACAAGATCCACCTACAGCCGAGCCACCAGGGAAAACAACATCACGTGGCAGCTCCAACGTCACCCGCAGCCACCTCTGGCTGCCAACTCCCCCCACACCCCCTGTGCCTCTTGGCAGCCACAGCCAGGGCTGCAGGGTGGCACCGAGTCCCTGTCTGTGCCTGCCAGCTCGCTTTCCCGAGCTGCTGCTGCTGCTGGGGAGGACTGAGCCCCAGCAGAGCACTTGGAAAGCCCAGGTCTTTCTAAACATCCAGGGCAGAGCGGGTTGTGTCACCCAGAGGTGGGGCAATCTGCTCCTGTCCCAGGCTGGCTGAAGCAGGCAGGGGTTGATTGCATCCATCCCTCCCTCCCTCCCTCCCTCCCTCCCTCCCAGCCTTTCGAAGCACCAGCCTGGCTGGCAGGGACAGCTCCCCCTGGAAAACTCCAGGATGCACCAAAGGAAACTCCTGTGACTCACAGGCCTGGAGTGGCTGAGGTATGGAAGTGATCTTCAGGATCATCCTTCAGCCCAGCACCACCATGGCCACACTAACCCTGTCCCCAGTGCCACATCCACACACTTATGGAACACCACCAGGGATGGGGACTCCCTCCTGACAGTCTGCTCCTTTCTGGGAAAAAATATTTCCTAATTTCCAACCTAAACCTGATTTCCACAGCCACATCCGAGGCCAGCAGAGCGAGCAGGAGGCCGTGGGGTGGATGTGGAGGTGAGAACTCTGTGTCTTCAAAGGCAAGGGGCTGGTTTTTTGGACAGGATTACAGGGACACAGTGGAGTCACACCAGGCACAACGTGCCCCTGGGCCTGCCCAGGGCCTCAGCTCTGCTGTGTTCTTGCAGCAGGATGGTCACTACCCCCCTTTATCTGTGGCAATCCCACTCTGAGGTTTTGGGATGGCTGCAGTGGATCTCTCCAGCTGCTGGAGATGCCTCACCTCTGTCAGGTGACAGGTTGGCCCGTTTGGCTGGAGGAGAGCTTGGCCTCTCTTTGTCTGCTGGCTCGTATCTCTTCCTGCTTCCTTTGTCAGCTGCCTGCAATGGAATTGAAACAATGGAGCTGAGCAGCCACTTCCCTCTGCACAGGGACACAGGCACAGCCATTCCCTGCCTCCTGCAAACACCTTTCCCAGTAAACTCTGCACACGCCAGTGCCAGCCAGCCCTGAATCCACCTAATTCCCAACCACAAGGAGCCAACAGCAACACCCCCTGCTCTGGGGGTAAGGCTGTACTAATTTCAGAACAGGAACAGGAAAAGAGCAGCTTTTTGGGATGGTTTTTCCCCAGCAGCACCAAGGATAGCAGATGTGAAGGAGGCATGTGGAGCCGTGCCTTTTCCAGGCTGTCATGTGTCACTGCACACTCCTCCCTCCCTCCCTCCAGAGCAGTTCCTGCCTCTGATAAAGCCTCCTCACGTCAGAGCACAGGGAAGTAGAGAAATCTGCAGCCTCAGACTGCGCCGGGGAATTTGGGCTGGCAGAGCAAAATATCAAAAACAGGAACCTGCCCACGTGATGGGGCCAACACCCTGCCCCAGCAGCAAACCCCACGGGGAACAACTCCCCCACACGGGCTGGGGCTGGCACCTGTGCCCAGGGCTCTGAGCAGGGCAGAGGGATCAGAGGGGAGGGGGGCAGCCAGGGGGGCACCCCAGCTGCCCCTCGTGCCCCTGCACTCCGTGCCCAGCCCGCTCTGGGGTGGCACAGGAGGAGCTCCCAGAGCATCTCCCAGGGGAAAGGCCCCAGCGGGACCTTCGAGCAAGCGGGGAAGAGCCTGGAAGCTGCAGCAGGAATGTGCCCCAGGGCAGCCGCCAACACAGCCCCACAGTGCAGCCAGCACAGGGTGTGTGCTGCCAGACTGGTTCTGTGTGCTGCCCTCCAAGCCAGCCCCAGACCTTCCTGGCTGAGCTCATGCCAGCAGTGCTGAGCCTGGAGTTGGGATCCATCCCCTCCCTCCAGCCAGGATCCATCCCCTCCTGCTGGGATTCATCCCTTCCTTCCTGCTGGATCCATCCCCTCCTGCTGGGATTCATCCCTTCCTTCCTGCTGGATCCATCCCCTCCCTCCAGGATCCATCCCTTCCTTCAGAATCAATCCCCTCCTTCTTGCTGGGATCCATCCCCTCCTGCAGGATCCATCCCCTCCTTCCTGCTGGGATCCATCTCTCCCACTGGGATCCATCTCCTCCTGCAGGATCCATCCCCTCCTTCCTGCTGGGATTCATCCCCTCCTTCCAGATGGGATCCATCCCCTCCTGCAGGATCCATCCCCTCCTTCCTGCTGGGATCCATCTCTCCCACTGGGATCCATCCCCTCCTGTCAGGATCCATCCCCTCTGGCCCCCAGAAGTGCCACATCTACCACATGGCTCCAGGAGCAAGTGGGAGAAAAGAGGTTGGAGACAGGAGGAAGCCTTGGGTTGCAAACTGGTTTAAACAGTAAAAAGCCAGCAGGGAATCCCAGCCCCAGGGATCCATTCCCACCTTGTTCAGGAGGGTCAGTTTGATCTCCTTGTGCCCGCTGAAGCTGCCCTGCTGTGCCTGGGGGGCTGAGGGCTGCTGGCCCTGGGGCAGCTGCTGGGATTTGCTGCCCGGGGTGGGCTTGGCTGATTTCAGGAGCTGAGCGGGCACATCTCGTTTCCTCTTCTCCTCTTTAGCACTGTCTTCTTTTTTTGACTTTCCTGTTGAAAGCAGAGAGCACAAGGGGTGACTTGGGAATGATTCCTGTTGCCTTCTCTCCCTTTGGGCAAGGGGATGCTGCTCCAGGGATGGAAAAAGCCCACAGCAGTTATCTCAGCTGCTGGACACGAGGTTAAGGGATTCAGGAAAGCCTGAATTTCCACAGAGAGCAACAAAAAAGACAAAGAACAAAAAAGCTGTTGCCACAGACTCTGCCATGGTCTGGAAGGAGCAGAGGAAGAGCAAAGTGATACAAAGCTGTCCAGATTTCCATCACCTTCTAAGGGTGAAGGAGAATGGGAGAGGCAGAACTGCCAGGCAGGAAAAGGGTTGAGACAAGGGTTGGCACAGGGATGGAAGGATGTGGGTGCACATTTGCTCCGCAGCACCTGTGCTCCTGTATCCCCTCTGCTCAAGGGCTTTCCCGGAGCCCACAGAATTCCCAGGGAAGGATCCCTGCTCCTCCCTTCCCCTCCAAAGGCTCCCCAGAGGGATCCACCCCCAGCACAGCAGGTCCCTGTACCTTTCTTCTGCTGGGCCGGGGTGGGGGAGCGGGAGCTGGCCGAGGACACGGGGCTGGCCAGGTCTGCGTACATGTCCTCGGAGTCGGCGCTGCGCACGGAGCTGCTGCTGGACGAGGCACTGGACACGGAGGAGACGCTGCTCACGCTCAGGGACCTGCCAAGAGACACAGCTCAGCACACCCAGCAAGGCAGCAAAGCCTTTCTGCATCTCCCTGGATGGTGGGAAGCTCGGCAGGGAAGGATGCACAAAGGCCGTGCGTGCTGGGGTGCTGCTGGTGTGGAAAATGTCAAAGCTGTGGGGTGCAGGCCTAGAAAGTAATGATTATTTATAGCCAGGGTTAAGGCAATGGGTAAACAGGTCACTGTTTGCTCAGGAAAACAGGGAGTGAAAGCAGGGAGTGCACTGGCACATCCAGGTCAGTGTTACAGCTCAGGGCAAGGGTTCCCTGGCAGGGTTTCTGCTGCTGGCACGCATCCACTGTCACGACTGATACCTCCAAGATGGAAACTTCCCAGCAGGGCCTATCCCAGGAAGTGTTCAAGCCAGGTTGGACAGGGTTGGAACAATCTAGTCTAGTGGAAGGTGGCAGAGAGTTGGACTGGATGAGCTTTAAGCTCCTCTCCAAGCCAAACCATCCCACTCCATGAATATTCAGGCAGCCTCTCCAGCCTGCTCCACGGGCCACACCGCCCTGCTCTGCCAGGCTCTCTGCCTGGAAACTGCATTGGGATGACTGAAGGGGCTGTGGCAGCTTCAGCACAGACCAACCCTCTGCAGCCTCTGGCACCAGGAGCTGAGTTCTGAGAGGTCTCATGGATTCCAGGATGAGCCAGGAACCCCCCCAGGCCACCAGGCTGGCCTGCTGGGGGCACACAGTGCATCTGCCACGTTTCCCCTTCCCACAGAGCAGCACAGGCAGCCCCAGTGTGCTCCCATTTCCCATCCCTGCCCTGGTGCTCTCTGAAGCTCTTGCATCACCCCAGGCTGGGCTGATGAACGTGACAAGCACGGAGTAAACAAGCCGGGATTTCCGTAAAATAACGCGGACGTTGAACCTCGGAGTCCCACAGAGTTCACTGATGGGAATTTGCCATGCTCAGAGCCAAATCCTGCTCCAGCCACTGGTTTTACACCCCAGGACTACTCTTACACCCGTGTGCCAGGGACGTGTTGGGTTTCAAGGCTCTGCCTGTGAGGATTCAGGGAATCCTCTGTGTGAGGAGATGAAAAAACCTGAAGGAATGACTGGAGAGTGGTTTGTTTTTCTTTGCTGGAAGGAGTTTTTTGTTTACACATCCCACAGACCAAGAGACTTGGAACTGTTCACTTGGGGCTATGCACAAAAGGAACTGGACCTGCAACTTTGCCAGCAAAGGGAAAATATCATTAGCTGGGCCTTTTGGGGATTTTCTGACCTACCTCTCTTGACAGGCCAAGCATCTCCCCTAAGGACAGGAACCAGAGGTAGGAGAGGCTCAGCAGAGCCAAGCTCCATAGCCTGAAACTGTTCATTTGTAGTTTAATTAGGATGTGGGATCACCCTGGCCAGAAGGAGTTGTTCTGGTCATCATTTAGCTTAAATGGGTACTTGGACACACATGACAGGATTATTTCCTTGAATAAACCACAAGAGAAATATCAGGGAATCATGGAATGGTTTGGGCTGCAAGGGACCTTAAAGATCATCCAGTTCCAACCCCAACACCTCCCAAAAGAGCAGGTTGCTCCAAGTCCTGTCCAAATTGGCCTTGGACATTTGCAGGGATGGGGCAGCCACAGCTTCTCTGGGCAACCTGAGCCAGGGTCTCCCTATCCTCACAGGGAAGCATTTCTCCTAGATATCCCACTGAAATACCCCCTCTATCAGTTTAAGGCCATTATATATTGTTGTATCACTCCATGCCCTCTCCAACACTGTATTCCCACCACAATTCAGGACTTGCAATCCCATCCCCAACCTTCTCCCACCCTCAGGCACCTGCAGCTGGTGCTGCTGGAGCTACAGAGAGCTTCCACTGCAAGAAAACAAACCTGTGACCAACAGCCACAATCTCTGCTGTTAAGTAAAGGTCACAAAGGCTCAGGGCTGTACCTGGATTTCCTTGAGCCAGAGGGAGAGTGGGAGACTGAGGCAGAGGATGATCTGGAATGAGATCTGGAGAGAGACCGGGACAAGGACCTCGATCGGGAGCTGGAGCCGCTGTAGCTGCTGGCACTGCCACTGATGCTGCCACTGATGGTCCTCCTGCAAGGCAGCAAACCCCCTCCCACAATGAGAATTGTCATGGCAAAGAGAGACAGGGGAGGAAAAGCCCCAGAGAAAAGCAGAGATTTGCTCAGCACCCTCTGACCAACACCGAATGGCCTCTTCCACCACTTCTCCCAGTTTGTGTGGTGGGAATGATGTTCTGTGCTTGGGAATATCCCTGGGAATGATGTTGTGTGCTGGGGAACATCCCTAGGAATGATGTTCTGTGCTTGGGAATATCCCTGGGAATGATGCTCTGTGGTGGGGAACATCCCTGGGAATGATGTTCTGTGCTGGGGAATATCCTTGTGGTCAGTGTGGGCCAGCTGCTGACCCTCCACCACATCAGATCTGTGTGGCACCAAACAGATCCCACATTCCTTCCCCACTCCCCCACCTCCACAAGCAGCAGCTCTCAAAAATGCCCTTTTCCCCACTCCCACCCTGATTTTGCCACATTTCCTGTGTTCCACCCACTCCATCCTCCCCCAGCTTCCATGGACAGGAACCACTCAAGGTGAATCAGGACCACCCCAGCCCAGCTCTGTTCCCCTTCTCTCCCTCTCCAGGAGGATTTCTCCCTGAGCACCGGGCTATGGGATTTGCTGGATCTGCCATGGGATCAAAAAGCTGGGATTTGCTGGATCTGCCATGGATCAAGGCTCCCTCCACCCCCCTGTCTCTCACCTCCTGGGTGGAGTCCTTGTCTGACGTTCCTTCCTCCTGGCCTCCCGATTGTCCCCTGCCTTGGCTGCCTCCGGGGCTGCTGCTGTAATTTTTGTGAGTGGCTGAGGGACTGGGAGGGCAGTGAGTTTCTTCACAGATTTCTCCCTGGAAAAATGACAATTCTCAGGTGTGTGATCCCAGGGGGTGGGCACAGAGCACTGATGTCCTTAGAAATGATGTGCTCTGGTTTGCTGTTTAATATTTTAGAGGTTATGGAATCCTGGGATGGTTTGGACTAGAAGAGACCTTAAAAATCATCCCAGTCCACTCCATTCCATGGGACACCTTTCACTATCCCAGGTTACTCCAAATCCCATCCAACCTGGCCTTGAAACTTCAAACACTTGGCTGCTTCACCAAAACACAAACAGCACAGATTTCCCTAAAGGGATTTGCTCCCCATATGCTCAATCGATTCATCTTTTCAGAGACAAATTACTGTACAACAGCCAATTCTGGAGATATTTGACTTGTAAATGAACTCCTGAAGCAGACTGGGTGGAAATGTTGTTTCTCATCCATGTAATTCCATCATTTTTATCCCAGACACTTACACCTGCTTAAAATCTGCCAGTCAGGCTTCAGAATGAAATGTGCACAGTTAATGCAAAAATTCTCATTTTAACTCCAGCACACAGATCAGGAGGGTGCACAACAGCCTGTGTGTGTGCCTGGATCTGTCCCTTGGCCTGTGTTCCCTGGGGAAAACTGGATGGGAGCACCAATCCCACCCAGTGCAGGAGATGGGAATGGCTCTGGCTGCTCAGGGCTGCCCCATTTGGGGCTCAGAGCTCAATATCTGCATTTACCCCCTCAGAACACAGGGTTAAGCCCATGGCACTGTGTTAGCCAGTGACAATAACCCCTGTGCTGGGGCAGCTGCCCTGCTGTCCCCAAACCAGCACTGCCAGGAGGGAGCAGAGGGCCTGGGAGGGCTGAGCCCCAAAGTGGAGGGGGAAAAACCCCGAAAGGCAGGGTAACAAAGGACAAGAATTGTGGCAAAGGGGATTGTCCTAAATTCTGGAGAATTCAGGGGGATTCCCATGGTGTCATTTATTTGCAGGTCAGCTTAGAAGAGGTGACATCACTGCGGTGTTGTGTCACCCTCCAACGTCCCCGTAATTTGCCACTGCAGGGTTTGTGAAATAGCAATTTCAGGAATTTAAAAGAGCAGCAGGGCTGCCAGAACGTGCCAAACCCAGCTGCAGAGAGCTCCAGTCCTGTTTTCATCCGTCTCCAGTGTGAAAAGCTGATGAGGTTGAACCATTTCTTTATTCTGAGGCTGTGGATTAACCAAAGCCACAGCAGAGGAAGGAATTTAAACTTTTTTATAGCTCCTATTATGTATATTTAGATTATACAAATATATCTGCACACAGAGAATGCTCCAGCAGTAAATCAAGTGTTTAAACACTTGTACACAGGTAATATTTAAGGATACTTGCACAGTTTAACTTGGATTTAATAAGTAAAAGTGCCATTATTTAATTAAATCTGCCAAGCTAAAACCCCTTCAATAAAGGTTGTATTTTACATCTTTCATTTCTTTCTTAAACTCAGTGAGGTTTAGGATCCCAGAATGGTTTGGATGGGAAGGGACCTCAAAGATTTCACTCCCTGCCATGGGACACCTTCCACCAGCCCAGGCTGCTCCAGGCCCCATCCAGCCCTGGACACTTCCAGGCATCCAGGGCCTTCCCAGTCTGACAGGAAATATTCCTTCCCAATATTCCATCTAATCCTGCATTCCTTCCTGACGGCCCCTGAAGGTCAGAATTCCTCACCCAGAGGAATTTGGGTCCTTACCCTTTCCCAGGAGGTGGCAATAATTCCCCTTTAGCCTTGGTCAGTGGCTTGTGAGGAGATGGTGTTGGAGAAGGAGAGGGAGAAGATGAGAAGGACCTTGACCTGCAAAGGAAGGAGACATCACTCAGCTCAGGCTCTGGGGTTGCAGGAGCTTCTCCTGGCTCTCAGGGCATTCAGCCACCACTGCCCCCTCCACAGGAATCTTTCTGAACTTATCCTGACTTTATATTTGGACTCTGTGCAGCAAAATTTAACTTCTGTCACCAGACAATGGGAAAAGTAGGAAACAGAAGGAAAAATGGGATCAGCTAGAAGAGAGGCAGCCCAGGTATTCCACAGCAACACCTGAGGCTTCCTCCATCCTCTCTATTCTCTCCTTAGGGAGAATACACAGGAAAAGAAGCAGGATTTTGAGTTTTATGTTCATCACTTTTTGTCCTGTTAACTCCTAGAGCGGTTCAACCTTTAAACAGCAACAAAACCAAAAGAAACTTGGGAGAAAGACAAAAAATTCACCTAAATCAAATCTGTACCTTCTGGAACCCAAGAAGAAGCATTAAGTGGAGCATCCCTAGGGTGACAGTCAAGGGCAGGAGCTGTTTCCTGAGCCCTGAGCACACACCACGTGCTGCTCTCGGGGTGATTCACCCCCGTGCCAAGACTGGAAGTGCCTCGGTTGCACCCCAGTGCCTCAGCAGCCTGACTCCTGTGTGACAGCTCCTCTGGGGACAGCTGGCACAGGGTGTTCCTCACCCTGTCACCTCAGGGAGAGGCAGCCAAGGGTGTCACCCACACTGGCACTGTCCTGCCTGGAGCGTGGATGGATGGGGAAGCTCATTCTGCTTCCCAGGTGGAATCAGTTCCCAGCTGAGCCTTTCCTAGGAAAGCAGTCCCAGAAGTGACAGAGTGTGCTCTGCCATCACCTGTGGGATCGGCTCTGGGCACCTGTGTGGCTTCAGCTCCTATCTGAGGAGCCAGTTCTCCTACTATGGGTATTCCAGACTTGGGAAACTGTCTGCAGGGGCAAGGAAGTAGCAGAGGAATAAATCTTAATCACCATGGGACACTGGATTGCTACTTTGAAGTGTCAGGACTATCACAAGACACAACTGCTTTAATAAAGAAATGGGATTTGCCTCTTGAAATAGAAATCCCAGCTCCACAGAAAAGAGATGCTGCTGAACTCCTTCCAATCAGAAAATGCAAATGATGGGAATTTTAATCCACCACAGGCATGGGAAAGAGCCCAGCCACAACAGCACTGCAGCTGTGGGTGGGAGCACTGGGGAGAGGAGGGGGTGGCTGACAGATCTCCTTCAGCCAACAACCGCAGCCTCCCTCGCTCAGCCAAGGGCTTGGAGTGCTCCATCTTAACAGAGCAAAGAGGAACTGTCAGGAAGCATCTGGAAACCATCCCACCACTGGTTCCCAGTCCCAGGAGCACTACCTGGACCTGCTGCCTGAGAAAGAGCTGTGCCTGGAGGAGCGACTGGAGTAGGAGCTGTATGAGGAGGACCTGGAGCGCGAGCGGGAGGAGCCGGACCCCGAGTAGGTGGATGAACGAGAAGAGGACCTGCAAGAGAAATATTACAATTCAGAGCTTCCTGCAAGAGAAATATTACAATTCAGAGCTTCCTGAGAAGAAATATTATAATTCAGAGCTTCCTGAGAAGAAATATTACAATTCAGAGCTTCCTGAGATTAAATATTAAAATTCAGAGCTTCCTGAAAAGCCCCCAAACTTTTGTTTCCAAAGGTGTTCTGCTCCAAACTCCACCAGCCTTGTCCTTGGGGAACTCTTAGTAATCAGAGCAGAGAGCTCAGCACCCTGTGGCACACAGCCCAGACCCCAAAGCAGAGCTCAGCACCCCGTGGCACACAGCCCAGACCCCAAAGCAGAGCTCAGCACCCCGTGGCACACAGCCCAGAGCCCAAAGCAGAGCTCAGCACCCCGTGGCACACAGCCCAGAGCAGAGAGCTCAGCACCCCGTGGCACACAGCCCAGAGCCCAAAGCAGAGCTCAGCTCCCCATAGCACACAGCCCAGAACCCAGAGCTCAGCTCCCCATAGCACACAGCCCAGAGCCCAAAGCAGAGCTCAGCACCCCGTGGCACACAGCCCAGAGCCCAAAGCAGAGCTCAGCACCCCGTGGCACACAGCCCAGAGCAGAGAGCTCAGCACCCCGTGGCACACAGCCCAGAGCCCAAAGCAGAGCTCAGCTCCCCATAGCACACAGCCCAGAACCCAGAGCTCAGCTCCCCATAGCACACAGCCCAGAGCCCAAAGCAGAGCTCAGCACCCCGTGGCACACAGCCCAGAGCAGAGAGCTCAGCACCCCGTGGCACACAGCCCAGAGCCCAGAGCAGAGCTCAGCACCCTGTGGCACACAGCCCAGAGCCCAGAGCAGCCAGCAGGTGCCCAGCACACAGCCCCAGCCCCCAGCTCACCTGGAGGAGCCCGAGGCAGAGGCAGAGGAGGCCGAGGCTCGGCGGCGCCGGCGGGCGCGGCTGGGGGACACCGACACCCCCAGCTTCCTCTTGGGGGACTTGGACCGGCGCCACGGGTCCTTCCACTCGTCTGCCCGCTTGGACGGGGCAGTGCCCAGCGCCAGCGACTCCTTGTCCTTCTTGGGCAGCTCGGGCTGCCGGCTGCGGAACAGGGACACGTCAGCAGCTGGGCTGGGGGACACAGGGAGGGCACGGGGACAGGGGACATAGCCAGACATGGTATTGTGTAATGACAGAATAATATAATATAATATAATATAATGTAATGTAATGTAATGTAATATAATATAATATAATATAATATAATATAATATAATAACTATAATTAATAGAACATTAAATTATATTATATATTATATAATATAAACGATAATAATATAGTATTATAATATAAAATTATATATACTATAATAATATAATATTATTACTATATAATAATTATTAATATAATATAATAGAACATACTATACTATAATACACTATACTATAGTATACTATACTATAATGCAACATACTATAATATAATGTAATAGAATGTAATAATAATAATATAATAATATAATAACATAAGAATATAAGAATATAATAATGCTGTATAATTATTCAAATATACTAGAATATAATATGATAATATAGTAATATTTTGGAATAATTTAATGGCAATGATATATGAATATTTTACATAATATTATTATAATACCATGTTAATATAGTATCAATATATCAATTAGCAATATTATAATATAATAAATAATATATTAATTATTAATTAATGTTCATATTTTATAATAAAAGGTATACATGGCCATGGAAAAATCTCCAAATTCATGCCTTAGACTGATTGCTTACAGCTCCTGATCTCCCCTGTGGGATTCCAGCAGCATTATGGGGTGGTAAGGTGCTGGGAGAACTCAGTTTGTGAACCAGTGACAAAGCAGAGCTGCTCTGTAAAGCCATTCTGGGAACTCCTCAGTCCCCCTGAGCACTCTGTGAGCTCCTGGCTGATTCCAGGCCCCGCTCTTGGCCTCCAAGGGCTGGACAGGAGCAAGAGGAAGGGAATGGGAGAGCTGGTCCTGCCTGGAGCAGCCCAGAGCTGGAGCAGGCCCAGCTGGGGCAGGGGAGAGCAGCCAGCACCAAGCCAGGGTCACTCTGGTGTTCCCATCACCAGGACACCCCTGGGGCTGTCACAGGCCAGGACCCAGTGACCTCCTGTCCCCTTCCAAAGGGAACAGCTCCCTCCCCCTGGCCATAAACCAGGCTGGTTTATCCCTGGATTATTCAACCACCACCAAACAGGTGCCCAGCCAGGCCTCTCTCTCCACCTCCTCCCTCCCCTTTTCAGGGCTCTACTTTCATTTCTCCTTTTTTGGTTCTCCAGGTTTCCTTTCTCCTCTCCAACCCTCTGAAAATAATTCAGGGCCAACTTTTCAGCACCTGCCCCAGACACTTCCTTGAGTACTCCAGGATGAGTTTCTTGAGGCTGAGACTTTATTACCTCTCTTATCTCTGGGTGATTGAACTGGAATTTCTCCTTGCCCTCACTCTAACCTGCACGCAGCTCCTCAATTACCTGCTTCTACCCTTCTCCCTGGGGTTTCAGGCAGAGTTTGTGAGGGATTAAAGCTTCTGAAGCCTCTTGCACTCACCACATCAGCAGGACAATGATGCATTTATTCCTTTCCTCAAAGTAGTGAGTTCCCAGGGAATTTGGGGGAGGAAAGGCCCCTTCCCTGCTGGGTTCAGCCAGCACCTCCCCATTACTCACAGCACTGCAGCAACCACTCCCCACACAGCTTCCTCAACCTTTTTGAGATAAAAAAGCCACCTCCGAGTTTTCTAATAATTCCAGGCACACTTCAACAAACCCCAGGATATTGAAAGCTCTTGGTCAGGAGCCTGGCCTTTGAAGACTTCACACCTCACAGAAGCCTCATCCCCAGCCCAGGACTGGGATGTGCTGACCTAAAAATCCAGCATCTGACTCTTTCCTTATCTCTGCTGATGTAAAAGCAATTTTGCTCTTTGTCCCACAACTCCCTTGGAATATTCAGAGGAAAATCCCTCCTTTCACGTTCATCCCTCCCACCAATCTCACCCCAGCTCCAGGAGAAGAGAACTGGATCCTCCATCCCACACAGGGTGCCCAGGAAGGGAGTCCCAGGCAGGGTCCATTCCATCCTTCCACTCTCCCAGCACTGCTCCAACACATCCTGTTTAACTCAGCACTGATTAACTCAGAGTACCTGCAATGCTCTGGCCAAATTTTCCCAGTTACAGGCACAATTCCATGAGTATTTCACCTTGGAGGAGCACCAAAAATTGGAATATGTTATAACCTGCTAACATTCAATAGTCCAAGCTGGCTCCAGGGCTCCTTCCAGCAGATGTTTACAAACCCATTTGGAATTGCCATTTCACCTCTGGAATATCCTCAAATCAACCAAGTGCAGAGAAAGAAGGAAAGGAAGACTGGGAAAAGCCTCCACTCCGTGCAGGATAAAGAGCAAGGAAAAAGGAGAGAAAACCATGTGAGGGTGCTCATGGAAAATGCCCAATATCCTGATCCAGTGTCCCTTCCCAGGGGATTGCAGTCTGTGGGCTCTGGGAGATGCAGGGGACACATTCTGCTGCCACAGGCAGCTTTATCCAGGATAAAACCTCTGGAGAAGCTTCTCCAGAATGACAAATATGGAAACCAACATCTTTATCAGGGAGGTTTGGGTTGGATATTAGGAAAAGGTTCTTCCCTCAGAGGGTGCTGGGCACTGCCCAGGATCCCCAGGGAATGGGTACAGCCCTGAGGCTGCCAGAGCTCCAGGACAATGCCCAGGATTGGATTTTGGTGTCCTGGGCAGGGCCAAGCATTGGCTGAAGATCCCTGTGTGTCCCTTCCAGCGCAGGTATCCCACAAGTCCATGAACTAATGAATGCCCTCGCACCTCTCCAGGCTCAATTCCCTCCTGAACCAGTTTTCAGAAAGAAAAGCATCCTCCAGGATTTACTGTCCCTTAAAACCACCTCAAACTCCCATCCAACAGCCCATCCTGGGAGCTGGAACAGCTCCAGAGCCTGGCTGCCAGCTGGGAGCAGGGATGACTCTGAAAGCAAATCTCATTTACCTGCACCTACTACCTGGTTTGATGCAATTCCCTCTGGATGAAGTCACTTTGTGGAGGAAAGGTTTTTCCCCAGGAAAACCACATCAGAAATTCTCCTTTTGGGGTGTGCTTGGCTTTTTGACTCAGCACTAAACGCTACAGATGAGGAAGGTGCTGCTCCTGTCATGAGAATTTCAAAGCCTTTCCTCAGAGCTTCCAACGTGTGGCATCACCAAAGAAAATTGCTCAACCTAAAACTGGAAGCTGGTGCTGCTGGATTCATCTTCTCCAGTGAAATTCAGGAGGCAGGATGGAAAGTGAGGAGGAGCAGCTCCCTAGAGAACATCCCAATGACAGCCTGGCCAGGTGCCATGGCTGGGAGATGAGGAAGGGAGGATTTCTCCTCACTTGCACTCCTACAGCCAGGTGATGTTGTGCTGAATTCAAGAAATTAAAAAAGAAGAATGGTTTGCTGCTGGCTCAGTGAGATCAACCTGCCATGGTGAAAAGGAGGGAAGGAGGGAAGAATTCCAGGCCTGGTGAGCCTGGGATCAGCTCAGGATTTCATCCTCATCCTCGCACAGCTGCCCAGGCTGCTGGCAAACCTCACCCACTTCAGCACGGAGTGGCAAAGAACTTTCATGTTCATCCCAATCTTTTTCACCAAATTCCAGTTTTTAGGAAACAATTGAAATATTTCAGAATTAACTGCTAAGTCTCTTCCGCAAGGTTTTAAAAATAATAATTAGAGGGAAGAAGAGACAAGACAGGAGTGACCAAAAGCACCTGAATTTCCACCCAGATCCTCAAGAATCACTCGGGCAGCAGCTTCCAAAGGCAATTTCACCCTTAGAACAACTGAAAGTTTTCTTTTCCAGAAGGAACACGCTGATGCCCATTTGGCTGGAATGCAATGACAGCAATCAGGAGAAGTGAAGCTGAACGTGGCTTTGGCAGGGAGAGGAGCAGCAGAGGCAGCTCCAGCTGGCAGCACCCCAGCGTGGCTCAGCCAGCTCCCAAATAAACCTGCCTCCCAAAAAAACCCAGCTGAACGTCACTGAGCCCAACAAAACTCTGAAGGGGGAAAAAAAAAGCTGCCCAGCTGAAGTTGTGCTCATGCATTATGCAAATGCTGCCACAGCATTTCTAATCTTGGAGGGGAAAAGGAGCGTGCAAGGGAAAAGCTTCCTGTCCTTCCCCATCCCGGCCCAGGGAACCAAACCCCATCACCCCTGGGCAGCAGTGACGTCAGTCTGGCTTGGGGCTGCTCCTCCAGCTCCCTTTTGTGCAGGAGGAAAGTGCAGGGATGATTTCCCAGCCCCTGTGCTCCTGCAGGAAAGCCGCGGTTGCGTCAGCAGCGCCGGCGCCGCTTTTCCTGCAGTGGAATTTTCCAGAGGAAGTGGAACTCTGGAACTCGAGGAATGACTGCAGCCATGTGCCAAGGCAGCTGTGGAGGGACCTGTAAGTGCTCCAAAATAAATTCCAGCAGAGTGCAAGCACGCAGGAACTCTTCCTGTCCTGGAGTAATGGAGAGGGAGAACAGCTCTGGAAAGCCAACCCTGTGTGTGCAGGACAGGGAATGCTGGGCCTTGGAGCTGCTGCCCATGGGTCCTGGTGAAATATTTGAAATATTAGCAGGGAAAATGCTTTTCTCAAGCTGTTTCCATCTCAAGCTGAGTTATCAGTCACTTCAAAAAAAAAAAAAAAAAAAGGAAAAAAAAAAAAAGGAAGGATTTCTTCAAAGCCTGATAGGGAGAGGCTTGGAAATTAAAGAGTGGAGATAGGATCTGAACCTCCAGGATGAAATCATCCCAGCAGGGAGATAAAGCTATCTGAGATGGCATCTCCCCGGAGGGCTGAGCATTTGCCGCCTGGAGAGCCTCCTCTCCATGAGCAGGAGGCAGGATCCTGCCTGGAATGCGCCACTGATCCTGCCCTGGAATTACCCTGTTCCACTCAAATCCAGGCTGGGGGATCTCCCTGGAACTCCATCTCTGAAATGCCACAGAAAATCACGTTCCTTGAGATCCATATCCAAGTCACTCACTGCTCTCCATCTCTGTTTAGGGTAATGAAACTCTGCTGCTGCTGCTGGGGAAGTGGAGGCAGCAGCTCAAGGACCAACAGAAATTCCAGGCAGCAGCAATTTTTTGTGGAGAGCTTGGTTTGATTCACAGACTTTATCATCATGGAATCACAAAATGGTTTGGGTGGGAAGGGACATTGAAACCCAGTCCCTGTGCAGGGACACTTTCCACTGTCCCAGGCTGCTCCAAGTCCCTTCCAACCTGGCCTGGGGACCTCCAGGGATCCAGGGGCAGCCACAGCTGCTCTGGGCAACTCCATCCTCAAAAGGAAGAATTCCTCCCCAATATCCAATCTAATCTGGCACTGGGAACCATTCCCTGTGTCCTGTCCCTCCATCCCTTGTCCCCAGTCCCTCTCCAGCCCTCCTGGAGCCCCTTCAGGTCCTGAGCTCTCCCTGGAGCTTTTCCTTCTCCAAGCTGAACACCCCCAGCTCTCCCAGCCTGGCTCCAGAGCAGAGCTGTTCTTATCACCAACTTCCCCAAAGTCCTGGGAGCAGAAATGAAAGCAGAGCTGTCTAAGCAGGTTCCATGGCTTGGGGTGGCAGCTGCACCATGAAAAACGGGGATGTAAACAAGTTGTTATCGTGTTTATCACAGCACAGCTTCCATGCAGGGCACTGCACTGAGACTCCAAAGAACCTTGGGGTGGCACGGGATGTGTTCTGAATGTGAAAAGAAGGGAATTCCTTCTCTGAGCAGTCCTGGAACACCTGGAGTGTGCAGGAGCAGAGGTGCAGCTGCAGCTGGAGCAGGTGAAACCCATCTCAGCCTGGGGTCATTTGCTTCCCTCAATCCCCTGCACTGCTGGAGCTGCCCAGGGAGGTGCAGACACCTGCAGAGCAAATCCCTGCCCCTGGATGGAGGCTGGTTTCCCCCTTCACTCAATTTTCATGGATCCAGGACTAAATCAGGGCATTCCAGGCTTTTACCAATGCCCAACTCCCCAAACAGGCAGAGCACACAGCTGTCTGTCCTGCCTGCTCCTCCTCCTGGGCAGACAAATGGCAACCAATGAAGGATTTCTTGTACGAATGAACAGATTTCCATAGGGAAACCATAGGGATCCCAAATCCACCATCCTCCCACCTTTAGGCAGCAGGATGAGATGCCATCACTGAGTCCTCCACAACTTACAGCTACTTTCATCCACAGCTTCTACACCCAAAATACAGGGAACAAATCCAGCTGGCAGCACTGGGAGACTACCAGAAACTCTCAGGAAAGACAACAACGACCCAGGAACACTCAGAATTAGAGATTCTCCAAAAAAAAAACCGGGTTCAGTTGCTTTGTGGTGCACACACCACCATGAATCACTCCATTTGCATTCCCTTCTTTTTGCCACTCCTTTATCTAATCAGGCTCCTTCCAACACTTTCTGACTTGCAGGCCCTGGATAACCTGCATTGATTCCAGAGCCTGGGTTATCCTGCTCATTAACGTGCTCACAGATTAACAAAGTCAACTTGAGCCAGCCTGGGAAAACAACACAAGGGTGAGCAGGGCCTGGGATCACGTCACCTTGTCACCTTCTGTCCTGCAATCTGCAGTACCTCTCACTCCAGGTGACACCTTGGGAGAAGCTCAACGTTCCTTGCTGGAAAGGTTTTAGGAGGATTTAGGTTTTGTCCTTGCTGACTTTGCTGTCAGTTGTCTGAGTCCCCCCTCCCAGGGTTATTTTGGTTTTTAATGGATGCCTAAGTGCTCTCCATTAATAGGTTTTAGTCCTGATGGAGGGAGCTTCGTTCCAAAAAAAGTGTGGTGTGTGTGATAATGACAGGATGGTGTGTCAGCCACTGCTCCTTGCTGGCACCTCCTGGGAACATCTCTGAGGACAAGAGCCCCTCCCTTCTCCTCATCCTACCTGGCACTGCTGTTCCATGGAATTTGGGCTCCACACCATGAGAATCCCAGAGTCACTGAGGCTGAAAGAGAGCTCCAAGGTCACCAAGTCCAGTCTGTGACTGATCCCCACCCTGTGCCACATCCTGTCCCTCCCTGGACACCTCCAGGGGTGAATGGGACTCCAGCATCTCCCAGGGTAGCCCATTCCAGAGCCCAGTCAATTTTTCCATAAATTCCTCCTGATGTCCAACCTGAGCCTCCCCAGGCACAGCCTGAAGCTTGTCTGGACTTTGTGGGAAGAGCTTTTAGGTCAGACATCAGGACAAATTCCGAGACTGGAGAAGACAATGTCTCACTCCAAGGTTCATATTGCCATGGTGCTCCTCACCAGAACCCCCAGCATTCCTTGGAGAGGAAATCCAGGTGGAATTTCCATCTCATGGATGTCCATCTCATGGACCATCTTCTTCCTTGCTTGATCATAACACTGAGGGTCACCCCAGCTGAGGGGGCAGCAAAACTGAGGTTCCTTCTCTCTCTGGTGGGTCCAACTCCTGTCCCTGCAGACCTCAGCAATCCCACCCTGGGAGTGCTGTCCAATCTCTCCTGGAGCTCTGGCAGCCTCAGGGCCGTGCCCATTCCCTGGGGAGCTTGGGCAATGCCCAGCACCCTCTGGAGGAAGAACCTTTCCCTGATATCCACCCTAAACCTCCCTGGCACAGCTCCAGCCACTCCTGGGTGCTGTCCCCGTCACAGGGACATCAGTGCAGGTGCTGCCCCTTGGGAATGATCTCCTGAATGTCCCTCAGTGCTTTGGGAATGCAACCACCAACAGGCCCCACAACCCTGGCTTGCTTCACAAGCTCCTGGAACAGATTCCCTCAGATGCTGGTGGGATAAGGGCCTATGGCAACAACAGAAAGGATTAAAGCAAATTACTTCAGTGTGTAGAGCCTCTGCCCCCAGCTAAGGGTCAGAACATCTTGCACTGCTCTAAGTTTCTTCAGAGGACGTATTTCATGTCACTTCTTTATCCCTGAAAGGCTTTGCACAACAGGGAGCTCCACTGGCAAGACACAGAGAAAAAGAAGGAATTTTGCACTCAGCAAAAATCAGGCCCAGCCTGGGGCATCAGAACTCGTTCTGGAGATGGGAGCAGGAGGACAGACAGCCAAGTTATCCCTCTAATTGATCATAAAGTGTCCTGGCTTGTCTGAGTGTTCGATGCCTGAGGAGGGAGGAGGAGGAGGAGGGGGAGGAACAGTTTTACCAGCAGTGCAATCTCAGATTTTAAACTTCTTGGAGTGCTCATCTTCACTTGGGGAAAAAACCCAACCCAAAGCTTAAAACAGCAACTGCACATTCACAGAATCATGGAATGGTTTGGTTTGGAATGCATTTTAAAGCTCATCTCATTCAGCCCCCTGCCATGGGCAAGGACACCTTCCACCAGCCCAGGCTGCTCCAACCTGGCCTTGAACAGTTCCAGGGATCCAGGGGCAGCCACAGCTGCTGTGCCAGGGCCTGCCCACCCTCACAGGGAAGAATTTCTTCCCACAATCCAATCTAAACCTCTCCTCTGCCAGTTGGAATCCATCTCCCCTTGTCCTCTCACTCCATGCTCTTGTTCAAAGTCCCTCTCTCTCCCTTAGTAGCTCCTACAGGTACTGGAAGACAATTTTGTGAATTCCTTCAAAAAAGGCGAATCCACATGTGACAATCCCATGGGAGCCCAAACACTGCAGCCTCTTCTTTCCACAGGTTCAAAAAGAAAACACTTGTCCCTGAATGCATCAGGGTTTAAATCTTTGTTAAATTCTACTCCTGCTCAGCTCCATCACCCAGCAATGCTGGGAACAATTTTGGCTTCTCCACATTTTTAGCCTTAAACTCCTCTGTTGTTTAGAGATCAGATTAAACCTCCCTGCTTTCAGCAGAATGGAAAGGCAATCTTTTCCTGCATTCCTGGCTGTTTGACTTTGGGTTCTCTCATCCCTTAATTCTGTAGGTCCTGGTTTGTTCCTTCCTCCAGCTCCTGTGGGAGCCCCTACACTGACAGAGCAACCAGCATGGACCTGGAATTACAGACACCCTCACCTGTGCCTTGGGCAAAGCTCAGTGCTGCTTGCACAACCTCTGAGGAGGAGTTCTCCAAGCCCTGTGGAGGAATTCTCCGAGTTTTGTGAAGGAGACCTCCAATCTCTCTGAAGGAGCTCTCCCAGCCCCGTGGAGGAGCTCTACCATCTCTGTGAAGTTCTCCCAGCCCTCTGGAGGAGCTCTTCAATCTCTGAGGAGGAGCTCTCCCAGCCCCGTGAAGGAATTCTCCCATCTCTGAAGCTCTCCCAGCCCTCTGGAGGAGCTCTGCCATTCCTAAGGAGGAGTTCTCCCATTCCTGAGGAGGAGCAATCCCAGCTCCTCAGCGCCAGGGCCGCGTGGGCCGTGCGAGTGGCAGGAATGTTAACGGGCAGCTGTGGCGTGAGCCAGCCCGGGGAGGCTGGACCTGCCAAAAGCTGGGATCCAGCAATTAGGGAAAGCCCAGAGTCTATAAATAGAGGCAGCAGAGCCCCAGGTGTGTGCAGTGGCACTGCCCTGCATCCTGCTTGCCAGGAAGCGCGCAGCAATCCCAGGTGTGACCCGTTCAGCGGGAGCTGCTCGGTGCCAGGATGCCAGAGCTGCCCCTCTGCAGCTGGCACGGAGCAGTCTGGAGGAAAGGTGACACGGCTCGAGCCACTGCACTGCCACGAGGAAGCTGGGAGCTGGTCACAAAGTGACGTGGGACACAGGCCAGAGCCAGGTCACAGCACGAGCATGACGGGGACAGCTGGGCAAGCGCCAAGGGACGGGTGAGGGACGTGGCCTCCAAGGGAGAAGCTGGAATCACGCTTTCACTTGTTAAAAAGCTCCTTCAAAACTTCTTTCTGCAGGTTTGTTTTCTCCAGCAGACACCTGCAGAGCTGTGGGATGGGGTCATGTTGACAGGGATGTCCACCATGGGAACTGAAATCCCATGGCAGGGGATGGGATGGGCTTTAGGGTCCTTTCCAACATGGGCAATCTGTGCCAGGGCCTCCCCACCCTCACAGGGAAGAATTCCTTCCCAACATCCCATCTAAACCTGCTCTCCCTTGAACTTAAGGCCATTCCTCTTGCCCTGTCACTCCATGCCCTTTGAAAAGTCCCTCTCTGTAGTAGATTTAAAACAAAAAAAAGCAAAGAGGTGCATCAGGAACTATTTCTGAATGACCAAGACTCATCTCAAGGAGCGTATTTTGGAGGCACAAGACACATCCCCAGCTCTCTGGTGCCAGAGGGAAGCAGGGAATGTGTATCCCCTGAATGCTGTCCATCCCATCTCTGGGCTCTCACGTGGTTTCATGGAATGAGAGAGATCCAAGATTGGTGAGCACAGCCACTGCTCCTTGCCAGCACCCTTTGGGCAGCACAAACTTTGCCAAGAGTGCCCTGCCCCAGGACTCCAGCAGTGCCAGGGGAAGGAGCAGCCAGCAGGCTCATCCTTGGGTCACACTGACTGTCACTGACTCGTGACCTTGAGCTGCCAAGCAGGTGACATCACTTTCATTGACATCACCTCCATGACATGGGTCTGGACAAGATCTGTCCCATCACCAAGCCAAGGAGAGCAGAAACCACTGGGGCAACGTGGTAATTAACGTGCACAAATCGTGGTTGTTAAGTGAAGATTATAATTAAACGGAACGTGTAATTATGGTGTTCCTATAACTGCTCCTCCAGACCGTTCTGAAACTGTCACTTCCTCTTGGGAAAGAGGGACAAAAACCAGCTACCCTTTCAGCAATGCAGATAAAAATTCTGGGCTGGATTCAGGACTAAGCCCTACTCCCACCTGAAACCACCTGATTCCACGTGGAGCCTCATTCCTGGCATTCTCAGCCCTGCTCTTCATTGATCCAACTCTTCCTCATGCCCATGGTGTTTCACACCTTCCTCCAGTGCAGAGAACAGCACAGACACCAGGCAGCAGGAAAGGCTCCAGGGAATCTTGGGAAACAGCTGCCCTGCACTTCTCTGTGCCCCACACACGCCTGAGTGTGCCCAGGCTGCTCCACACACTCTGGGAGTGTCTGTCTGCCACTCTTCCCAAAAAACTGTTCAGCAGTTTTCCTGGAGATCCCAAATCATGGAATGGGTTGGGTTGAGGACATTGGAGTTCATCTCATTTCAACCCTCTGCCAAGGGCAGGGAGCTTCCACTACACCAGGTTGCTCCAAGATGTCCCTCTGCAAAAAATGTGATAGTTTTCCATGATTCTGAGCCAAATGAGGTTGTGACACCAGAGCTTCCATTCTACTGGGATATTTATCCAGTGCTTTACAAATGAGCCTCAGGCAGAGGAGGCTGGGAAGGCAGGGTAGGTAAATCATTGACAGAGGAACAAAACAAGAATCATGTTCCTGCACTTTCAGTCTGTCTGGTTCCATTTTCTCTTTCATACAGGTCACAACCAGGATTTCCACAAATGAGTGGTCAGAGGAAGCAAACCTGACCTCATGCTGCAATTCCACCGAGCAGAGACTCATTCCAAGGACAACTACTTTCCTTTTTCGAGTTGCCCTTAAATCTTCAGATACTTCTGCTATCCATAAGCTCCCAAAGCAGCCCTGGTTCTTGTGACAGACATGTCCCAAGGCCCCAAAGGGAATCACCACAGGGCTCCTAGTGAACCATCCTGCAGGATGGAGTCCCTCATCCTCCCAAAACCTCTCCAGCCTGAAGGGAAGAGGGAGGAGCTGACCATCTCCACACCAAAGGGCACTCCTGCTTTCAGGGTCAGGTTATGCACTCACTGTCACTGATGTTTTAGCTCCTCTTAGTGGCCACAAGGCTCATTAACCACAACTGTCCTCAGCAGTTACACACACTGGGATCAGACACAACAACACTGCCCAGATGCTTCTTGAACTCTGTCAGGTTTGGTGCTGTGACCACTTCCAAGGAGAACCTGTTCCAGCGCCTAACTGTGCTCTGAGCTCTATTAGCTCTGATATTGCTAATATCCACCCTAAATGTTACTTGACACGGCTTTGTGCCATTAAGATTATTGAAAATATCTTAATTATCCTGCTTTCAAATCTCTTTCAATATTAGCATTATAGACAATAATCAAACTGAATTCTTCCAATTCATATCCTCCTTAATTCCAAAAGAGAACCTGGCCCTCCTGGAGAAGCCTCTGACATGCATAACCAACTCCCACTATTTTCTACAAGTTTAAGCACTTCCAGCATTCCTTCAGAGCACATCCAATGTCACAAACATATTTTATGAAAAATCTTTTCGTTAGGTTTTTTTTTCTTGAGAAGCTTCAGATAGGAAATGTAAACAATAATTATCTGCTGCTGTGGAATGCAACAAGTGCATCTTTGATTGGCCTCATGTGGCTGTTTTTAATAAATGGCCAAAGTGCAGCTGTCTTGGACTCTAGTCAGTCACAAGATTTTGTTATCATTCCATTCCTTTCTATTCCTTGCTAGCCTTCTGATTAAATCCTTTCTTCTATTATTTTAGTACTATTTAATATAATATATATAAATTATATATACTATATATATAATATATATAAAGTATATATTAATTAGAATATATATTAATTATATATACTATTTAGTATGGATTTAATATAATATTTATAGTTCATTTAATATACCCCAAATATAATATATATTAAAAATTAATATATAATATAAGAATTTATAGTATAAAATAATGTATAATAATTAAAATGTCTATTATAAATATAAAATATATTAAAATATATTAATGTATTTTAATACAATATATTAATCATATGTTAATATGTAATATATTAATTATATATACTAGATATAATATATATTAATTATATATATTAATTATATATATTAATTAATATATAATAGACATTAATTATACATGCTATCTAGTCTAGTTTTAATATAATATATATTATTTCTATATACTATTTAGAATAGTTTAAAAATAATATATATAATAAAATAATAAGTCAACCTTCTGAAATACAGAGTCAAAATTCTCGTCTCTTCCCTCATCCTGGGACCCCTGCAAACACCACCCAACCCACCCTTCCCATAATCACAAGGCAATAACTGACATGCCACTGGTACCTGTGGCTCCCCCCAGGCAGATCCCGGCTCACACTCACCTGGGCAGCAGCGGGGAGCGCGGCTTGGCCTTGTCCTTGTCCTTGTCGCGGTCCCGGTCGCGGTCCCTGTCGCGGTCCCGGTGCTGCCTGTCCTTCTCGTCCCTCTTCACCCGCTCCCGCTCCCGTTCCCACTCCTCCTTGCGCCGCTGCCGCTCCTTGTCGCGCTCCCGTTCCCGCTCCCGCTCGCGCTCCCGCTGCCGCCGCTCCCGCTCCCGTTCCCGCTCGCGCTCCCGTTCCCGCTCCCGCTGCCGGGTCTCGCGCTCCCGCTCCCGTTCTCGCTCTCGGTCCTTGGAAAAAACAACAGAGAAACCACGGTGGTGATGTGGGAACAGCTCCCGGCAAAGGTGGCAGGTCTGGGAATGACAGGAATTATATCTGCCCTCCCTCAGCAAGGGATCGATAATCTGCAAACCAATGACATGGAGATCAATGACATGGGAATGCCATGGATTACATCTGCCCTCCCTCAGCAAGGGATCAATAATCTGCAAACCAATGACATGGAGATCAATGACATGGGGATAATCATCTGGAGATCAATGACATGGAGATAATAATCTGGATATCAATGACATGGGAATGCCAGGAATTACATCCCCCCTCCCTCAGCAAAGGATCAATAATCTGCAACCCAATGGCATGGAGATCAATAATCTGCAACCCAATGACATGGAGATCAATGTCATGGAGATCAATTATCTGGAGATCAATAATGTGGAGATCAAGGACATTGGAATGCCAGGAGTTACAATTCTAGATCAATTCTGGGAATGCCATGAATTACATCTGCCCTCCCTCAGCAAAGGATCGAGATCAATAATCTCCAAACCAATAATATGGAGATCAATAATCTGCAACCCAATGACATGGAGATCAATAACCTGGAGATCAATGAATGGGAATGCCAGGAATTACATCCGCCCTCCTTCAGCAAAGGATTGAGATCAATAATCTGGAGAATAATAATCTGGATCCTGCTGAGCAGACCCTGGATACAAACCCAGCATCACATCCCACACAACTGTTGTTTTCAAAGGCAATGCCTGGATTAATTTGGTTTATGAGGCTTATTAAATAAATGTGTTGATGTTTACAAGTCTTTCCTCTCGTTGCTGATCATTTCTATAACCAGATAATTAACTTTGCAAATGAGCACCAGGAAAATAATTGGTCATGTGTGGCCACAGTGAGGCCCAGGCTCCTGTCCTGCAGAAAACAAGGATTTAGAGCAAAGGAAAAGCCACTAAAAGGATTTGATGGAAAGCACTGAAAAGCTCCCCCCAAGCAGGACTGGTTGGTTTGGTCACTGCTGCAGAGGCACAAAATTTGCATGAGGGGAAAGGAAGAGCAGGGAAAGGGTTCAGAGCCTTTCTGAAGTTTTCAAGGAGGTTCTTTCCAGCAAACTCCAAGATGTCCAAGGACGGGCAAGTACTGCTCAACTGCTACACTGAGGAGCAGCCAAGGAGCATGAGCAGGAACCACCTTCCCACCTCAGACATGGAATTGTTAAGGTTGGAAAAGACCTTTAGATCATCAAGTGCAACCCTCAGCCAGCACCATCATCAAGGTCACCACTGACCAGGTCCCCAGGTGCCACACCCACAGGTTTTCTGAACACTTCCAGGGGCTGGGAACTCCACTGCTTTCCTGGGCAGTATTTCCAATGCTTTATACCTTTTCCATGGAAGAATTTTCCTAAAATCCAATCTAATCCTCTCCTGGTGCACCTTGAGGCTATTCCCTCTGCTCCTGTCCCTGTTCCCTGGGAGCAGAGCCTGTCCCCTCCTGGCAGGAGCTGTGCAGAGCCACAAGGGCCCCCCTGAGCCTCCTTTTATCCAGGCTGAGCCCCCTGAGCTCCATAGGATTCTCCATTCCCTTCCCATTTCCCTCAGGATTCTCCATTCCCTTCCCAGCTCCCTCAGGGTTCTTTATTCCCTTCCCATTTCCCTCAGGATTCTCCATTCCCTTCCCAGCCCCATTCCCCTCCCTGGACACACTCCAGCCCCTCCAGGTCTGTCTTGGAGGAGCCCAAACCTGAGCAGAGCCCCAGGTGTGGCCTCAGCCGTGCCCAGCACAGGGACAGTCCCTGCCCTGGGGCTGTGGCCATGCCAGGGCTGGTGCCAGCCAGGTGCCAGTGGCTTTCCCAGCCACTGCCAAGCAGCACTCTATGTCCTTTTCCATCAGGCAGCTTCCCAGCCTCCCTCCCCAGCCTGGCACGCTGCTTTCACCCTCATGGTGCTGGAACAGAACATCCTCCATCCCCTCACCTCCAGCGTGCTCTGTGCTGGGGCTGAGCCAAGACTGAACTATTTGAAAACTCCCGTTTCAAGCACTGCCCTGGAACTGTGCCAAGGCCCAGAAGAACCTGGAAGAGAGTCAGGAAGGAGAAGGGGGAAGGGGGAGTTCCTTACTTACTCTGTAGTTACGGTAGGGGTCGGGGTCTGTGTACTGAACCCTGAAATTCTCATACTGCCCACCACGCCAGAAGCGCTCTATTTCATAGTCATAATAGGGATCTGCATAGGGATCAAGCCTACAATGAAAAACAGGGAGTGTTAGAGAGGGAAAAGGCACCTTGGCACCACAAAAACTCTGTGTGCTACGTCAGCTCAGCCACTGGGACAACAAAACCACCTTCAATGCAGCAGGGCTGTGCAGAGATGTTTATTTTCTGCACACAGCCCAACAAAACAGTCTTTTTTTAAGTGAGGCTTATCAGAGAAAAGCACAAACCTTTCTCGATAAACACCAAAAAAAGAGCTACCAAAAATTCAGCCTTCAAATCAACGTGGTGCAAACACAGAAAGTGCTTTTGAGAGCTCCTTCCAGTGCCTGCACAGGGAGCAGGACACGTTCTGCCTCCTGGATTGAGAGCTGGGATTGCTGCCCATGCACCCACAGCTCATCCCAAACTCCTCAGCAGTGCCCCAGCTCCTGCCCCTGCAGGGATGGCTGCCACCAGTGCAGGACAGGAGCTCTGCACAGGGAGCAGTGGAGCTTTGGGGGCAGGTCAGCAACACTCTGGACCTGGAAGTGCCCCCTGGAATGAAGGCACCACTTCTCCAGCTGATATCCTGCACTGGGAATCAGCTGCTGGCCCAGCCACGGACTGGTGGCACACACACAGCTGCAGAATGAAGGATTTTTGGGGAGGAGAAGGATGGAAACCCCACCCTCCTTAAAGCTGCTTCCTCCATCTCCTGACTTCTATTCACATTGTTTGATGGTTTTAATTCCCCAACTCAACAACATCCAAGCACCTGGAGTGCAAATATCAGATCACTGTGAGGATGAGGAGGGGGTACAGGGAGTAAGAAACTTCCAGGGCCACAGAGGAGTCAGTGGCAGAGCTAAGATTATACAGCAAATGCTCCCAAATTCCAGATTATCCATAATGAGACTCTGATTTATTTAAAAAAAAGGAATAAAGAGGCCACTTTTTAAATTTTTACAGTGCCAAATAACCTAAACCAGCTTAAGATGTAGGTGCTGCCCTGTGAGTGGTACTTGTATATCTTTCAGTGCTCTTAAATAATTTAGGATTTCTCTTTTGGCCTGAAGCAATAAGCCAAGGGAAGGAGAACCAGGATTTGGATGCTTCAGTCAGCTACAAACTCCTGATGCCAACCCCAGAGCAGCCTGGATTCAGTGACATCAGGTGTTCAAAGAGAGAAAAACATCTCAAGCCATGCCAGAAAGGAAATTCTGCTTTTTCACACAGCCTCAAGTCCAAATTTCCCCTTCCTATAACACTGGAGGGTTATTTTAATTTCAAAAAGGATCACTGCTGTGTCTTTGGGTAATTCAGTGCTTAAATCATTAGAAAATAATTGGTACCACCCCAAAAATAATCCAATCTATCCACTGAGTCAGCTGCTGAGGGGCCAGGGGTCTGTCTGTGGCCCCAGAAGTTGGAGGAAATGCAATGGAAAAAAAGGCAAAGGAAAATTCTCTTACAGTTGTAACATGTACTGGAATCAAAGACCTGCTTACCCATAGTTAATGTTTTCTTTGATGTCCACCTCCCTATAGTCATTCAAAAAAGAAAAAGGGATTCATGAACTACTGAGACAACTCCACATGTCACAAGACAGTGCTGAAAGCATTTTCCACATCCCAGCTGCACTTCCAGTGCTCAGGTGGCTGCCAGGTGTCCAGCTGGGCAACAAATTGTGTGTGGGGAGGAGAAAAATCAGCATTTTCTAGAGCTTACAGTAGCAGATTCATAACTTTTCCTGTCACACACAAAGGAGATATTTTAATGCCACAGCCTGTTCACACAGCCTTCAATTTTCAGGAATTCCAGTTGTTGGATGAGTTTTGTTTAACACTGGTTATGTGCAATACATTTTTTTATGGACTATATGAAAACCAGGCCTGCTCTTAACAATTCCTACATCAGAGAGGCCCAAAATGCTGCTGGTGCATTTTATAGACAGTCATAAAATGAAGATAATGGATGAACAGCCCCCAGAACACTGGGGTAAACCCCAGGTGCCTCTGAGAGGAACACAAGGCCAAGATCCAGAGCTAATTAAACTCAGGAAAATGTCAATACTTTAGAAATTTCTTTTCCTTCAGGCTGCAGAACTGAGGACAGGGCTTTTTGTATTTTTTTTTTTTTTAATTAGGGAAAGGAATTGCACTCTACAGCAAATCAAAGAATGTTGAACAAAAGCTTAATCTGCTCCTTTTCAGAGGTTTTTTTTGTAATTCATCCACTCTAAAATAAACAGAACTAAGCCTTGCAAACCCTCTGGGAGTGGAAATATTTCCATAATCTGTTCATGTAGGAAGAACAGAGGATGCATGAGCAAGGAGACACAAATCCACCTGTACTCCTGCAGAATCCAAACCTCTCTCCCAAAAATGCTCTTCCCATTCCTTTTCTTGGCTTGAGAACTCCCAAACAATTTCCCAGAGCTGGGTTTGAGGTCTCCAGAACCTTAAATTTAACCTTAAAACCCCAATCACCTGAACACTTAAATTTAGGGGGCTTGTTGTGGCCAGGTACCAGCTTTAACTGGGACCAGTCCAGGTGTTTGTTAAACCAGGTACCAGCTTTAACTGGGACCAGTCCAGGTGTTTGTTAAACCAGGTACCAGCTTTAACTGGGACCAGTCCAGGTGTTTGTTAAACCAGTTCTGCCCCAGCTGGGGCCACCAGCTCCTGCACACTGAACACGCTCCAACTTCTCATGGTTGGGATAAGGAAAAAAAGGGAGAAAAAAAGCTGGAAGAACACACTGGTGTGAGGGAGGCAATGCAGAGCTGGAGAGAGCCCAGGAGGAGCAGAATTCAAGGAGACTGGAGGCAGGAAGGGCTCAAGGAGACCGGGAAGGAAGGTGGGGCTGAACCGGAGCGAGCGGAGGCGGCTCAAGCTCCCAACCTCCTGTTCAAGGGAGCTGCTCCCTGTTTGTAGGTGCCACCCCAAGTCTGGAGGGACAGGGGACCCCAGGCAGGCTCCCTGCAGTGCAGCCCCACCCAGGGGTCCCTCCCTGGAGCTGCCAGGGCTGTCTCTTACGCGGGGTCCCGCACGTCGCGGGTGATGCGGTAATTCCAGTCCCGGAAGAATTCGTTCTCCTTGTCGAACTCCCGCTCGTCCTCCCCGATGGTCACTGTGAACCTCTTCTCCTCAAAGTCAGGCTCCTGCTCCTTCCTCATTGTTGCTTTTTTTAATACCTTTTTTAAAGAGAAGAAAGGTATTTTTAATAACTTTTTAAAAAGAAGAGTATTTTTAATACCTGTGGAAACCCAGGAATATTTCTCAGTCTGCTCTGGGGTGCCCTGACCTCCAGGGGAGCACTGACTTTGACCCTCATCCATGGAGAAAGTTTCCTAGCTCCAGAACAGATTAGAATCCACAAAAATGGAATCTATAATCTATAGATTATAGAGAGCAGTGCACGTGTATCACGTGGTGAGAAATTTAGGATTTGGAATTTTTAGAATGTTGTGGATGGAACAAAGATGGAGGGCACAGAGTGTCGTCCTGGGTTTTATTCTTCATGCTTCTTCTTCCTTCTTCTTCTTGGGTTTGGGTGGTATTTTGTAATTGGGCAGAAAAATCCTCACCGGGGGCTCTTTGGCATCAGTTAAAAAGGAAAATATGGAAAATAGTAATTTAAAAAAAAAGGAAAATAATCTAGGTGTCAGTTCCTAATTAGATAGTTTAGTCTTAAAAGACCTTGTTGGCCATTTTGTGCCCTCTAATGAAAAGCTGCTGAACTCACAGTAGTGAGACTGTTTTACTAATAAGAAATAATAAACACCTGAGTCCGAACACAAATTACTGTCTCAATGCCTTCAATCCAAACCCAGAAAAACCAATGATGAAACCACTACAAATACCTTTTGAATAACTTTTTTTAATAAAAAAAAATTAATACCTTTTTAAAGAGCACAAAAATAGTGTGAGGAGAGAAGGTTCCTGGGGCAGGAAGAAATTGGAATATTAAAAATCCTGCCCTCAGGAGGTTTCCTGCAGCCAGAACACCTTCTTCCCTCAGAATGTGCAGGATATTGGAGACTTTTCCTGATTAATTCCCTGTTCCACCAGCTCAGAACAACAGGAAACAGAAGTTTCCCCCCTGCAGTGATCACAAACTGGAGAAACAGGCACTGAAGGGAGGCAAATTAGATCAGCTTAAAGCTTTGCTTTGTGAAGGGCTGGAGCTGAGGGACACAAATTCCCACTATTTCTTAAATATAACCCCCCAACCTGGATTTGAGCTCCTCTTGGCTGTCTAACAAGTGTGATGTACAACAAATCACAATTAATAGATTAAAAGGCAAAAGGAACAGACAAAGAGCAAGACACCTGTGCTCCAAAAAGAGCTTTTTTTAGTGGATTTTGGAGGCAGCCAGCAATTCCCTGAGGAAGGAATTTACCTCTTTGGCGTGCCGGAGTCCCCTCTCCCAGGCACTTTCTGTTGGAGGGTCTGGAGGAGGTGGAGGTAAGATTTCATCAACCACTGGGCCTCCCTGTTGGAAAGGTGAGGAGAGCAGGAGAAGACACTTGAGTTAGTTTTGAACAGCAAAGCTGTGCTTTGTAAAGCTACTCAGAGTTACTCCAGACGTGCCTCAGCAGGACTAAGCTGGGAATCCGTGGAATTTTACCCCCCTCTACTGGCAACTCCAAGATCTCCATTTAAAAATCACAGGTCCAACTGTGGGCTGAATTTTGCTTAGGCATTAGGTCAAATAAAGAGGAGGAAAATCCCAGGATCATGGGTTGGAAGGGACATTGAAGCTCATCTGGTTCCAGTGGAAGGGACACTTCCCACCAGACCAGGCTGTCCAAAAGCCCACCTGGAGCAGTGCAGGGATGGGGAGGGTGGTGCAGAAGCCATGAACGGCCATGAGAGGTTCCATACCCAGGGGTTGGCTGGCATCAGCGGGTGAGGGCCCATGGGAGGGGCCCCGTTGGGGGAGAAGGGCTCAGGTTTGGAGATGAGTGAGTAATTTCCTTTGTCGTTCACTCCGGGGTGGATAAAGCGACAGTTCATGCCCCAGGTGCAGTGTCCTGTGGGAACACACACACACAGCTGTTAGACCCTGCTCCCAGCAGCACCCCAGCCCCACAAAAACCCCAGCAGGCAGGTAAAACCCAGTAAGGAGTAATGTTGTTGGAGGTGTTTGACTGCTCTCCTCTCCAGCTGGGCTGCGATTTACCTGTTTGCACACACATGGCACTCTCCACCTGCCAGAGGGGACAAACACATCCACACACAGATGGAACAACGTACAATGTTCTCCTCCAGTGGGGAGAAGGGAGGGAGGGAGGGCTGGACACATCTGGTAATTAAATGTAGGAATAAGCCTATGAGATCCTCATTTGTTACTGACAAACATTTCCAATTGGGAGCTTTGCCTTTCACAGGAAACCTGAGGGCAAAGCAAGGACCACAGAGCATCCCAAACAAACAGGGACAGAATCATGGTGGTTGGGGCTGGAAGGGCTTTAAAGCTCCCCAATTCCAATCCCAACATCTTCCACTACCCCAGGCTGCTCCAAGCCCTGTCCAGCCTGGCCTTGGACCCTTAAAGAGATCCGGGGCAGCCACAACTTCTATGTTTTATTCCCTGAAAATCTCCCTTTATTCACCTCCTCCAGGCTCACCATGCTGAGGGCAAAGCCCTTTTTGTGTAGTGGCTCCATGAAAATTCAGCTTTGGCCACCAACAAACAGCAAGGCGGCACTGAGGACGCTTGGGGCAGAATTTATCATGTAACAGCAGCTTAATGGAGAACCAAAATCCCCAAACAGGAGCAAGGGCAGCAGCTCTGGCTCCTCCAGCCCCCAGGGTGGGGTTACCTTTCATGAAGAAGCGGCAGGTGGGCCTGGGCCTCACCTTCCTGTCGTTGGGGTCTTTAACCTCCCCTTCTTCCAAGTCATCATCCTGGAACAGACACACAAAGCTGACATTTCATGTGGGACCTGACATTTCCTAGTCTTGTTCAAACACTCAGAGCCACCCTGGGGCAAAACCACAGGAGAAAAACAAGGTCAGGTTACAGGAATGCCCCAGAGCACCTGCACAGGGGGAGGACAGAATATTCCAGGTGGCTGTAAAAGCACCTTCCACTGTGCCAGGCTGCTCCAAACCCCATCCAGCCTGGCCTTGGGCACTGCCAGGGATCCAGGGGCAGCCACAGCTTTTGTGGGCACCCTGCGCCAGGGCCTGCCCACCCTCGCAGCCAGGAATTCCTTCCCCAAATCCAAATTAATCCTGCCAGTTCCACCTCATTCCATCACTCCATACCCCTGTCCAAAGTCCCTCTCCAGGGACAATCTCACAAAGGAACTTCTCAGGATAAATCCAACAGATTTCTTCCAGTCATCTCCACCTTCCCTTCTACCCCTCAGCTCCATGTTGGAGTTGGGAACCAGCTCAAACAAAACTCTGCCTCATCCCCGGGGACTGCAGCCCCAGGAGAGAATTCTGGTGGCTGGAGGCTGCTCCAATATTAAGAAATAACAGCCATGAAACACCTCCAGAAGAGAAGTTCTTGGAGCTTTCAAATACCAGCATTTTCTCCTTTTTCCAAGGGAAAAATCCCTTCCCTGGCTTTGTTAGGCTGCACTGGAAAACCAAAAGGAGCTCGGGATGCAGGAGGCTAAAGTACAAAGACCAGAGAGGTGTCAGGGGTACCTGGCCAGGAAATCAGGATTTTATCCCAAAGGACACACTGGTTTTCCCTCTCTGCCTCCATTTCTGTTTTCAGGACATGAAACACGTGAAGAGGGAGCATCTGCATGGGCCTTCCCTGTGCCTGGCAACAGCCACTCTCTGGGTGGAAAAGATGAGGAAAATTCCCTCCTTTGATCCACTGAGCAGCTGGCAAGAAGGAAAAGCCATTCCTTGGCTGCAGACAAACCCAGGAGCACAGAGAGGAGGGTGAGGAGCCTCTGCTGCTGCACTCCTGAGCCAGCCAGGGACAGGGCTCTCCTCAACAGCACCAGATTTCAAAGCCTGCACTTATATTCCAATTAAAATTTGCATTAATATTCCCCTCCCTCCACACCAGGAGGCAGCAGAAAATGCAGAGCTTGAAGTTTCCCCCAAAGCTGGGGCTGGCTTTCAGTGCTGCATGAATGGGAGAAGCAGCTCCACTCTGCTGATTTCAAAAGAGCTGTGTGAAGTCTGCAACAAAGGGGGAAGTATTTATTTCTGGGAGGTCTCCTTGGAATCAGGCAGCTGAGAATGCTGTTATGAGTTAATGTATGAAAACCAGGGTACAGATTCATCTCCTGCTTTGTGAGGAGAGCCCCAAGAATGCCTCAGGCTCCAAAGGAGAGCATTCATATTTTAATCAAGGAACAGGCATGGAGTCAGGGCTCCAGGAATTTTTTTTTCTGCCCATAAGATACTGGAATTCCTTCTAACTGATTTAGGAATACACAAAACCTTTGGAAAACACGTGTTGAACAAAATCACCTGCCAGGATGGGCATGAGGGAGGAAAACGACGTCACTTTTGAAAACAATTAAACTTGTCAATGAATTATGAAGAGTAAAAAGCACACAAAATATGATTCTTTAGGGAAAAGGGAGGAGGGTGTGTGCAGTGAGGCTCAGGAGCTTCCCAGGCTCCTGTGGCCAGCTCAGAGCCACAGGAATGGGGCTGGGAGGACAGAGCATCTCCCCTGCCCAGCCGAGGAGCCCCAGCAGTGACCCCAGTGCCCTCCAGGGCCTCCCTGCCTGTCCCCAGGACAGTCCCACACCCCAGCCCAGCTGTGCAGCTGCAGCTCTGCAATGGGAGCCAGCCCAGGTGCTCTGCACCAGCAATTCCTCCTCACATTCCCCCCGCTGGGATGCACTTTCAGACCAGGAGCCCACAGGAGGGGTTTTACTGGAATTACTCTGCCCTGTTTCCTCCATGGAAAAGGAGGAAATGGCAGTTCAGGGGCACAGAACAGCTGCTGCTCTGCAGAGCTCCCTGCTGAGCACAGCCATGGCTAAAGGGGAGATTTTCCCTATCCCCACCTGCAACTAAACCCCACTTCTGATCCTTCTGAGTATCTTGGCTGCTTCAGAGCTGTGAAACACTGCACATCTCTTACTCCATATCCAAGCCATGCCTTGAGAATTTTCCAGAAAGCTTAGCACCTTCCATTGCCCTTCCATGCACCCAGATGCTGCTGGAACAGCCCAGGAACAGCCCAGGATCAGGGTTTGAGCAGCACAAACACCCCCAGCACCAGCCCCTCAATCTGAACAGTTCCTGGCCACCCCATCCATGGCATTTGCTGCCAGCATCATTTCCAAGTCCCCCCTGGAGCTGAGGCAGGGCAGTTTCTTACAGCACTGGAGCCTCCTCACACTGAGGGGGAACAAAGCTCATTTGATGGCTCTGACACAAAGTTTTGGTTCAGCACAGACAACCCCTGAAATCAGGGCCTGCTCCATGCTCTGGCCTTACCTCCAGGGAAAGGGTTTCCTGCACACCAGGGACAGGGATATTCTCACCAGGAGGAGGAAGGAACTGCAGTGGGAGAAGCACCCCAGGGCTCTGCCCACCTCCTACTTACATCAATTTCTCCATCATCAATTTCCCCATCATCCTCTTCTTTCTTCTTCTCCTTGAGGGGATCCTGCCCATCCTTCTCATCATCACTTTTGCTGCTGGATTTCTTCTCATCCTCAGGGGCATCATCTCCTTTCTCCTCTTCCTCATCATCCTCCCCAGCAGCTTTCTCCCCATCCTCCTCTGCAGGAGCAGCGCTGGGTTCCTCGGGAACCTCCTCATCATAGTCCAGCTCGTGCTCATCCAGCTCCCTGGTGACAGAGGACACTTCCAGGTCGTTTGTCCTGTCTTCCTCCTCCCCTTTTCGGGGCCGGGGGCTCTTCAGCTCCACGCCCTGCTCGTTGGTGTCGGATTCCTGCGACTTGGCCTCGCTCAGCCGATCTTCCTCGTCAGAGTGGTTCTCCTCCTCCTCTGCCCGGCTCAGGGCCCTGCCTGCCTCCTCCTCCTCGCCCAGGAGGCTCCCCTGGCCACCCTCCCCATCGAGTTCCCGCTCGGAGCCGCTCTCCTTCAGGACCTCCTCATCAGAAAGCTGCTGGTCCTCTTCCTCAGGAGAGCAGGGGTTTCGCTCCGGGCTGTCAGGAACGTCCATCAGTCCCCGCGAGCCTGCAGGGAGAACAGCTCTGGTTATGGGCAGCAAAGGGGGCAGGCAGGGAAATCCCACCCTCAGGGACTCCTCCTCCTGTGCTCTGCCTCCCAAGGAAAGGTTTTGGAGCTCCTGGAAAGCCAGGCTGGATGGGGCCCTGAGGAAGCCGCTCCTGGAGGGAGAGGAGCTTTGAGGTCCCCTCCACCCCAAACCATTCTGGGATGCCAGAAATTCAGGAATATGGTTTCCCTCCAAGAGGGAAATTCAGAGTTTAAACTGCATAAAAAACTGATGGCAATATTGCCCCAGCCTGGAGTGTGCTGCCCTTCACAGACAAGGACAGAGCTTGAGGCTGGAATTTCATGGAGTTCCAGACTGGTTTGGGTTGGAAGGGATCATAAAGATCCCATCCCACCCCTGCCATGGCAGGGACACCTTCCACTGTCCCAGGGTGCTCCAAACCCCATCCTTGGGCACTGCCAGGGATCCAGGAGCAGCCACAGCTGCTCTGGGCACCTGTGCCAGGGCCTACCCACCTTCACAGGGAACAATTCTTGCCCAATATCCATCCATCCATCCATCCATCCATCCATCCATCCATCCATCCATCCATCCATCCATCCATCCATCCATCCATCCATCCATCCATCCATCCCTGCACTCCTTCAGCCTGAGGCCATTCCCTGTGTCCTGTCCCCCATCCCTTCTCCAAAGTCCCTCTCCCTCTTTCCTGCAGCTCCTTCAGGCCCCAAGGTTTCTCCTGCCCAGGTGAACATTCCCAGCTGTCCCAGCCTTTCCTCCCAGCAGAGCTGCTCCATCCTCTGATCCCCCTGGAGCCTCCTCTGGGCTCCTCCAGCAGCTCCAGCTCCTCCTTGGGCTGGGCTCTCACCTGAGGGGGCAGAACCCTCAGTAAAGACCCCCAAATTCCATCAAAGCAGCAGATCCAACTGCCTGCACAGAGACCTTCCTAGAAGATGTCTAAACTTGTGCTTGGTGGAAGTTAAAAATGCCATGTCCATCCAGAATAAAGCAAATAAATACAACAGAAAAGGGCAGGGTGCAAAGCAGGGGAAAAAAGCTGAGCCGTGCATTAATTTTACTCCAGAAAAAAAATCCCATAAATTATAGAAATGCCTGACTGGAACTGGCTGAGCTGACTGGGTCACATCCACACAAAAGCTCTAAATACCCTAAAAAAAAAAAGCCACAAAATTACAAATCATCTTCATTTTAATGTGTCCCATGTTTCACTCCAGCTGCTCTCTGCAAGTTCATTTAGTGCTGCCACAAACCCATGGCATAAATGAGCAGAGTTCCACCCGTCATTTTAAAAACCCTTGGAGCAGAAATGCTACACATGTCAGACTCTGGTTGCTTTTTAAACATTCCCAGCCATCCATCATGAAATCAGAGTTTACTAATCTTTTATTAAGCTGCTATTTCACCTTTTCCTGACACTTTCCCCTGTTTGTCCAGCTGGTTTTGCACAGGAAAGGTGATTTCCCATCAAAAAGCCACCCAGACATACCAAACATTGCCCCAAGTAAAGCAAACTGAGCCTTCCCAGCACCTGAACCCCCAAAATCTTTTGCTAATGAACAGAATTTGCTGCAAACTCCCAAGATCAAAGTCCCACTCCAGAAAATGCTGCTCCTTATACTGTGGGAGGTCTGCAGAGGAGTTAAAACCAGAAAATAAATCCAAACCCCTCCCAGAAGCACCTTAAGCTGCATTTTAGGGCTGACTGTGCTCTCCCCAAGCCCCCAGGGCCCTGCTGCTACCAGGGAATTGATAAACACGAGATGACCTCAGCATCAGCAGGGCCCAGAGCAGCAGAAAATCCACATTTTGAGCTTCCTCTGCACACTGAAGTTGGTTCTGGCTCACCAGCAAAGTTCTGATTTCCCTGACAAGGTCAAAGCCAAATGAAAAGCCAGAAGTTGCCTCCTGGTGACAACAGCTCTGAGCAGTTCCCCAGGATGGAGCTGAACAAATCCTCTCCTTATTGAGCACATCAGGCCTGATCTGAGCTCATAAATTCCTGCACAAATCATGATTGGCTTTAAGAGCCAGCTGAGATTGAAGATTTTAATTGCCCAAGTGCCTGAGAAGCGACTCTGTGTGAACACAAAGGTCAGCCCAGAGAGGCCACCACAAATATCAAAGCTGCCAGGGCCACGTGGACTCAGGAAATTTGTTTTCTGTTTTCCTGCAAATAAGCAGCAGCAAAAAAAAATAAGAAAAAAAAAAAAAGTATTTAAGTGAAGCAAATGGCTTTTTGTGTTTGACATGCAGACCTTTAGAGGGATGGGAGGAAACAAATATGCTCTGATGGTGAGGAATATAAAACATTGAAATACAAAACATTGACCTGCACAGCAGCTTTTATAAAATCCACAGCATCCAGCAGTTGTAATAATTTCCTATTAATTTCCATCAGCAGAAATGATAAGAAACACAATAAATGATGGCCCAAGTGAGAAGGGCTCAGAAAATCCAGGCAGGGAGGGTTTTTGGGGTGTAATTGCTTGGATTCAGGGATTGGGCTGCTGCTCCAAGATTCCCCAAAACCAACAAAGTAGATTTTGGCAGCAATCTTACCCTGCATGGAAATGTCCCAAAACAAAGCCCAGATGTCCAAAGGTAAAATCAGCAGCAGGGAAAAAAACTGGGAGTTTAAATTAAAAGGAAAACTGCCCGATGATGGAACAGGACAAGTTTAATTCCAGTTTTAACTGTTGTCTTAATCTGCAAACCAATTTATTCTAAATTTTTAGAATTCTGCAAGAGTTTTTATTCAGATGATTTTTAAACTGCAAATCACAATTTATCCCAGATCTCTGAAATCCTGAAAGGTTTTTGGGGATTTTTGAGGTGTTTTTTAGGGGTTGTTTGGGGTTTCTGTACATTTGGGGTTTTTTAATTGCTTTCTGCTGTCCTTTAGGGAAACATAAAGACAAACATCACAAAAACCTAAGAAAAATTGGCTCCATGGAAGTGCTTTAAATCAAGCAGCAGTAGCAGAAGTGGCAGAGCAGAAACCCCCAGGTTTCATTCTCCATCATCATAAACTCGGCCTTTTTTTGTGCCTTAAAACTAAGCCAGTTTCTTCCTAGTTCAAAACCAGTTATAAAAGCAAAAAATTAACTCTCCTAAGCCCCAGATAAGCTTGTTTGACCTGCAGCTCAGGCAAGAGGCAGGGCTGTATTAATGCCTCTCACTGAGCAGCCTTTTATCTTGAGAAATCTTCCAAATTCAGGCAAAGCCGCCTTTGGTCCCAGCTGCACAACTATTTCTGTTCCAAACCAGCTCCTTTTGCTCAAAGTGTGTCAAATGTTCCTTCCCTGAGTGTCTGAGCAGCCTGGAGCAGCTCAGGGCACTGGGAATTCCATCCAGGCTCACAAACTCTCATCATTTAACTCCCAGGCTAAATGAGCTGGGGCAGCCCTGTCACAGGGAGGAAAAGCAATCAATAAAGGGGATTTTCAGGCAAAAAAAAAGGGGTTTTTCCCTGGTTTTGGAATGATTTGGGCATGGCTCAGCGAGCTGGAAGCCTCTTCAAAGCAGGTCACAGCTTCTCAGGGCAGAAATTGAGGATCTGGCAGCAGAACTTGCCAGGAGTGAGGAGGTTTTAGCTCCACAACATAACAGTGAGTTGGAAGTTTCACAGCCTGGGCTCTGGAGTATCTCAAATTAGGGAATGAAGGATGAATTTATGCTTCATTATGCTCCTGAATTGATCAGAGTCCCACAGCTTGCACAGGGTGGGACAGAGCTGCTCCTCCTACCTGGCCATCCTCACCATGCCTGGATGGAGCCAATTTGTTCCTACTAAAGCCTCCCAGCCTCCTTAGAAACATTTCAAATCACACATTTCCCCCCTAAAAAGGGGAGGAGAAATTTGTGGACACGCTCCAGCAGTTTAAACTCACCTGCTTCACTTTTATATTTTTATCAAAGCTTAATGACATCCAAGATGTTTGAACTGAAAGCACTGGGGTTGAGCAGCCTTACACGGCACTAAAGGCAGGCAGAGAAAAACTCTTTGCTACTTAAATTGCCTTTAAAAATCCACTTCCACCTTGCCAGGATACATTTCAAATAAAATCCTGAACCTCACACTTTTGTGAGCTGATTTTCACAAGGCCTGAGGAGTCAGGGCAGGAATTTTTACCCAGCAGCTCCTTTTGCAAAATCAGGCCAAGTTTCTTCTCTGTGTTAATTTAACAGCACCAAAAGTTGCAAAATTAAAAAGGAAGAAATTCCAGGCAGGAACTGAGCTCCTACAAAAACCTGGAGCTGGGCAGAGCCATCAAATTCGCCCTTAAAATCCTACAAATGTCCATGGATATGAAGAACCAAGTGCATTCCCAATTTCTGTGCCCCTGGCAGCCCTGGGGATGTCACAGGACACATGGGAAGGAAAGAAGAGAGGAAGCTTTGTCCTTCAGGCTGAAATCTTTGGGATAAAAGGTAAAAAAATCCCATTTCTAGAAGCCAAGGAGGTGCTGTGAATCAGACCCATGAAATCCAGGGGTAAAGCAGGGCAGGAAAGCCCTGGAGCAGGGTGGAAGGACAGGCAGGGAGCTGAGCAGAGGGAACAGAGCTGACAGGACAGGGGAGGAGAGAAGGGCAGCACACAAAGGTTCAGGGAACAAAAAACTGCAAAAGCAGAAACCAACCCAGGGAAAAACGTGGAGGAGCAGTGACAGCAGGAAATGAATTCCTCAGGATCCAGGAGAGGGGAAACGCAGAACACTGAGAGGATGAACCCGTGTGCAGCCCTGCCCTGACTGCAATTCCAGCTGCCAGCAGGGTTAATGAACCAAAATCCTCATTTCTCTGCCATCCTTAGGGAGCTCTGAGGTGCAGGGTGCCCAGGGAACTCAGCAGCTCTCAGGGCACCCTTCAATGCCCCAAGCTCAGCCCTGTGGGGTCAGTTTGGTGCTCAGGGCATTTCCAGGAGCTGGGTCTGAAGCAGAGCTCAGAGAGTTCTAACTGGGAATGTTCCCCTTGGATTTGTGGTGGGCACCTGAAGGGAAAGGCAGCTGCAGTGTGTTTCCCAGCACAGCTGATTTTCCTGCAGCTCCTTCCTGCAGCTCTCCCCCAGCAAATGCTGAGTGTGAGCTCTCAGGGCCTCGGGAAGAGACAACCAGAGGGTCAGACCTGGGTCCAGCAGGATTTGGGATAATCCCACTCAAAAAGACTGATATTGGATCAGCAGCTGCAACTGATGGACCCCAAACCCACTGAGAGCTGACCCTGCAGGTGAGGGACCCCAAACCCACCTGAGAGCTGACCCTGCAGGTGAGGGACCCCAAACCCACCTGAGAGCTGACCCTGCAGGTGAGGGACCACAAACCCATCTCAGAACTGACCCCATGAGTGACAAACACCAAACTCATCCCAGAACTGACTCCATGAGTCAGTCATGATAAAACCCAAACCCATCCCAGAACTGACCTTACAAGTGACAAATTCTAAACCCATTCAGAACTGACCCTGCAGGTGAGGGACCCCAAACCCACCTGAGAGCTTACCCCGCAGGTGAGGGACCACAAACTCACCTCAGAAGTGACCCTACACGCGACAAACCCCAAACTCAATCCAGAAGTGACCCTGCAGGTGACAAACCCCAATCCCACCCAGCACTGACCCTGCAGGTGACAAACCACAAGCCCATCCCAGCACTGACCCTGCAGGTGACAAACCCCAATCCTACCCAGCACTGACCCTGCAGGTGACAAACCCCAATCCTACCCAGCACTGACCCTGCAGGTGACAAACCACAAGCCCATCCCAGCACTGACCCTATGAGTGACAAACCCAAACCCATTTCAGACCCTGCAGGAGACAAACCCCAAACTCATTCAGAGCTGACCCTGCAGCAGACAAACCCCAAGCACCCTCGGCTGCCGTGGTGCCCGGTGTGTGCCCGCTCACCTCCGAGGCTGCTCTCGTGCCAGGCGGGGCAGTCCGGCCGTGCCCCCGCGGTGCCCGCTCACCTCCGGGGCTCCTCTCCTGCCAGGCGGGCTCTCCTGCCGTGCCCCCGGGCCGCGGCTGCTGGCGCTGTCCCTGCTCCCGCTGCCGGCCGAGGGGGACAGTCAGAGCCACCCGCACGCCGCGTCCCTGCCGAGCCCCGCTGTCCCCCGGCTCCCCGCGAACCCGGGGCCGCCCGGTCCCACTCCCGGTCCCGACCGAGCGGGGGAATTCATTCATTTCCGCGCCCTCCGGCCTCCCCCCGACCCCCTGTAGAACACCGCGGGGCCCTCCCCTGCTGTCCCCGCCGCCCGCCCCGTTCCCGCTCCCGGGGCTGCCCCCGGCCCCCCCTCCCCGGTGCCGCCCCCGCTCCCCCCGCCGGGCCCGGGCCCGCCCCCCCTCCCGGGCGCTAGGCCGCGGCGGCGCGGGCGGCGGCTCACCGGTGTCGGGGGGCGGCGGGGGCCCGGCGAGGTGCGGGGCGCGGCGGGGACGGGCCGGGGGCGGCGGGGGCCGGCGGGGACCGGCGGGGCGGCGGCGGCAGCGCGGGACGGGGCGGCGGAGCGGCCTCTACTCGCGGCGGCGCAGGGCGGCCATGGCGTGACGTCATCCGCGCGCGACGGGGCCCGGCGGCGCGAGGCGAGGGGAGGGGGGAGCGCGCGCTCTGACACCCCCCCTCCCCCCGGTCTCTTAAAGGGGCCGCGCACGGCATGGACGGAGCGCAGGTGTGCGCGCACAGCTGGACGCGTGAACGCGCCAACATCTGCACATGGGGCGTGTGCGGGCGGGCACGTGGAGGGGCAGGGATGTGCCAGGTTCCAGATGTGCCGGGGTGGCACACGCGCACAGGGACGGGGCACCCGCGTGCCGCAGGATCGGGGAATGTTCGGGAGCTCTGGCAGGGACACCTGGGGCAGGTGACACAGGGACACATCCAGGTGGCTTTGGGATGGCTCCAGACAGGAGACCGCACATCCCTGGGCAGCTGTGCCAGGGCTGTGCCACCCTCCATGGGCACAGGCTCTCCTCGCGTTCAGAGGGAGCCTCTCGTGGTTTGGTTCGTGGCCAGCGCAGCTCCTCCTGTCCCTGGGCACCCTTGGGAACAGCCTGGCACCGTCCTGTGACACCCACGGGAGCGTTCGTACGGATTGATGGCACCCTGTCAGCCGGACCTTCCCCGAACGGACCCGCCCGGCTCCCGGTGCCCCCTCAGCCGGACCCGCCCGGCTCCCGGTCCTTCCTCAGCCGGACCCGCCCGGCTCCCGGTGCCCCCTCAGCCGGACCCGCCCGGCTCCCGGTGCCCCCTCAGCCGGACCCGCCCGGCTCCCGGTGCCCCCTCAGCCGGACCCGCCCGGCTCCCGGTCCTTCCTCAGCCGGACCCGCCCGGCTCCCGGTCCCTCCCCGGCCGGACCGGACCCATTAGGCCCGGCGGGCAGAAGGGTGCGGCCTGGGGAGGGAGGAGCCTCTGTGACAGGTACATAAGGGCAGGTGAGGCGGACGGGTTTGATCCTCGGGAGAAGAGCTGCTGTTCCCTGGAGGTGAGGGAATGGGAGCTCTGCTGGACCCCCATGAGGCTCCTGGCTGGAGATACCCCTGGATCAGCAGGGCTGGGGTGCTCCCATGGGTGTCCCTGGCCCCAAAGCCCCGGTGCCCTCTCCCAGAGCCCAGGGCTGCTGTCTCACCTTTGCTCCAGCGCTGACTCAGCCCCCGCGTGTCCCTTTGCGCAAGAGCCCTGCTGGCAGGGGACTCTGGCCGGGCGGCCACCGCTGGCCTGGCCCCGGCCAAAGGGCAGGACCAGCCCCTGTAAAGGCAGCGGGTGACAGAGCTCTGGCTCAATTCTGTCACCGGCATTGCCAGCGGGGAGATCTGGAGCAGACGGGAGTTGAAAGCAGCAGAAGAACCCCTGGAGCGGAGTTGGACGTGCTGGTGGAAACAGATCTTGAGCTGACGGGAGCCACTGTCCTTCCTCCCCGCAGGCTGCTCCGTGCCCCTTGGAAGATGGACTACGCCAAATCCCTGAGCCAGCGCCTGGCTGCCCCCGTGTCCAAGTAAGTGCCATGGACCCCCTGTCCCCAGCATGGGGGACATCCCCCAGATCCCTCCCTGGGTGCTGTCACTGCCAGGGGGTCCCGCTGCCTCTCAGAACACCCCAATCCCTGTGTCCCTTCCCAGATGTGTTTCAGCCAGCGCCTCCATGACCCAGCAGCTGCTGGCGGGCCCGGCCCCACGGCCCAAGCCCTACCGCGTGTGCAACGGGGACCGCAGCGTGCGCAAGGGCGTCATGGCCCCCAGCCTGGCCGAGCTGCTGCGCCAGGTCTGTCTGTCTGTCTGCCCCTCTGTCCATCTGTCTGGGCTCTGTCTGCCCGCCCAGGGCCTGCCCCCAGCCCTGCTGACCCCCAGCCCCTCCACAGGCCCAGAGCGCCCTGGCCCTGCCCGCGCCCATCGCGCTGGTGCTGGATGAGGACGGCACGGCTGTGGAGACAGAATCCTTCTTCCGGACCCTGGAGGAGGGCACGGCCCTGATGGCCCTTAGCAAGGGGCAGAGCTGGACTGCCCCCAAGGTGAGGGACCCCTGAGGGGCTGGTTTGTCCCCTCATGCTGAGGTGGGATTGGGAGGGTGGGGTGCAGCAGGTGACCGCGGTGCTGCTGCTCCACAGACACGTGGCTACCAGGTGAGCCTGTCCCGCAAGCCCCCGCGCAGGATCGACGTCGCCTGCGTCACCTTCGACCTGTACAAGACCCACCCGAAGGACCTGGGCTGCCTCAACGTCAAAGCCACCCTGTATGGCACCTACAGCATGTCCTACGACCTGCGCTGCTACGGGGCCCGGCGCCTGGTGAAGTGAGTGCGGGGGTTTGGGGACACAGGGGACACTCTGGGGACAGGGGCACTGCCCAGCCCTGCCGTGGCACGCTGACCCCTCTCTCTCTGCCCAGGGAAGCCCTGCGCTGGGCACTGTTCAGCATGCAGGCCACGGGCCACGTCCTGCTGGGCACCTCGTGCTACATGCAGCAGCTCCTGGATGCCACCGAGGAGGAGCAGAAGGAAGAGGAGAAGAGCTCGCTGCCCCTGCAGAACCTCCTGCCCTGCAGCCTCCCCGCCCTGCCCTACAAGAAGATGTCACAGTGAGGCTGGCTGGCCTGGCCTGTCCCCTCTGCTGTACCCCCAGCCCTCGGGGGTCTCAGCACCCCGCTAGGTCAATGCCTGGGCAGAGGCTGCCACGGTGCCTGGCACAGCCTCTCCTTGCACTCCGCTGGCTGAGTGTGGCCAAGCCTGCTCTGGAATAGCTGCTGCTCTGTAAATATATTTATTTAAGTAAAGTTCTCCTGACTTCAGCCGTGTTTTGTGTTGTCTTTGTGGGGGGGACACCCAGGATGCTTAGCCCTTGCACTGCTTGGCACCCTGAGCTGGTGGTGGTGTAAGAGGTGCCAGGAGGGAACCTGTCGCAAGCGCTTCCCCAGGGGAGCTGCTGCCTTCATCATCATCCTCCTCCTCCCTGGCACCAGAGCCTGGCTCCCACTCCTTGGCACAGAGCTGCGACACCCACAACCCCAGTAATGGGGCTAACCCCAAAGCCCTGGCCTGTGGCAGCTGGCACCACGCCTGCCCTTGCTCCCTTTAAAGGGATGAGAGATCTCCTGGTGCCCCTGCCTGTGCAGGGCTGGCACACAGGGAGGGACACGAGGGGGTGTTCTGGTGCCTGGGGTCCCCAGCCCCATTGGCAGCTCTGGGCAGGGGCAGTCCCTGTGCCCACCCCAGCCTTGCACAACCCTGGGTGCTGCTGCTGCTGGCCTGGCCAGGTCTGGGGGCATCCCAAGGGCCCAGCAGCTCCAGGGATACCAGCTGGGAAACAAACAGGGCTGGGGGCACTGGGCTGGCCTTTGGGGACTGTCCCTGACACAGAAAGATCCTGAGGCACCATCCCTGCCAGAGAGGGTGGGAGGGAGGGGAACAACCCACTGCCCGCCTCCGCTGGACTGGGAATACTGGGAAGCACTGGGATGAGCTGTGGGCAGGTGAGGAGCCATGCTCTGGGGGGTCCTTAGGGCCATCCTCCCCTGTCACCCTGTGGGGGACACCTGACCTGAGCCACACTCACCTGGGCACCCACAGCAGGGTCTGGAGCTGCAGGCAGGGACTGCTCCTGTGGCAGAGACCGGGCCCCACCCGGCGCTGTGGGGCTTAATTACCTTGATAATTAATGAGCCATCAGCACCAGCTGAGCCCCATCTGGGAGCAGCACTTTGCCCCATGGCTGCTGAAGGTGCCACCCGGGGACAGCGCTGGGACATCATGCCCTGTCCCTGCTGTCACCGTGGCTGTACACACCCCATGTCCCCATGGCCCAGCCCCTCGGGGGGCTGCTGGTGGCTGTGCCAGCCCCCACAGTGTCCCCCACCCCACACAGGTGTTTAGCAGACATATTTATTTCTGTACACACTTATTTATACACGCAGTTCCCAGAGCAGCTCCATCCTCACAGGGTCTGCTCTGCAGTGGGGACACCCCCAGATTTCCTGGGGTGCCGTGCCCGCCACCCCAGCCCCGTAGTGTCTACGGGGCAAAGCCCCCTGCAGGCCCCAGGGCAGGGCCACGCACAGTCCTCCTGCCTCAGTTTCCCCCGGGGGCACAGGTGGGGGCTGACCCCACCTCCAGTGTCCTCATCGCCCAACCCGGGTGAACTTTGGGGCTCTCCAGATGCCAAAGCTCCCCCGGTGGAGCCTCCGGGGGGGATCCTCCATCACCCCAACCCCTGCACAGGGAGGGTGTCAGGCACCGGTCCCATCCCCCAGCCCCTGCAGCCCCCCGCGCGGTGCCGGGGGGCTCTGGGGGGGCTACTTGACGTGCTCGGCGGCGTGGGAGGAGCAGTAATACTTCTTGTGGGCGATGAAGGTGGACAGGCTGCTGAACTTGATGTTGCACAGGCGACAGTACCTGTGGTTCCCGTTGGGCACCGGGCCGGGCACGGCCTTGCCCGGGGGCGTCTGCACCCCCCTGTCCGTGTAGGCGGGGGGCGTGGGGGGATTGCGGGGGGCTTCCCGCAGAGCCTCGGGGGCTGCGGGCGAGGCGGGCGAGCCGGGGGGCCGCGGGCTGTCCCTGCTGTCCCTGCCCTCCTTGGCGCTGTCCCGGCGGAGGCGAGGGCCGGGCGGGCGCGGAGGGGACGCGGTGGGCAGCGGGGGCTCGGGCGTCCTGCTGGCACCGGGCGCCTCCGGTGGTCCCGGCTTGGCCACGAAGAGCCCGTGGGCGTTTCGGAAGTGCTCCAGGAGGTCGCCCTTGATGGCCCCGTTGAGGGGACAGTAGGGACAGGCGGCCAGGGGACCCTTGGCCCCCGGCGGTGGCAGGGAGCCCTTGGGGTGACGCTGCAGCGAGTCCGCCCCAGGGTAAGGGATGCCGGGGCTGCCCGCCGGGGCCGCCCTCACCCGCACCCCTCCTTCGGGGTCCCCTTCACCGGGGCTGCCGGGGCTGTGCCGGCCCTTGAGGGGGGCGGCCATGGCGCCCTTCATCTTCTGCAGGTGCTCCAGCGTGCGCGGCTGCAGCGGCGTGGCCGGGCACTGGTACTTCTTGTGCGCCAGGTACGCGTCCAGGCTGTTGAAGCTGATGCGGCACGCCGTGCACTCGTGGTAGTCGGCCAGGGGCAGCAGCGGCGCCGGCGCCGGTACCGGTGTGGGTGCCGGCTCGCTCTGCCAGCGCGGCTTCTTGCTCAGGTCGATGGGACCCTCGGCGTCCATGGGGCCGGCGTGGGGCTCGGGGGCGGCCGCGGGCGGCTCTGCGGGCGGCGGCTCCGGGGCCGGCGGGGGCTCCGCGGGGCGGCGAGCGGCGCCGTGGATCTCGTAGAGCTTGCGGCGCTTGCGGGTGCGCAGGGGCTGCGGCAGGAAGGGCACTTTGGGGGCGGCGGGGCGGCGCAGGGGGGGATCGTGCCGCGAGGCACAGTAGAAGCGCTTGTGCACCACGTAGGTCTCGTGGCGGCTGAAGCGGATGTTGCAGGCCTCGCACAGCGTCTTGCTGGGGTCCTCGTCCCCCTCGTCGCCCGCCGAGCTGCCGGGGCTCTGGCTGTCCTCGCTGCACCGCCCCGAGTTCCCTTCTGCCTCGGGGGACCCCGCTTTGGTGCCCCCATCCTCAGCCTTGCCCTCCGGTGTGGCGGATGGCGGGGTGGCATCGCGCCCGGCGTCCTCCCCGTCCCCCGATGCCGGGCCCTGCCCGTTGCCTGTCGGGGGGGACAGCAGCGTCCCCGGGGCCAAGGGACCCTTGGGTGCCCCGGGAGGAGCTTTGAGCTTGCGTGCCCCGGGGGGGCTGTCCTCGGCCAGGTGCCGGCTGGAGCAGTACAGGCGCTTGTGCACGTAGTAGTTGTTGATGTTGTTGAAGGTGATCTCGCACTCGAAGCACGTGGCGCCCTTGGGCACCGGCGGCGAGCCCGTGTAGATGGCGGGTGGCACCGTGCCCCCGTGGCCCTGCTTCAGCCGGCTGTGCACCAGCTCCGACATCTTGGCCAGGATCTCCGAGGCCTGCGGCACCACGGCGGCCTCGTGGCCGAACACGTACTGCGGCAGGAACACGGTGCCGCCCGCCGTGCCCGTCCCCGGCTCGCTGGGCACGGGGCTGGAGCCCGGCGTGGGGCTGGCGAGCTCCGACTTCACCTTGGCCGAGGCCAGGCTGCGGGGGGACGAGGTCCGGGAGCCGCCCTCGGGGCTGCCGGCCCCCTCCCCGCTCCTGGGCGCCTCCGCCTCGCTGGCCGGGCTGCCCGCCGGCTCCTCCTTGATGCGCACGGGCTCGCCGGCCGTGGAGGAGGAGGAGGATGAGGAGGATGCCGATGAAGGCCCTTCCCCGTTCTGAGGCTGGGCTGGGGGTGAGAGTTTGCCGGCCCGGGGGTCGGGGGGCGAGGCGGGCGGTGCCGGTGGTGTCGGTACCGGAGCGGTGTCGGGGCCGGGCAGCACCACGTGCGGCGGCAGGGCCGGCAGCGCCTCGGGCAGGAACGCGCCCAGGCTGCACTTGCGCAGGGACGCGTTGTTCGGCTGGCTCAGCCCTGCAGGGGGACAGAGGGGACAGTGTCACCAACAGAACCAGCACAGGGATGATCAGCACTGGCGTCACCGAGAGCACCAGCATGGGGTGCTGCCCTGTCCCCCCGTTATGACACCCCCAGGGCAGGATCCTCACCCCGTTCCCTGTTCCACACATCCTGGCAGAGGGATGTTTGCCATGTCCTATTCCCAACACCCCTGGCACCCCGTTCCCCATTCCCAACATCCTGGCACAGGGACAATGTACCATTCCCACCTCCCTTCCCACCAGCAGGCCCAGCTGGGGACAAGCCCTGGGTGACAGTGCCATCCCATGTCACCCCATGGCCACAGCCCCAGGACTCACCAGCAGCGAGGGATTTGGCAGCAGGAAGGGCTGACCCAGGTGAGAACACCTCGCCCTTGGAGCCTGGCTGGCAGATCATGTGGTTGGTGACCAGGTGGCTGTACAGGATGTCCCGCGTGGTGGAGATGAAGCCACAGCTGTGGCAGACACCTGAGGGGACAGAGCACGGGGCTGAGCGAGCAGGGCAGGAGGGACAGTGCCCATCCCTGGGTGGCATAGGGCTGTCCCCGTGGGTCACTCACCGTTCAGGGTGTCCGTGTGCACCTTCAGGTGCCGCTCACAGTTGGCCTTGGTGGTGAAGGCGGACAGGCAGATCAGGCAGACAAACGGCCGCTCTCCTGCCGGACAGATGGACACAGTGCTGAGGGGAGGGGGACAGGGACTATGGGGACACCCACAGAGCCACCCCACAGGGCCAGCTCCCTCTGTCTCTACAGGTCTGAGATGGGGGAAGACCTACAAGCGAGCAGTGCCAAACCAGTGCCCCAAACCAGCTGGGGAGAGCCTCATCCCACTGCTCGGCGTGCTCCAGCCCTGCATCCTCCCTGCCCCTCCAGCAGCCCAGCCTCCTCTAACCGGTCACCATGCTGCCACCCCAAAGCCTCCAGACCAGGGGTGCCATGCCATGCCATGCCGTGCCATACCGCTATGGCTGCGCATGTGGATCTCCAGGGAGCTGGCACTGGGACAGCTCTTCTTGCACTGAGGGAAGGGGCAGACCCTCTCGTTGGGGTAGGTCTCCTTGGGCTTCTCGTCCAGCGCGGGGGAGCCGGCGCGGGCGCTCTGCCGGCTGGCACAGTAGTACATCAGGTGCGCCTGCAGGTTGCGCTCGCTGCGGTACCAGATCCCGCAGTCCTTGCACGGGAACACGTCCTCTGTGGAGAGCAGGGGACAGGGACATCGCTGTGTGACGGGCTGGGGACAGGGACATTCCTGTGGGACCGGCTGGGGAGCCCCGCAGGGCTGTGGTGCTGTGTGTGTCTCCCCGCATGTTCCTCTCTGCGTGTCCCTCCCAGCGTGTCCCTGTGTGTCCCTTCCCGTGTGTCCTTCTCCACGTGTCCCTCCCTGCCTGTCCCTCCCAGCGTGTCCATACAAGCATGTCCCTCTCTGTGTGTCCCCCCTTGTGTCCCTCTTTGCATGTCCCTCTCCGTGTGTCCCTCCCTGCATCTCCCTGTGTGTCCCTCTGCACTTACCCTCTCCATGTGTCCCTCCCCCCATGTGTCCCTTTCCGTGAGTCCCTCCCCGTGTGTCCCTCCCCGTGTGTCCCTTCCCAAGTGTCCCTCCCTGCCTCTCCCTCCCCGTGTCCCCCCGGCCTCACTGTTGACCACGGCGGTGGCCAGGATGGCGGCCATGCCGGCCTGCTGTGGCAGCAGCTGGATGTCGGAGTGCAGCGCCGCCGGGTACGGGGACTCGCCGGGCTCGGCTTTCACGCCGTGCTTGGGGACAGCCGGCGGCTCTGCCACCACCAGGGCGCTCAGGGGCTCGTCCTCCCGCAGCGCCCGCGTCGTGCGGCACCACAGGGCCTCGTCTGCAGAGGGGACAGCGGTGAGCGGGGACACCGCACCCCGTCCTGCCCGCCTGGCCCGGCCCCTCCGTCCCGCCCTGTGCCCGCGGTCCCGGCTCGGCCGCTGCTCCCTCCCGGCCATGGCCTGGAGATGGCGGTGTCTGCCCGCGCTGAGCCCGCACCGCCCTCCCGGAGCCGCTCGGGCTCGTGCCCGGGTCTGCAGATATCCCGGTGCCACCCCTGCCACATCCCGGTGCCACCCCTGCCACATCCCGGTGCGACCTCTGCATCCAACCCCGTGCAATCCCTGTGTGATCTCTGCATCCATCCCTGTGCAATCCCTGTGTGATCTCTGCACCCATCCCTCTGCCATCCCCGTGTGATCTCTGCATCCATCCCTGTGCCCATCCCTGCATCTATACCTGCATCCATCCCTGCCACATCCCTGTGCGATCTCTGCATCCATCCCTGTGCAATCCCTGTGCGATCTCTGCATCCATCCCTGTGCCCATTCCTGCATCCATCCCTGTGCAATCCCTGTGTGATCTCTGCATCCATCCCTGCCACATCCCTGTGCGATCTCTGCACCCATCCCTGTGCCCATTCCTGCATCCATCCCTGCCACATCCCTGTGCCCATCTCTGCACCCATCCCTGTGCCCATTCCTGCATCCATCCCTGCCACATCCCTGTGTGATCTCTGCACTCATCCCTGCCACATCCCTGTGCCCATCTCTGCATCCCTGCATCCTTACACCCATCTCTGCACTCACCCTTCTGCCAATCCTTGTGCCCATCCCTGAACCTTTGTGCCCATCTTTACAACCATCCCTGGATCCATCCCTGTGCCCATCCTTGCTCCCATCTCTATGCCCATCCCTGCTGATACCCTCCCCAGCCCCACTGGCTGCAGCCACCCAGGGAAGCTGGGACAGGGACAAGCCCAGGGACAGCCATCAGTGGGACAGGGCACACAGATGGGGACCCCTCCCACCCACCCCCAGTGCCCCCAGTACCAACCCTTCCTGTAGATGACGGCGTTGGCATCGGGCTCTCGGGGCACGAGGGGCAGCAAGGACAGCCAGCAGCTCTCGTCCCCCAGCACCAGTGTCAGGGGGGGGCTCTGTGGGGCAGGGACAGGGGTCAGCACTGGGGTCACACTGAGGTGGGGTCACATCCTCCCCAAAATGGGCTGGGGTCACACTGAGGGGCTGCCAGGGGGTCACAGCACTGTCCAAAATGTGCTGGGGTCACTGAGGGGCTGCCAGGGGGTCACAGCACTGCCCAAATGGGGCTGGGGTCACACTGAGGGGCTGCCAGGGGGTCACAGCACTGCCCAAAATGTGCTGGGGTCACTGAGGGGCTGCCAGGGGGTCACAGCACTGCCCAAATGGGGCTGGGGTCACACTGAGGGGCTGCCAGGGGGTCACAGCACTGCCCAAAATGTGCTGGGGTCACTGAGGGGCTGCCAGGGGGTCACAGCACTCCCTGCTCAGCCCGTGCCCAGCTCAGCCTCTCTGCATTCTAATGAATATTAATGAGCACAAGGGGGGGAAAATTAATCTCCCTGATCCTCCGATGGCTGCTGCAGTAACGATATGAAATCTAATTATCCATCCCAATATTTCCAACCCCTCCAACTCAGCCTGACAGTCACAGCCAGTTGGGGCCTTATCACTGCCAGGAGCCGAGTGCCGGCAGCCTGATAAAGCCCCCAAGACATGTGTGTGACACTGACACATGTGTGTGACACACTGGCACATGGGTGTGACACACCGGTGCACGTGTGTGACACTTGCACGAGGGTGTGACACATTGGCACAAGGGTGTGACACACATGTGTGACACACTGGCACACAGGCGTGGCACACTGGTGCATGTGTGTGACACACTGGCACATGGGTGCAATGCTGGCACAAGGGTGTGACACACTGGCACACGGATGTGGCACGCAAGTGTGACACTGCCACAGGTGGGTGCACCTCCCTTGCCCCTGTGAACACGGGAAATGGGGCTGGGGGCTTTGGGACCCCAGGGTCCCTTGGGAATTCTGTTCCCGGCATGGGGACACCCCTGCCTGGAGGGGCTGCCTGCACTGCACCCCAAGGTGCCCCCAGCACCCCGGGGTGCCCAGCCCAGCTCCCCACGGCGGCCTCAGCCCGGCGTGAAGCCCTCCCTTGTTCTCCCTGAACAAAGAGGTCGCTGTGTGGCTGCACGGCCCGATAACCATCGCACTACCATCTGAAACCTGAGCTGCTCCGCATCCGCCGGCAGCGCATCCGCACGGCCCTGCCCGGCCCTGCCCGGGGGGACACGGGCACCCGGGGGCTGGGGACAGTCACAGAGGGGCTTCACTGCCCTCGGCACCCTGAGATGTCTGCAAGAGGCTTTGCACACCCTCCTGTGCAAGGATCTTTTGGGGGAACCCTCTGGGAGCAGGTGGGGGCGAGTAGGCATCTTCCTCCTCCTCCTCATCCTCCGGCTCTTTCTCCCTTTCCCTCATCCCATGGGACACACGGTGCTCCACACCACGGAATATCAAAGCCACCCAGTGCTCCCAGCTCCCACCAAAACCCCAGGCTGGGATCATCTCCCACAACTCCACATCTCACCAGCTCCACCTCAGCATAGGGAGGAGGAGGAGGGATGAGGGTGCTGTTTGGGGTTTATTCCCCAGAGATGAAGAGCGGAGCCAGGCAGGATTTGGGGGAGACCCCCTGCACTCCCCCCCAGCGCCGCCAGCAACAAAGAGGAAAGGACCTGAGGGTGACAGCCCCTATCAGGGATGGGGCTGCAATTCCTTCCTCCCTTCCCCGAGCAGAGATAGGGAGGGAGGAGAGTGGCAGAGGAGAGCAGGGCTGGGAATCATCAGCCGGGCTCGATAAGGGAGCTGCTGAAATGGGAGCAAAAATATTTAGACAATAAATGAAGTATCAGAAAAAAGCTGAGCATATCTTGGGGAAATCAATCATCCTGTACCGGGTGTCTGGACACACGGCGCCAAGCGGGAGATAGGGAGCCAAACTGGGCAGATAAGGGTTAATCAAGGATTTAATTCAGCAAAGATAAACGGGCCTGAGCTTAAAAAAAAAAAAAAGAAAGAAAAGAGAAAAAAAAAAAAGAGCAAAGGAGAGAGGAGGAGGAGGAGGAAGAGGTGGGGATGGAGCCAGGGCTTGAGGATCCTGGGCTAGAGCCGCCTGTGTGCGGCTCAGGGGGGATGTGGAGGGAAGGACGTGGCTGGGATGGAGGATCCAGAGCCTAAAAACATCCAGAGTCACACTCATGGCCACCTCCCTCCTCCTCTGCTCCCCCAGTGGTGCCACCAACAGCCATCATCCCCTTGGTGCTCCTCTCCTGCCCCTTCCCTACACCTTTCCAGGCACCACCAGAGTCCCCAGGGAGCAAATCTGAGATGGGAAAAAGCAGATCCCATCTCCCCTGTGAGGAGACAGGTGCCACCAAGCAGCCTGTGCAGAGGGGATGGCAATGTCCTCCTGTCCCCTGCTCTGGGCTGGCAGGGAAACCTCAAAGCAGGAGATTCCCTGAGGAATCTGAGCAGCTCAGGCAGGGACTTCTCTTGCCAAAGAATGTTTCCTCCACCTCACCGTACTCCCTGTCCCCTTGGGATGCTCCCTGTCCCCTCGGGTGCCCCTTACCGTGTCGCCGTGGCCCGGCGATGCCGGCTCGCTGTGGATGCTGCCCGGGAAGGGGCCCCAGGAGAAGCCCTCGGGGAGGCTCCGGCGGCTCCGCACCCGTCTGTGCCCATCCCGCACCTCCAGCTCCAGCTCATCTGTGGGGAGACACGCACAGCATCAGTGGGGTGTGCCCCAAAACCCTCCCAGACTGCAGCACCCCAAATCCCGGGGGTGTGGGACCGCATCTCCAGCTCATCTGTCGGGAGACACGCACAGCATCAGTGGGGTGTGCCCCAAAACCCTCCCAGACTGCAGCACCCCAAATCCCAGGGGTGTGGGCACCTGTCTGGAGCTGCTGGTGAGGGTCCCGTGGGGGGTCCCAGCCCAGCCCGGGGGTCCCAGCCCGGCCCCGGGCAGAGGAAGGAGCGTTTCTCATCCCCGCACCCGAAGTCGCAGCAGCTTCAGGGCTTAATGGCTTTGATTATCTGATAAGGCTCTGGTTTAATGGGTTAGATAACATGTGAATACGCTATGAAGGCTGCTCGAAAATGTTTTAACTGTGCCTTTGTCTTTGGGAGCGCAGATAAGATGGCAGGTAACCAATACCCAGATGGATGTGCCGCCTGCCCCTCCATGGATGCTGCCCCCCAAAACCGAGCAGCTCCCCGGGGACACAGAACGAACCCATCCCGCGTGTGCCCGAGCCCTGCAGGGCAGGACAGAGAGCCCCCCGAGCCCCGAGGGGATGCAGGCAGTCCCGGGTGCCGGGGACAGGGAGGAGGCTGCGCTGGCTGAAGGCAAAATTGCCTCTGGAGCCCGGAGCGCGGGGAGGATAAAGCGATCCCAGGGCTGCGGAGATTGAAATCTGATGTGTTTATTAGCAGGGCTGACATCTGGATCCTCCCGGCGCTGGGGTGAGCTGAGGTGAGCGACTGGGAGCGCTGGGTGGTGTCACCTGCCATGGCCCAGGTGCCACTGCCACCCGCGGGTCCCCTCTGGCCACCCTGGGCACTGCCTGAAGCTCATCCCAGGGGAGCAGCCGGTGCCATCCCGGCAGAACTGGGAGGTGTCCGGACTCCCCGAGGTGTTTGGGGTCACCAGGCTGGTCCCTGCCACCCTGCAGCCCTGTGCAGAGCCCCCAGCCCTGCTGGTGGTGGGCTCTGCCTCAGCCCCCCTGTCCTGCCCACTCCCACAGCCTGGGAGCCCCTGGAGCCACAGTGCTCCCAAAGGCACCCTGGCCATCCATGGAGATCCCAGCTCTGTGTGCAGCTGCGATCTCATCCCTGCAAAGGGGTTTTGGGGATGAGCATGGCACGGGCTGTGCGTGCCCTGCATCCCTGGCACCCTCCTGCCCTGCATCCCCCTGCCCATTTCCTCCAGCACAGGGAAGAGGAGGAGGAGGGATGAAGGAGCTGTTGGGATTTATTCCCTGGCACAAAGTGAGCCTGACAAAGGGTCCATGAAGGACTGGGGCAGGCAGGGAGCAGAGTGACCACCAGCGTGGCTGAGCGGGGCAGTCAGACCTCACATTATTCCACACTTCCAGCACCTCCCATCCGATCCCAAAATGCTCCTGGAGCGCTGAACTCCCCCAGCCTCAGCATCCCCAGCCTCCCCTGCACCCCTAAACCCCCAGCAGCCCCTCTGCCTTTGGCACCCCAAAGATCCCGGCTGCTTTTGGGGCCCGGAGCCCAACGGCCACGTCCCCCTGCGGGTGCCCCCCCTGCCCGTCTCAGTGGTAATCAGCAGCGTTTGGGTCAGGAGACCATGTCTGTGAGATAAGAGCATTCGCCTGACACTTCCCATGTCAGAGCACTTCATCTTGTGTGTATCAATCCCCAGCAGAGAAAACACGCAGGCGCTGATAAAGAGAAAACCGTTCCAGACAGGGGGACAAAAATAGTGCTGCCACAGCCAGCCCCGTTCCCGCCAGCCCCACGGCCTCCACCCGCCCCAAAACGGGGTGCTGGAACCCCACTGATGGTGCTGAACCCCTGCTCTGTGTTGCTGGGAGCTCCCCCAGAGGGATGAGTGTGCCTGGGCCAGCCAGGGATGCTGCAGAGAGGGAAAAAAGGAGGGGAAAGATGATTTTTTCCAGCTAAACACACAGCACTGCTGAGAAGGAACAGGGAACATGATGAGGAGGCCTGGGAGATGCTGTGTGCTCCACACTGGGAACAAAGCCCAAAGGCAGAAGCTGTGTCCCTATGTGGGACCACCAGGGAGTGATCCCACTGATCCCACCTGGATCCAGGCACATCCCACTGCCTGCAAGGCTGGGGAGAGCTGCTGCCAGCCCCTGGGGTGCCCTGGAGCAAAGTCCCTGAGCTGCAGCTCCCTGTGGGATCCCCTGGCAGGTGAACACCCCCCAGGTATCTCACCTGGCCATCGGTCCCTCCTTATCAGGGAGCAGGGCTTATCTCCCAGCTCATTAACCAAATCGGGGCAGGGACCGGCCTGTTTGCTCTGGGGCACAGAGAAAAGCAGCAGGGAGGAAGGAGGGAGGGAGGAAAGGAGGAAAAGCCCCCAGAGAGGCAGGTGCACCTGCCTGGTGTGACAGGGACAGGGAACACGGGGCTGCTCCTGGTTTATCTTCCCATCAAGAGATTCCAAAGGAATCGGCTGAGCTGTGCCAGGAGCAAAGATTAATCCTGTCACCACCCCATGGCCAAGCAGGCACGGCTGGCACCCACATTCCTGCCCATCCCGAGGGTCCAGGGTGGGCACAGGGGAGGGAGGAAGCTGTGGGGATGCACAATTCCAGGGAGGCATCACTGAGCCTTCCTCCAGCACGGGGTGTGATGGAGATGAACGGCCAGAGCCCATGGGCACGGTGACCACAGCATTGCCAGGGCCAGGGAGAGGAATGGCACTGCCAGGAGCAGCACTGGAAGCTCTGAAGATGCAGCCACATCCATTTGTTTTCCTGTGGGAGTGAGCAGGAGGGAAGGGCAGAGGGCCCCCAGACAAACCCACTCATCCCTCCCCACCCCATTCCAAGCTGTTCCCACATCCCTTTGCCTCAGCTGCATCCAGAGCACTTGAACCCCATCCAGACCAACTGCTCTGCCCCTCAGTGGGCACCCAGGCTTGGAGGGCCCTGCAGTGTTTGCAGCTGCCTGGATACAATCAGGATAAATAGTGCTATCAGTGTGTCATGGGATCACAGCCTGGGATCAGCCACCTTGCCCTGTGCCAGCCTGGGGGGCACAGCCAGAGCCAGCCCTGGGCATGGAGACACTGGGAAATGGGGAGGGAGGGAGGGAGGGATGGATGGATGGATGGATGGATGGATGGATGGATGGATGGATGGATGGATGGATGGATGGATGGACCTCCAGATTCCTCAGTTCATTTGGATGTGGTTCAAATCCTGTGGATGTGGGAGGCAAAGGGATGCAGGAGCAGCTTGAAATGGGATGGGATGGATGGTTTGGCACCCTCTGCCCTTCCCTCCTGCAAGGAAAGCAAATGTGAGTGCCTGGATGTGGCTGCACCCCTGGAACACCCAGGAGCCAACGTGGGTGGCTGCAGGAGCCGGCCTGGCACTGGGATGGATGGAGGGATGGATCCACCAACGGGTACCAACCTCCCATGGCTCCCCTGATCCTGCCTGGGGAAATCCGAGCTGGAGAAGCCCCAGTTCCCCCCAGTTCCCCCAGTTCCCCAGCCCTGCCCCAGCTGCTGTTTTTAGAAGCGGCGAGAGCGCGGCGGAAGGAATAAATCCTGACAACTCAACTACTGCAATGATGTGATGGCACCGCTCCGATAAGATGGAGGGAGCCGATTGGGAAGAGTCTTAAGCTGTGAACACGCAGCATCTCCACTCTTCACCTCGGCTCACAAAGGGAAATCTCTCCAAAGGGGCTAAGGAGATTATCCCGGCTTTGCCGTCCCGGGTGCTCGAGTAATCAGGGCAGCCTTGGGGACGACAAAGGAGTGAGGAGGGTTTAAATCGAGCCTTGCTGGGCTCAGCCTGCTTGGGCTCAGCTCTGTGGGTGCAGAGGGGATGGCTGTGGCACAGCTGGGCTCTGTGCCCTGCTCTGGGGTGCTGGGGAGGCCCCGGTGGGGCGGGAGCCAGGGGGGATCTCTGCCTTTATCTCTGCTGCCCATCGCTCGCCACTTATTGATTGTTTGCTGCCCGAGTCCAAAAGCGACTCCTTATCAGGCTGAACCCTGCCCCTGGATAATGGAGCAGCCAGCCCTGCCCCTGGGCACCACCCAGCTCCTGGGGGGCTGCACGCACAGGAGGGGCTGCACCCCAAAAGGGCCCGCTCTGCTCGCCAGCTGTGGGGCACAGCTGGCAGGCGCTGCTGGCAGGGTGGCACCGGCCGTGCCACGTGTGCCCCGGGATCACCCCACGGAAGCTGGGGTGCCCTGCCCCTGCAGGATGGGCTGATAAGCATTGCCAGACATTTGCCTTTGGGGTGTTGCTGTGCCCTGCTGGGATGGGGTGCCCATCCCTCATGACAAGGGGTTCCCATGCCAGGACAGAACTGGCACCTGTGCCTGCAGGGATGTGGATGGAAACACTGGGAATAAATAAGGTCAGGAAGGGCTCAGGGAGGATGGGAAGCAGCAAAACTTCCTGGCTTCCCTGGGGCTGCCAGGACCTCTGTGCCAGGGGTGCCCTGTCCCTGCTCTGTCCCCCATCCCAAGGGGTTCCCATGCCATCCCAAGGCAGCCCCCATGCCCTGGGATCCTCCTCACAAGGGACATGCAGGAAACACACAGGACCTGTGACCTGTGTCCTGGGGACAGGAATAAACACTGGGGAAAACACCAGAAAGAGCTCAGGAAGGATGGGAAGGAGGAAAACTTCCTGGCTGCCCCGGGGCCGCCAGCACGGCAGGACCCCTGTGCCAGGGACACCCTGTCCCCTCTCCTGGGACCCCTGGCTGTGCCCAGGCAGCAGGAGGAGGGCACTGGGGAGGGCAGGAAGCCAGAGAGGGGAGGAAGGGGATGCAGGGGCCCCGGAGCTGATGCAGAGGGAAGATATCCCGAACGGAAAGGGGAGGGGAGCACAGGGGGACCCTGCCACAGCCCCAGGGCCTGGGGGGCGGGAGAACCCCCAGGAGGGGGCACCCAGATGGAGATGGGGGGTTCAAGCCCCAAATTTTCCCAATTCCTCAGATCCAGGCAGGGCGGAGCAGGAACATGAGTGATTGACAGCTGTCAATCAGCACCACCTGGAGGCATCACCCTCAGGGCTCTCACCATGAGAGTGCAGGAAAATGCCAGGGAAAATGGGAACAGATGCCTGAGCATCCCTCCCTCCACACTGTCACTGTCCCCAAAGATCCTGAGCATCCCTCCACACTGTCACTGTCCCCAACACCCTGAGCATCCCTTCACACTGTCAGTGTCCCCAAAAATCCCTGAACATCCCTCCACACTGTCCCCAAAATCCCTGAGCATCCCTCCACACTGTCATTGTCCCCAACACCCTGAGCATCCCTCCACACTGTCACTGTCCCCAAACACTCTGAACATCCCTCCACACTCATTGTCCCCAATACCCTGAGCATCCCTCCACACTGTCAGTGTCCCCAACACCCTGAGCATCACTCCACGCTGTCACTGTCCCCAAACTGGTCTGATCATCCACTCAGCAACGTCCCCAGACCAGTCAGAGCATCCCTTCACCATCAGTGTCCCCAAGCTGTCCCCTCCACCCTGCAGTGACCCCAGGCACAGGGGGACATTCCCAGCTGCTCTTCCTCATCCCAAACCAGGGACAGGTGCCACCATCAGTGCTGGGATTGTCCCCACCCCGCTGCCTTTGGCAGGAGGACACACATGGGAGGGTTTCAGGGTGCTGGGCCCCCCTGATTTGGGACACTGGGGGTGCCAATGCCCTGAACCCCAAGTGCCCCCATCCCTCAGCAGCCTCCCACAGACACAACTCTCTGCTGCTCCTCTCCCAGTGATAACAGGGAATAGCTGGGATAATTTTCCCACCCACACATGCCAGGGTGGAGGGGAGGGACGGGGCAGATGTGGGGGTGCTGTCCCCCCCCGGAGGAGCCGTCCCCCCCATTGTGCCCTGCTCACCCCGATAATGAACCTTGAGGTTTCCAGACAAACCCTGGGCAGCCAGAGATTATTGAGGAGGGAGATAAACACAACTGAAGGGAAGGGGCAGCTGGGAGGAAAAGGGGGGGGAAAAAAGGACTTGGGAGTTTTAATTAGATGCACTAAAAAAAAAAAAAAAAATGAGGAGTTGCTCTGTGCCATCCTGATATGGAGGATGGGGGTGAGGGGTTTGGGGGATCAGGAGAGGAGCCTGAGCTCTGTAATCAACCCAGAGCCATCACTGCTGCCCAGAGGAAATATTAATATTAAATTAATAGTTCATAGTTAGCAATTGGATATTAAATAAAGCCCAAACAGGCAAGGGAGTTCAGCAAGGTGGAGCTGCAAACAGCGATGCTGGTGTAGGGAAGGGGGTGAAGAAATCCCAGGGAATTCCCAGGTGGGATAATGCAAAATCCACCCTGGGTTTGGTCACAGCTCCAACCCTGTCCCTGCCTGTGCTGCTCCCACAAGGACAAAAGCAAAAAGCTCCATCCTACCTGGTGCAAAGGGAAGAATCCAGGATTCCCAGGGGCTGCAGCAGCTCCCAGTGGGAACCCTCTGGTGCTCATCATGAGGCTGAGCAGCCTGACCCTCAGCAGGGCTCTCTGCTGCATTCCTGCACCAGCTCCATGTGAATTTTGCAGAGTTTTTCCTCTTATCCTTCTGGGAAAGCTGGCTGGGATTGCTGAGGTTGGCAGGGCAGGGATTGGGGCAGCCCTGGAGGCTCTGGGTGTTCCTGAAATTCTCTGCTACCCAACCTTCCCCAGGGCCAACCAAAACGAATGGGAAAGATGGGAACCTGAGGCATGGATGGAGGGGCTGTGGGGAAGGGTTTGGGGGAATTTGGGATGGTTTGGGGGAATCTGGGAAGGATGGACGTGCTGTCTCCAGCCCCGCCAGAGGATGGAGCGAGCACAAAGCACGGCCATGCTCCCACTGGCAAGCAGAACAGAGCCAGGCTGTCCCAGCGCTCTGGATGAAGGGATGGTGAGTCCTTACATCTGTAAAGGCTCCCAAGTTTGGGATTTCATCCTCCAGCCCCCGGGAACTTGCCCATCAGCTGGAAGAGCCTCAGCCCCCTCCAGGGAACAAGGTCACGTCAAGGCTAAACCAAAACCCTCCTCACTCCGGCCAGGAGGGGCCAGGCAGCCCCAGGGCGAGCTCCTGGCAGGCCACATCCCCTCTGGATCAGCAGGATGACCCTTGGCATCCCTGACCCACAGCGGGGGTGACCCAGTGACCCCCAAAGCTCCGTGGGGTGCAATCGGAGCCCCCCGGGCGCGGCGCATCCTCGCGCTGACAGCCGGCGGATCCTGCCCGATAAAGCAGCGAAGCCAGGCTGCTCCCAGCTTCCCTTTTGGGCAGCTCCATCCCCGATAAAGGGCGAGCCTGCAGAGCCCCTGATAGCCGGGCCATGGCGGCGGTTGGAGCTCTCTATCGGCGCGGCATCGCCGGCAGCTCCCGCCGCTGCCACCAGCACCGCTCCCATCACACAGCGCGCACGGGCTGCAGGGCCCCATCGGCAAATCTCTTTTACATAAAGAATGCAAACAACCCAGAGGAGAAGGGGAGGCACGGCCTCGGCCAGGCTCCTTGGGGAGATTTGGGATGAGCACGGTGTGCTGACCCCACAGGGGATGGGGGGAACGTGGGGTGGGAGGTGCAGCCTCATCCCACCCTGCCCCGGGAGCGCTGGGGGCAAAGGGCTGGGAGCAGATAAGGAGGAGCAGGGGGTGGCCTCCAGCTCCTTCCTGGACACCACATGCAGGAAGGGCTGGGATATCAGCGGGGCCGGCAGGAGCTTCCCCTCGGGAAGGGGAAGGGGACTGTGGGGATCTGGGCAGCTGCAGCAGGAGCACGTGTGCTGGCAGGCACTGCTTCCCAGGGCTGCTGCAGCCTGGTGGCCTTGGGGACACAGCGGGACCTGCCCTGGGCGTCCATCCCCAAAGGGCCATCGCTGTCCTCCAGCACTGCCCAACACGCCCAGCCAAAGCTGGGAGCTCCCCTGGGAGGAGCAGGGTGTGGGCAGCACCCACAGGGCCCAAAATGTGCCCAAAATGTGGCACATTCACCCTTGGGAGTGCCAGGTGCTCCTGGTCCCATCCCCATCCACCTGCCAGGAGCCACTCCCAGTGGAACAACCACAGCCCCAACCAAGGAGTGATGGCCACAAACTAAAGCACAGGGAGTTCCACCTCAACATGAGGAAGAACTTCCCATGGAGGGTGGCAGAGCCCTGGCCCAGCTGCCCAGGGAGGGTGTGGGGTCTCCTGTCTGGAGCCATCCCAAACCCACCTGGATGTGTCCCTGTGTCACCTGCTCCAGGCGTCCCTGCCTAGGGCTGGATGCTCTCCAGAGCTCCCTGCCTACCCCAGACATTCCCTGATTCTGTGAATCTGTGTGGCACACGTCTATAACCCCGTGGCTTTGGAGATAAGTGGGTGATAGGGCTGGGGGTGCCCACAGGGCCAGCCTGGCCTCGCTGGTGCCCCCGTGCCCGCGTGGAGATACCAGGGGGAGATAGAGGCTGAATTTGCTCCTTGGGGTTTTGATAACCATCACCAAACCACCCCAGCGTCGCTCTTGTGGTTGCCAGGATGTTGGTGAAGTGCCCTGGTGCAGCGCAGGACGGGCCCAAACCCTGCCAGTGCCAGGGAGTGTGATGCCAGCTGTGGGGATGGCATCCCTGCTGCTCCCAGATCCATGCTTTACCATCCCAACAGCGCCCTGGAGATGTCAGGGATCACACCCATCACCTCACATCTCCCCTCTGCAGGGGTTCTGGGGTTTGCAGCTTGCCCAGCTCCTAGTTCTCCTCTCATACTGGTGTTTGCAAGAGGAGGTGAATGCTGGAGGCTGTTCCAGCAGATCTCAGGACACTGGGATGGAGCAGGACGGCCCCACAGCAGACACTCACCTGGCCCATTCCAGCTGTCTGGCTCCTGGGGGTTTTCTCCAGGATCTGGCTTCTCCGGCTCCTTTGGACTCTCCAGAGCATCTCTGGACTCTGCAGCAGGAGGGGGAAGGCAGCAGGTCAGAGCAGGGCATTCCAGAGGCAGCAATCCCCAGGGGCTGGGACCACCAGAGCAGCAACACCCAACACCCAGGGCTGGGATGGGCACAGGGAGGGGATTCACATCCCCCTGGGAGTGCCCCATCAGCCCACCCCAACTGCCTGGCACACCCATGCCATGCCATGCCGTGCCACGCCAGCGGGCCGAGCCCCGCTCCCCTCACGGCTCTATTTGTGGCGTATTCATAGCAACTTGATAACAATTATTTTCTCCATTAACTGCTGCTGGAGATGGGCTGATAAAGGCAATCTGCATATGACAGTGTGGCAGAGTAGTGCCCAAAGTACATGTTTGCCTTGGCGTCCCGGGCGGATCGAGCAGCGGAGCCCAATCGATCGGCGCCACCGCGGCCGCCCAGGGGTGACGTCACCACCACTGCAGATTATTAATACAGGTGATAAGCGCCATGATTAACATCAAATAAATCAATCACCGGGTATAAAAGTCCTATTATTTTTGGCTATAAATCAAAGTGCCTGGCATATCGATTTTTATCCATCGCGCTGAAAGCTTTAGTGGCCGTTATTGCTGCTGGGCCTTATCTCTGCTATCACCTCTTTATCGAGGCAGGCCAGTGCCAGGTGCAGCTCCGCGCCCCGGCTCCGGCTCCTCGCCCCCAGCCCGGCTCCCCCATCAGATAAGGGCCCTGATTCCCTCCATCAGCGAGCAAAGTTTGCCTGGGAGACCTCCCTGACTCAGATACTGGGGTCTCTTCCCTGCTCCACTTATCAGGTCCCCTCCCTGTTCCAATTATCAGGCTCCCTGCCCTGCTTTGCTGTAGGATCCCTTTCCTGCTCTGGCTGTTGGGGTCCTTTTGCTGAAATCGGGGTCTCTCCTTGCTCCAACTAGGGTCAACTCCTTGCTTCAGCTTTAGGGTCTCTGGCCTGCCTCAAATACTGGGGTCCCCTCCCTGCCCCAGCTACTGAGGTGCCTTCCTTGCCCTTCATTCTTGGGGTCCCTTCCCTGTCTTGTGATCTCCCCCTACCTCGTCCTGTTGGGGCTATCAGGGTCCCTAAATGTTGGGGTCCCTGACTGTCCCAGCTATTCATGTCCCTTCGCTACTCCACTATCAGGATCTCTCCCTGTCTCAGCTCTCAGGATCCCTTCCCTATCCCGGCTGTTGGGGTCCTTCCCTGCCCCAGCTGTGTGGATCCCTGGTGCACCGAGGCCTGGCAGCCCTGGTTTTGGGGACATTTCTCCCCCAGATGCAGCTGCAGGCAGCGGGGTTTGCCGGGAGCTCCGTGAGCCGGCGCAGCCTTGCCCCGGCGCGGTTATCTCAAAGGGCACAGCAAACATTAACTGATTGGGATTTGCCCCCACCTCCACAGGAAGGAACTCAAAGGATATCTGGGACTGTTTCAGCCCGGCCCTGAGTCGCAGCCACCTCTGGGGTGGGGCACAGCTCGGCTCCAGCCTGGCGGCTGCGTGGGCAGCACGGTGCCACCAACGGCCCCGTGCCCGCAGCCCACCCGTGTCACGGCCACCTGTGCCCTCTGGGGCTGCTTGGCACCCCGGGGGAGTCACTTGGTTCACCAGGGGGTGTGACTTTGTCCCCCTGAGCGGGGGGACTTTGCACCCCAAGGGACGTGTCTTTCATCACGGGTGCGGAGAGGAACTTTGTACTGCAAAGGATGTGACTTTGCACCCCGAGAGGTCACTCTGCATCCCTGGCATGGGACGCTTTGCACCCCGAGGGAACGTGACTTTGCACCCCAAGGGAATGTGACTGGCACCCCAAGCTAGGGGGAAGGGTCATTCTGCACCTAAGGGGTCACTTGATACCCCAAATGTCACTTAATATCCCTGTGAAAGGTCACTTTAAACAGTGACTATGTGACTCCACACCCCAAGGGGGTCCCTTCATACCCCAAGGGACTTGACTTGGCAATCTGGGCTGTCCCCTGGGTGTCAGAGGGATGGAACCCCCAGGGACACAGGGCTGTGCCCACAGGGATGGAACCCCGACGGACAGGGGACTGTCACTCGCCCACCAACCCCAAGGAGCGGCCAGGCTGCTTCCTGAGCTAATCCCAGCAGGTTGCTCTGGTGGCAGGGCCTGTCCCCGTGGGGAGGGGACAGCAGGGACAGCGCAGGGCTCACCTTCACTGCCGGGGGGGCTGCAGGTGTCGCGCTCGGCGGAGCCCTCGCCATCCGAGGTGGCCCCGTCCCTCTCCGAGGGGCTCTTGTCCCCCACCGGGGCGTCCTCGCCTTCCTCCATCGCTGCCAGGGACCCTGTGGGAGCACGGACAGGGCGGTGAGGAGGGCACAGCCACGGGGAAAAGGTGCCAGGGGGTTTTGCCAGCTGGGAAATCAGGATGCTGGGAGGAGATGCCCCACAGGGAAGGAAGGGAAGCTCTGCTCAGCCATCCCTGCAGTGCAGCTTCTCCCTGGGGTGCTGTCCCCTTGCAGAGGTGGCCATGTCTTGCTGCAGGTGTCCCCTCCCTGGGGCACGGTGGGGAATCAGCCTGGCAGCAAGAGGGGCTCTGTGCACACCCCAGAAATGATCCCCACCACCCCTTATCCGACAGGGGACACCGACCCACGGGGATGGCACTGCAGGGGGGACACGGGGACAAACAGGGCGCACGCGGGGGACACCCCTCAGCCCTGCCATCTGTTTCCATGGCAACGCAGCCACATCCCCAGGCAGGCGGGCAGGGCCCAGCCCCGGTGGCACGCATGGCACACATGGCTGGCACCGCACGACGCCGCGGGACCGGGGACCATGAGGGGACCACGGGGGGACCACGGGGGGATCAGAGCAGGGCCAGCCCGTCTGCAGACCTCAGCTGCTCGCCGTGACTCCAGGCATGTATATTTACAGCAGCAGAACAAAGAGCCCATAATCTATACAAAGCACACAACAATGAGCGTGAATAAAGAGGCTGCCGGAGAAGGGAAGGCAATTTATTCTAATTCTGCTAATTTCAGTTCCAGCACAATTAAAAAGGCTCTGATAATATTCAGAAACAATCGCCAGCTAACAAATCGTTTCTCCCGCTGTAAATGAAACATTGTTAGGCTAATTTCTTCCTTCACGCCTTCACGGCTCTTGGGCTTCTGATAAAGTTAACCCGACGCTCGCCTGCGCCGGGCTTTGGCACCTCCAGCCTGCCCAGGGAGGGCTGGATGGGGCTGGGAAGGGATGGGTGGGACCAGGAGGGCACCTGGCATCCACCCAAGGGTGCTGAGACCACCCACATCCTACCTGGGAAAGCAGCAGGAGGATGAGGATGGCTTTGGGTACCACAGCGTCGTGGCCTACAGGGATGACAGGCGACCAACAGCATCCCATGGATGCATCCCAAATCCCACCCCAAAATACCCATCCCCAGCCAGGAGGGAAACGGGGATGCCCCATATAAATCTAACTGGATGCTCCATATAAATCCAGCTTTGAGTGGTGTGGAGTCACCAAGTTCCTACAGGGATGATGGGTGGCCATCAGCATCCCAGGACCGTCACTGGGGTCCCTGGATCCACCCTGGGATGACCCACACCCCACCCTGAAATCTCCATCCCCAGTCAGGGAGGAGATGGGGATGCTCCACCTAAATCCAGCTGGGGTTTGGTGTCACCCAATACCTACAGGGGTGATGGGGAACCAACAACCCCAGAATCTTCTCACTGTGATCCCTGGATGCATCCTGGGACCACCCACACCCCACCCCAAAACACCAAGGCCCAGCCACGAGGAAGATGGGGCTGCTCCATATAAATCCAACGTGTCAAACCTGGTATGGGGACGATTGGTGGCCAACAGCATCCTGGAATCATCTCACACAGCCCTGGGATGCATCCCACCCCAAAGCACTCCCAAGGGAGATGGGATGAATAAAATAGATAAATATAAATAAAAATATAATAAAAACAAGATAAATCTAACCTTGTAAAAGCAGGGGTTTGGGGACCACGGTGTCACCAGTGCCCACGGGGAGGCTGGGTGGCCAACAGCATCCCAGAATGGTGTCCTTGGGTGCATCCCAGCCCCACTGCAGCACCCAGTGCCCACCAACCCCCCAGCTGTGTGGGTTAAACCAACCACTGGGGAAAAAGAAATAAAAAAAAGGGGAAAAAAGGGAAAAAAAAGAAGCAAGTGAGGGAGAGGGAGCAGGAGCAGGAGCGGAGGGAGCGTCACTTGCCCAGGATTGCTGGGAGCCCTGCACAGTTATCACCGCACACAGCCTCCCTCGGCTGGCCTGATCTGTCTATTCTTCATTAAGCAAATACGCTGAAATGGAAATGAAAACATAATAGCTATTTGATTCTCGGAGAGATATTTTGCATATTGGTTCAGTGCTGATAGTGGAATTTCATCAACTCCCTTTTTTCATGCTTTAAAACTGAATTACTGAGGCTGGTTTTACAGAGAGGGGAAGAGCCAAAAAACGCTCCCTTCCAAGATACTCCGCTTCGACGATTAACTCTTCTCCCTCCCTCCTTTTTTTTATTGATAACGAGCAAGGATTTTTTTTTTCCTTCTTTTTCCTCTTTTTTCCCCTCAAAAAATAATATTAAAAAAAAAAAGGCAGTGACTGTACAAAGTTGCAGGGAGCTGTGGCCGTGTCAGCAGGGCTGGGCCGAGGGTCGGCATTCCCAGGGAAACCCGGCGTTATCCAGGTAATGATTTGATCACTGCACTCCAATTAAGGCTCTCCCAGCGCAGGAACAATAAAGCTTTTCTTGATTCTTTGTGCTTAGCTGGTAAATTAAATAAAAGGCAAAAGAATATAGGGAATCAAGGAGGAGGAGGAGGAGGAGGAGGGGGGGGACTTTTCCAGGCTGCCAAGAGCGAGACCCTGGGCGCTCGGAGAGCCGGCACGGAGACAAGAGCAAAGTGATAAGAGGCCTTGATAACAGATAGAAAATAGCAACAGCCACAGACTTTCCCACCGGCTCTGGAGCGGGGAGGAGGAGAAGGAGGAGGAGGAAGAGGAGGAGGAGGAGTTCCCATGGTGGAAAGCAGGTCCTGGATTGGGAACACGTGCAGGCTGGTGGCAACCTGCCTTCCCCGGCTGGCGCTCGGCGCTGCTGTCAGGTCCAAGTGTTTATTTTTAAATACGAATTTAAATAAAATTTCCCATCCGACTCCTTTCCAATTCCCATCTCTGGAAGCGTTCAAGGCCAGGTTGGATGGGGCTGGGAGCAACCTGGGCTAAATGGAATGTGTCCCCGCCCGTGGAGGGGGAGGAAGGAGATGAGCTTTAAGGTCCTTCCAACCCAAACCATTCTGGGAATCCACAACCCTTATTTCTAAAAATAAAAATTCCTCCAAGTCCCATCGGGCAGGGGATGAGTCCAAGGAGGGCTCCAGGAGTCAGGGAATGAGAGACAGAGCCTGGACCTGGGTGAACTCGCATCCCAAACCTTCTCTCCAGGCACCTCAAAGCTCAGCCTTGGCACTGGGGGGGACAGTGGGGACATCCCAGCTGTGCCAGGGAATCCTGAGGGATATTCCAGCTCCACCAGGCAGGCAGCATAATGGAGGATCCCTTCTCCATCCTTCCAGCTCCTCCTCATCCCTGCACTGGCACCATCCTCTTCCAATTAAAAACCACAATAATAATAATAATAACCATAATAATAATGAATACCAACCCAAAAGCAGGTAGGCAGGGCTCCAAACCAGGTTTTGGGATGCACAAAGCATCACCAGGATACTCATCCATCACCTCATGCTGGAAATGTGAGAATTCCACTCAAGCATCTCTTCCTCGCTGCCCCTAAACCACCTCTTTTCCCCCTAAATTACGGAGCCAAGAGCAAAGTGCTGCCCGAGCAGGGCAGAATTCCTCGGGGAAAGATGCTCCTGGAGCCAGTCCCAGCTGCTCCTTGAGCAAAGGCAGCCCTGGTGCTTTGGTGGGACCCGGAGCACCCCGGGATTCCCCAGGGTCTGGTGGCAGGGCCGTGCCAGAAACACCCAGAGAACGAGCCGGGCTGCAAATGCTGCAAACCCGCTATCTGATGGGCCACCCGCCCGCTCTTCTCACCCAATTCCTCCCTGGGCCCTGCCGATGTTTGTTTTACCAACGACCTCGGCTGCTCCCCGTTCCCTGCGGACCGGGGATGCCAAGCCGGGACAAAGAAACCGGTGCTGAACCTCCCCGCGGTGATGCTGCACTCAATTCCAACACTCTGGGGTCTGTCTGGGTGGAAAAAGGGGTTTTTTGGAGCACAAATCAGCCCCTCCATCCCCTATCAGGCCGGCTGCAGCATCCCAGGCCAGGCTGTTCCCATGGGTATCTCCCCGTGAGAGATCAGCCCCGTGCACGGAGCTGATAGAGGCTGGGGCCAGCCCCAGGGGGCTTTATCTCAAACTTGGGGCCCTTCTCCATCACCTCCAGATAAAGCTCACCCTGACCCTGCCCGTGGTGCTCTGGGGGAAAAGGGCAAGGAAAAAAGAGTATGGTTGGAGGATTGGGAGGTGTAGGGGGAGATTTATAATGTATTGATCATGATTTGGTATTAAATTATTACTGGTTTATCCAGGAGGTGGTAGAGATGCTGGGATTGCTGATGGGGGATATTTATAATCATTTACAAATTAATTTTATAGGCTTATTATATTTTTGTATTCAGGCCTAATTTATCCCAGAGGGGAATAGGGGACAGAGGAGCTGGTTGATGCTGTAATTCTTGATGGGAAGATGCTCCAGTTGCTCATGAGGGGCTTTATATTGATTATTATTATTACATTGATAATCTATTAGGCCTAATTTATACCAGGAAGGGGAGTAAAGGGTGGTGGGGGAATAGAGATGGTCAGGGGATGGAGGGGGTGGGTGATGCTGCCATTGCTCGTGGGATGGTATTTACAATAATTGTTAAATTTATAATAATTGTTAAATTTATAATAACTGTTAAATTTACTATAATCGTTACATTTAAAATATACTTAGGCCTAATTTTTCCAGGAGGGGAACGAAGGACAGGGTGGGAATGGAGGTGTTGGGAAGGCCAGGATTTCTCACAATGAGATGGGATGCTGCCATTGCTTGTGGGATGGTATTTACAATAACTGTTAAATTTATAATAATGATTACATTTAAAATAATGATTACATTTAAAATAATGATTACATTTAAAATAATGATTACATTTATAACATACTTAGGCCTAATTTTTCCAATAGGGAAATGAAGGACAGGGTGGGAACGGAAGTGTTGGGAAGACTGGCATTTCTCGGGATGGGATGGGATGGGATAGGATGGGATGGGATGCTCCAGTCACTGCTGGGGAGCTGCTCTGTCCCAACCACCACAGCCTGGTCTGGCGGAAGATCCCTGCCCTGGATTTGGATACTTCTCCCACCTGGAATAAAGAAGAGCTCCAAGTTCCTTCCCAACCCAAGCCATTCCAGGGCGAAATCCAGAACCCTCCCCATGGGACGGAGCCCCCGGAGCCTCCCTCGGTGCTGTGCTGCCCCAGGGGAGCCCCCCAGGGAAGAGCAGGAGCGGGGAGAGGCCGAGCCTGAGAAAAAGCAGCGCTGCTGATAGGGGAGGGATTGGTTTCAGCCGGAGCTGCTCGCGCTGCCAAGCCCGGGCGGGATCGCGGCGGGTGCAGTTACTGAACATTCATCACTGCCTGAACTCTGTAACTTTATCAGCAGCGAGCGGCGCCAGCGCCGGCTCCGATGGGCCGATAAAGCACCGAGAGATTCCGGGAGATTGGGGCGCTCCGGGGGCCGCCATTCCCAACGGGGATCGCAGGCGCATCCAGCGGGCAGGGGAGGCAGCCGGGCAACGGAGCCGGGGACAATGACAATGGAGTGACTTTAGGTTTCAGATGGGCTCGATAAGGCCCTGATAGATTTGGAGAGAGCGGAACGGAGCCGTGCCGGGCGCGGAGGATGGATGGATGGGGATGCTCCAGAGAAGGGACGCGCGGAACGTGGCCTGGAGAGCGCACGGAGCCACCACAGGAGCACAGCGGGGAAACTGAGGCAGCTGCTGAGACTGGGAGAGAAGGACCGGTCCTGCCTGGGGCTTGCCTCCATCCAAAGCCCATCCAAGAGCAGTGGGAGGTGTTTGTCCCCATGGTGATCCAGGATGTGGGCGCTTCAGGAGCCGCTGGATACGCAAAGAAATTCCATCCAGGAAGATCAGGCTCCAAGCACGCCACCCCTGCTCCCTGCCAGAGGGTGGAACTGAGGGAAAAGCCCTCAATGCCACCCCTGCTCCCTGCCAGAGGGTGGAACTGAGGGAAAAGCCCTCAATGCCACCCCTGCTCCCTGCCAGAGGGTGGAACTGGGGGAAAAGCCCTCAATTCGGATACTTCTCCCATCTGGAATAAAGACATTCCAGGCGGGAGTGGCTGCGGGTGGGGATGCTCAGGCAGCACTTGAGCACATCAATAGCAGGTGACAGCGAGGACAGAGGTCAAGCTCTGGGCTAATCCAGCGACAAATTACCCTGAGATGCTGAGCTGGAGCCATCCCCCTTCCTGTGGGAAGCGCCTCCATGTCCTGCCAGGTCCATCCCACTTCCAAAAGCATGGAAAGGGAACAGGGATGGTTTTCAGTGTCCACCCCAAGGCTTTCAGTCTGTGACAACAAGGCCCAAGGGATGAGGACAAGGATGGGGACAGGAGGGTATCAGCACAGATGCTCTGGCTGGGATGTCCCTGCTGCTCCCAGTCCCACAGGATGCCCCATCCCAGCTCCCAGAGCCATCCTGGAGCACTCCAGGGAGCCAGCAGGAGCTGTGGGGCTCCAGGGGCAGGGAAGGACCCTCAGAGGGCACAGCCAGGTTGGGTGGCCCAGCTGAGAGCAGCTGGCACCAAGCCTGGCACATGGAGATCCCTGGGACAGCGCTGCTCCCAAAATCCTTCCCAACCCTCCTCTTCCTCCAACTCCCAGCCCTTCTCCTGCCCAGCTCCGTGGACACCGAGTTCTCTCTGTGCAAACGTGCCTGTGCTGCCTCTCTCTCTCTCTTTCTTTTTTCTAATTTTTTTTTTCCTGTTCTTGGCATTTTGGTGGAGCGAGATAAGAGCGAAAAACAACAGAGCTGCCCGGAGAGTGAAAAAGGGAGATAGATAACGCAGATACCGACTCCTACACAAAACAGTCCTGGCTTTATCTCTGCTTTTTATCACAGTTCCCCTAAAAAAAAAATAAAGAGAGCAGCCCAACTGGAATGGGGCAGCACATTAAAAAATGAACTTTATACTGTTTGCTCTTTAGTTTTATATTTAGATGAAACAAACTCAGACAGGCTTGTGGTCGATACCTGCTCCAAGCTAAGGAGTCTGGAAGCTCTGTTTGCTCCAGTGGGGATGAGGGAGGAAAGCCAAGGAGCTGAGCATGGATGGGGCAGAGGGATGAGTATCCAGGGCACATCCTGCAGAGATGGAGAAATGGAGATGCTTCCTGAGCATCCCTGGTGCTGCCAGCTTGGGGACAGATCCCACCTGCAGGATCCTGGCCATGTGGCACAGCTGGCAGAGCCCAAGCTGCCCATGATGGGAGCAGGTCCCTGAGTGCAGGAACAGCATCTCCATCCCACCAAAAATCCTCTGTATCCCCCCCATTCCTGAGGGCACCTCACAGGGCTCTGCCCTCCAGCTGGGAAGGGCATTTTGGAGCAGCGAAATCCCAACTCCCAGGGCACGGCCAGAAAGAGGGAAGGAAAGAGGAAAAAAAAAATAATAAAAATGGACTGGAGGTTTTTCCCTCCCCTCGCACTCCCTTCCCTACCTTCTTTTTGAAAAACATAATTTATCTGTGTATTATCAAGAAATCCAGACACTTTAATCAGTGAGCTATGAAGTCAGTATTTCCATTCTTATCTAGCGGAGGAGTGGAAATGGAGAGCAGATAGGCAGCTCCGAGCCCGGCCGTGGTGGGGAATGTTAATGGGAGGAGCGGCGGAGCCATTGGCTACCGAGCTGCCGCTATCGCTGCCATTATCGCGCCCTTATCGCCGCAACCATCGCAGCGCAGTAATGGGGCCAGTTCAACTTTCCGCATTATCATAGGAGCTGCGAGTAGCATGAGAGGCCTCGGCTGGGAGACGGAGAAGAGAGAGAGAGAGAGAGAGAGAGAGCGGCCAAACTTCCCGGCCGAGCAGGGAGGGGAGGGAAGAGCGGCTTTTCCTGCCCGCCGTGCCCTCCCGGGATGGGGATGCTCTGCCTGAGGCTCCCGGTCTCACATTGCCAAAGCTCCGGGGGAACATCTCCAAAGCCGCGGGGACTGACTCCTCCAACATCACAATACTCTGGGTATCAACCCTGAGGTACATCCCCAAACCACAGGCACCGACCCAGAGAAGCATCCCCAAAACCCCTGGCACCAATCTCATCGAGCATCCCAAAACCCTGGGTACCGTCCCAAGGCACATTCCCAAACCCCAGGCACCGACCCAGAGAAGCATCCCCAAAACCCCTGGCACCAATCTCATCGAGCATCCCAAAACCCTGGGGACCATCCCAAAACCCTGGGGACCATCCCAAAGCACACTCTCAAAGCCCAGGCACTGACCCAGAGAAGTACACCAAATCTCATCAAGCTTCCCAAAACCCTTGGTACCATCCCAAGGCACATCCCCAAACCCCAGGCACTAACCAAGAGAAGTACCCCCAAAACCCCTGACACCAGTCTCATCAACTATCCCAAAACCCTGGGTACCATCCCAAAGGCACATCCCCAAACCCCAGGCACCGACCAAAAGAATTATCCCCAAAATCCCTGGCACCAATCTCATCAAGCATCAAGTTGCTTTTCACTCTTCCTCCACCCAAAACCCTGGGTACCATCCCAAGGCACATTCCTGACCCTGCTGAGCATCCCCCCCAAAGGCTCAGGCACAGCCTCAAGGTGCATCCCCAAACTCCTTCAAGCATCCATAAATTCCTGGGCACTCAGCCCAAGGCGCATCCTTAAAGCTCCAGGCACTGAATCTGTGGGGAATCCCCAAAATCCAGCATGCCAAACACTCCCAAAATCCTGGGCACCGACCCCAAAGCCCACCCCTAAAGCAAGGGGTACTGACCCCATCAAACATCCCCAAACTCTGGGTTTGCATTCCCAAAACTGCAGGCACCATTCCTAAATATTCTCAAAGCTCCAGGCACTGACCCCATTGAACATCCCAAAAGCCTCCAGGCACTGACCCCACCAAGCAGCTCCAAAAATGCAGGGACCCATCCTAAATATTGCCAAAACTCCAGGCACTGACCCCACTGAACATCCCAAAAGTCTCCAGGCACTAACCCCATCAAGCATTCCCAAAAATCCTAAATACTGCCAAAGTTCCAGGCACTGACCGCAATGAACATCCCAAAACCCACACACTGACCCCAGAATCTCCCAGCCATGACCCCACTGAGCATCCCCAAGCCCTGGCACTGACAGGGAGGCACATCCCCAAATGCTGGGGTCAGGCTCCCAGCTGGCCAAGGCCGAGGGAAAACAATGGATGCACATTTCATCAGATGGACAAACCCGAGGAGCACATTTCCTCCACGCGCTATCGAAGGGGAGATGTCAAGAAAATATGTTGATGTGAGAAAGAGGAGATAAAGAATTATTTTGGAGGAAAAGAGCCGTGGAAGGCTCTTATCTGGAGTGACTCATAGGCACACACTCCTTAACCCCACTGCAGCCCAAGGTCAGCAGTTGCATTCCTTTCGGCATTTCAGCCCTTCCAAAAAAACATGTTGCTGCAGGAACAATGTGGAGCCTTTACCGGGCAGCCATCGGAAGAGGGAACTCTATTACCCCGAAACACTTGAACTTTCCTGATAAAAGGAGCAGCAGGACACAGCCTGGCCAAGCTGGAGCGGCCAAAAGCCCTGAGTCAGGCAGCAGAAGCAGTCATGGGATGTGGCGCAGAAAAAAAAGGGAGATATTGGCCTGCTGCTCCCATTGCTGCTCCTCTCCAAAGTGGGGGAGCTGATTTCTTGGCCCCACGGGAAGGAAAAAAATCCACATCCTCAGCATGGAGTGTGGTGCAGGGCTGGCACAGAGGCCTTTTCCAATTCATCTTCTCTAATGTTGATTCTGAGGAGCTCCAGGTTCCTCGCTCCTGCCGGTTGCTCACATCCCTCTCTCTGGGCAGCATCAGCTCTCAGCCCTGGCTGTGCCTCTGTGGAAGCTCTGGGCTGGTTTTCCCTCCACAGCAATGCCCCATCCAGTGTTTTCCAAGGCAGATCATGTTTTGGTTTTTTTGCAGCAGGACGGATAGAAAACATCCTCAAAAGATCCTCTTCCTTCGGCCAGCACGGCTGCGTTTGACCCCAAATCCAGCAGCACCAGCAGCTCCATCCCCAGCCCTGCTGCTCCCACTCTGGGCAGCCTTGTCCTTTCCTCTCCCAGGGATGTGGGTGTCCCCTCAGGGCTGGGAATGTCCCATGGCACGGAGATTCCTGCCCCAGGATGATGTGGACAGGGTGATGCCTTTGGGGTGCTGCCCCTCTCCAGGAACCCGGGCTCACCTGTGCCATGGCGCTGCCTCCTTGCACAATTCCTGCAACACCCGTGGGGAAAGGATTGCTGTCCTCCCCAGCCCTGATTGCCGAGCTGGCCCCATCACAACTTGGCCAAAGGGGAAGCTGCAGCTGGCTAGGTGGCCTCGTGATTCACCGTGCAAAATAAGACCTTGCCCAACCTCGCCATCGGGATCCCGAGGTGTAAATCCCGGCTGGAGGTGGCTTCCCCGGGGTGCCAGGGACAGTCCATCACCATGGCTCTGTGCCCACGCTGGGGATGGTGTGGGGGTGTCCCCCGGGGGCTCAGGAGGTGGAAGAGCAGCAGCAGACACAAAACCAACCCAGCCCCAGCGCCCACGGCCCTGGAAGGAGCTGCTGGCAGAGCCTCCTCACCTCCCTCGCCGGGCCCTTGGCAGAACTGGTTTGGCCATGGCCAGCCTGGATCCAGGCCTGGCTCCCTCAGCATCCTCCTCATCCTCCTCTCCCGGGGCTGGCCAGGAAGAGCCATCCTGGGATGCACCCCCAGCACGGCCCCAAAGGGCTCACAGGGTTCCCTGGCATCGAGGGATGCAGTGTGCCACAGCTGGCAGGGCACGGGGCGGTGGCACTGGCCAGCAGTGCCATCTCTCCATTATCCATGGTGGATGGAGCTGTCCCCTTGGCCACCAGCTGCCAAGCTTCTCCTGGAGCTGGGCCCTGCAGGGATGCTCACACCTGGCTGTGCAAGGGGAGGGAAATTTCTTCCAGCACCACCTGAGGCTGGGGCAGACCCTCCACGGGGCAGGAATGTGCCCGGTGGGAAACACCTGGGGGTGGCTGGGAGAACTCCATACTGTGGGCTCTGCTGGTGCATCCCACCAGAATCCCACTGATCCACTGGTATCCCACCAGTCCCTCCCCTATCCCACGATGCTCCCCAGCCCTGGGAGCCCCCAGTGTCACATCCCCGAGGCCGGTGACAGCTGGGCTGGGCAGAGCCACTGCGGGGGCAGCGGTGCCACAGGGCTCTGCCACCTTCGCCCTGCCAGCTGCTCGGTGCCACCGCCGCGCCAGGGCTGGCAAAAGCCTCGGGGCTGTTTGCTCAAGAGGGGAGGGGTTGGCAGGCAGGCAGGCAGCGCCCCGTGGGTGTCACAGACATGTGGGACACGGGGATGCCACCCTGGGGATGCCAGCAGTGGGGTACAGGGGGATGGGAGGCTGAGGGAGCCCGGGATGGGCAGAGAATTCCGGTTTTAGAGCAGAGCTGAGAGGCCCTGATGGAACCCAGCTCATCTCAGGAGCAAACCCTCCCCACCCCACGGAGCACCCCGGGGTAACCCCTCCCCAAACACCCCCACCCCGGAGGCGCGGATGGGGAAACTGAGGCACGGAGGTGGCAGGGATGGAAAAGTGCAGCTGCATCAGAGCGCAGAGGGAAAAACAGGCCAAAAAAAAACAAAAAAAAAAAAAAAACCAAAAGCAACAAGCAGAGGAGGTTGAAACAGAGTCACCTGAAAGGGAAGGAGGACTCGGGAGGGAGGGAAGGCAGCGGGAAGGAGCGGGCAGGAGGCGTGCCGGGAGCATCCCACGCCACCGGCTCACCACGCCGCCGCTAAAAATAGACGCTGGGTTGGCCACTGTCATCTTTTAAAGAAACGCGATTTTCCAAGCTCCCCCAAGGGAGGGAAGGACGGTCTCTCCCACGGCCACCCCTGCCCGGCATCACCGGGGAGCGCCCGAGCGTGCAGGAGGAGAGGAAAAAATAAAACCAAATAAAAGCACCCGAGCCCCGCACGGCCCATCGAGAGACGGCGGCTTTAACAGCGCAGATCGCGCTCCTTATCTGACACCATCTAATGGCAATTAAAGAAAATCCACATGCAAAAATATGACGGTGTTTTCACCTCGCCCCCCCCCCCTCCAGCCCAGCCCGTGCGCTCGCTCGGCGGTGCAGAATGGGAGATAACGATCAAAAAAAGTCAAAGCTCTCATCAAACTAATGCAACATCTGCAGCCGATAACAGGAGCTGGGAGAGCTCGGCTTCTCAACCCAGCTCGCTTCACAGAGCACGTGGAGGGGGGGAAAACCACCCCACCACCTTGAGAAACAAAAACACACATGCAGCTGCCCCCCATCAGATAATTAAAGTGCCTGCGTTAATCACATTTGCAGTGGAACAAATTGTTGGAGCCCTTTTGCCCCTCTTTGCTGTGTTTGTTGTTGTAGCGAATCCTGCTCCGGTCTGGTGGGGAGAGATAAGTGCTCCTTATCAGCCCTGGCAATCTCTATCAGGATGGAGATCGGGGCTTGGCGCTTATCGGGAGCTCAGATCTACTGTAGCTGAGCGCAGAATAAAAAGGGAAAAGGAAAAAAAAAAAAAACCCACCACCATAAAAAAAAAAAAAAACAAACCACAAACAGGCCCCTGCAACTATGACAAAACACGCGCTTCCAGCTCGCTTAGGAACAACAACAAAAAAATAATAAAAAATAATGTGTATTAAAAGAACAAGGGAGGGGGAGGCACATCAGCGCGATGAGATCAATCTCGCGCTTATCAGCTCCCCCATCGCAGGACCCGGCGCTGTGAAAGCACCGGCAGCTGCCAGAGCCTCGCTCATCAGCTGGGCGCCCGCGCTCCCATGTTTGAAGTTAATAAATATAACAGGCTATCTGGGTTGGAGATCAGCTCCTGCTCCCTATCAGCCCCTCACATCTATCTACCAGCAGAACAAAAGACAGACACACACAAAAAAAAAAAAAAAAAAAAAAAAAGAAAAAGAAAGAAAGAAAAAAAATCAACCACCTCATAAGGCAGAAGCAGCTGCAGGGAGGTTGGTGGCACAGGCAAGGATGGAAAGAAACTGTCCTCTGCGGGCAGGAACCCCCAGAAATGAAAGGCAGAGATGCTCGGGGTGTTTTCTGCGCTATCGAAAGCCACCATCGCGATGCGATCGGCTCTGAAACCTGCCCAGCGCTGCCGGGGGGGCTCGGAGGGAGCGAGCGGCACCCCCGGCCCCTCCGTCCCCGCTCGGCTCCGGCCCGGAAAGGCAGCGAGGAGGGCAAGGTTAAAGCAGCCGGTTAAATATAGTCCGGTGTCTGATCTCTGCCTTATCTGCGCTGGCGATCGCCCGCTCTCCCGGCGATCTCCCCGCGAGCCTTAATCTGCGCCTCGCATCGGGCTCCAAAAAACAACACAACAAAACCCCAACCCCGCAAGAGAAGGCGAAGCCCGAGCGAGAACGTCGCGTCACCCAGGAAAATAAAATCAGCAGATACCAATCTGGAGGAGGTTTTTAATGCTCCAGCCGAGATGATAAGGAGGATAGACTTTGTGGAAACAGGTCCGGTGTGTACATGAGAGGAGTCTGGTTACCGGAGCCCTGATTCATGCATACCTTCCCCGATGGAGCAGCGGCAGGGCGCTCTCGCCGCGCTCGCCGCCTCTAATGACTGTTTTCATGTTGACACATACAGGAAGGCTTCCAAGCTCTCAGCTTTTAATCACTTTTGGCCATCGCCGGCGGCCTGAGATCAGCCTCCCACTTTATCATTTCTTCACATCTCTGCAGAAAAGCAGCAGAGGAAGGAGATACGAGGAGCAGCAGCAGCCGCCGCCGCCCGGCCGAGCTGCCACGGCCTCGTCCTGCCCCAGTTTGCCCCGCAAAGTGGGCGCTGGGAGCGGGCATCCCGCAGGATTCCAGCGCTACCGCTCCCAGTGCTCCCAGCGCTGCCGGCTGAGCGAGCTGCAGCCACCCAGACGCGGCTTTCTGCCGAAATAAAGCCGCGGAAGTTGGAGAAAGCCAAAGGAGAAAAGTATCCCGGAAAAAAAAAAAAAAAAAAAAAAAAAGAAAGGAGGCAGCTGGGACTATTTTTAACTCTCCCCGGGTAAAAGTCTAGCTGAGCGTTATCACCACGGCAATCACCCCAGGCAGGGAAACAGGTAGGTGCAACTCAGCCTTGCAATTATTTCAAGAGAAAGATAAAGGTAGATTATCACATGGTGGCCAGCCTTCCCTATCCTCCCATCTCCCTCTTATCAGCAGCTTCCATCGACTCGAGGGGGAAAGAAAAAACACACACACACCGGAGAGGAAGGAGAAAAGCGAAGCTGAGCCCGGCACCAAAAAACTTCCAGCACTTTGCAGGATTCCTCTGCCTTGCTGGTACATCCTCGCTGGAGCAAAACAAGAGCCCGGCCGGTGGAAACCCTCGGGAAGCACCATGGCCCAGGGAGGGACAGGGATGTGCCCAGGGAGGGACAGGGATGTGCCCAGGGAGGGACAGGGATGTGCCCAGGGAGGGACAGGGATGTGCCCAAAGCCCCGAGGGATCCTGCGGCGCTTCCTCATGGCCACGTCCCACCTGGGCTGGGATGCAGAGCGGCACCTGGGGGGCCAAGGACAGCGTGCCCGGTGGGGAGGATGGCACACGGGCACCATGGGGACGGTGGCACGGCGGGTCCAGCAGCGCCCAGGCAAATGGGGGTCCCCGTACTGGAAGGGGAGCCCTGGCAGGGTCAGGGCGCTGTCCTCGCGGTGAGCAGCCCCCGGCAGGGCTGGGGTACCCCAGGGAGGATGGGGAGCCCTGGCAGGGTGAGGAGCCCTCGGCAGGGCTGGGGTGGCCCGGCGGCGATCGGGAGCCCGGGGGGGGTTCGGGGAGCCCCCGGCCCTGGCCGCCGGCGCTGGATGGGAGGCAGGCGGGGGAGATAAGATCACAATTTCAGGCCGTCCCGACAGAGCGATGTTATCAGGACGGGACTTGCAGAACGGAATATTTTAAAGCCTTATCGGGGCCCCCATCGGGAGCCGGTACCGGAGCCACCGCGCTGGCGGGGGGGAGGCGGCGCGGGAGGGAGGGGGGAGCGGCGGGGACAGAGACCGAGGCAGGCGAGCGGCCGGTAGCGGGAACGGGCACCCACGGCGGCCGTCCCGGGGGGCTCCCGGGTGTGTCCCGGGAGTACCGGGGGCAACGGGGGAAGGGGTGCGGGAGCGCTGCCGCCGAAGGGGTGGTGCACAAAAATAAGCGGGGAGGGGGCGTGGATGCGGTGGGTCCAGCAGGGAACGGCGGAGGGGGGTGCCGGTAGCGGCCACTCACGTTTGATCTGCCGGGGGTTGCTCTGTTTCCTCCTGGACATCGCTCGGCGAGGGGCGAGCCCGGCGCCCCGGCTGGCGGCTGGGCGGGCGGCAGGTGGGTGGCGGCGGGCGGGCCCCCGGCTGCTCGCATGCCCGCCCGCCCGCCCGCGGGGCCGGGGCCGGGCCGGGCCGGGGCCGGGCCGTGCTCGGCGGAGCGAAGCCGCCGCCGCCGCCGCCGCGGGATTTTCTCAATGGGCGCCGCGCCGGATCAAACCCGCGGAGCGCTGCGGGGGGCGGGGCCAGCGCCGCCGCCGCGGCCGCCCATAGGCCCCCGCCCCCCGCCGGCCACGCCCACCGGATGGCGCGCGCGGCGGGGCGGGGCTAACGGCAGAGGGGGCGTGGCCTCGGGGCGCGCTCCCTGCGGGGGCTCCGTGCGCGCTCCCGCCGCGGTCCCCAAAGGGTCCCAAAGGGGTCCCGGCCCCGCTCTGTGAGCCCCGTGAGGCTCCAGCCCCTGATTTGGGTCTGGCACCACCCCCTTAGGTCGAACTCCTCCTTTTGGGTTCCGCAACCCATCCCCAGCATCCCAAACTGCCCCTTTGGGGTCTTTCATCCTTCTTTGGGTTCCCCAAATTCCCCTCTGGGATCCCTTGTGATTCTCTGGAAGCTCCTGCACTCACAGCAAGTCCCCCTGCTGGAACCTCAGTGCTATCACTGGGTCCCAATTCACCTTTTGCAGATCCTCAAAGCCTCTTATGGCGCCCCCCAAACCTTCTGTGGGGTGCCCAGGGGCTCTTTTGGATCCCTTGGAACCCCTCTCATTTCCAGATGAATGGTCCAAAACCTCCCACTTGTGACTTCCATGGGGTGGGGGACACCCCATGACACCCTGGGATGGTGTGGGTGTCCTGGGGTCCCCCCTTGGCATCATCCCAGTCAGGTGACCTGTGAGCACGGACAAATTTTGGGTTGAAACATGGGTTAAACAGGAGCCACTTAGATTTTGAATCCACGATGGAAATATTGTCCTGTGAAAAACAACAATTTCTCCCAAACTGGACTTTGCCGTGGCTGACCTTGGATCAGGGGGATTTGGTGGTGATGGCTTGTGGTCCCCAAATCTTGATGGGTTTTTTGATCATTGCCAGTGGTGAAGGCTGGTGGTCCCCAAATAATGATGGATCAATGGAGGGGGCTGTGGGGACATGGCACAGCTCGGTCATATCCCTTCTCCATCTATGCCCGGACATGGGATGTGCTTTTTTTCCCCCCGTTTTCTTTTTCTTTTTTTTTAAAGGGTTTTTAATTAACTTCCTGTTTCAATGGTGGGATAATGAGTTTTAAGCAGCGCATGATTCCAGTAAAGAGGTCAAACCGGCAATGAGGATGTCAAAAGAAATTAAGTTAGGAATTAAGAAGAAATCCAGGGGAGAAAAAAGAAAAAAAACCCAATGGAAGGAGGGAGATGCTGCTGAGGACAAGACTCTCTGGCTGACCACCCCCCAAAACCGTGCTGGTGGCGCCTTTCACCTCAAATGGCCTCAAATTGCTGCCTTACTGGAGAGCATCCCTGGAACCATCCCTGGAACCATCCCTGGGACCATCCCTGGGACCATCCCTGGAACCATCCCCTCGGGGGGCAGCTCTGCTTGTGGAGCTCTCCCCTCCCTCCCAGCCAAGGCTCCAAACCCAGCTTTTTCCTGCTCAAAATATCCTATTTTAGGTTTTTTTTGTCCCAAGAGGGAGGACTGGCATTGCTGCGCTTGTGGAGCCTGCAGTGGGCTCTGCTCCGTGCCAGCCGTGATGGTTCTGCCTCCTGAGGGGATCCCAAACCCATCCCAGCCCTTTTGGGGGTCCCTGGGCTCCCCCTGGCTCTGCTGTGGGGATTTTGGGGCTGGGGGCGCTGCAGATCCAGCCGGTTCCTCTGGCACATCCATGGATGTCCCTCGTGGTACCCACCTGGCGTGTTTGCTTACGCCGAGATAATTAGACAAGCGTTTAATTAAACACAGCGTCGTTAATTGCGCGGGTTTGAGGGGCTGGGGGGAGTGAACACCGATGAGGCGCCCAAATTTCCTCTGCCCAGGGATGGCAGCAGAGGGATGGGGGCTGTCCATGGCTCTTTGTGCTGGAAGAAGGGGTGGCAGCATCATGAGGGGACATTGTCACACCCACGGGGGGCTGCATTCCCCCCCAAAAATGCCCCAAAGGCCTCGCTGGAGCTGATGGGCGCTGCCACCCTGCCCTGGGAAGCAAAGGAAACAGGTTGCAGTCCTTCCCCTGGCACGTCCCTTGCCAATGTCCCTTTAATTCCCTTTCTGGCACCATCCCAGAGCCACCTGGACCCCTCAGGGGTGACAATTCTCAGTCTTGACCACCACCCAAGGGCTGCATCCCTGCCAATGTCCCTTTAATTCCCTTTCTGCACCAACCCAGAGCCACCTGGACCCCAGAGGGGTGACAATTCTCACCACCCAAAGGCTGCATCCCTGCCAATGTCCCTTTAATTCCCTTCCTGGCACCATCCCACACCCACCTAGACCCTCCAGGGGTGACAATTCTCAGTCTCAACCACCAACCAAAGGCTGCATCCCGACACGGGGATGTCCCCAAATGCCACATCCCGGCTCAGGGATGTCCCCAAATGCCACATCCCAACATGGGGATGTCCCCAGATGCCACATCCCGACACAGGGATGTCCCCAAATGCCACACCCCATCCCCAAATGCCACATGCCGACATGGGGATGTCCCCAGATGCCATATCCCGACACAGGGATGTCCCCAAATGCCACATCCCGCTGCCCCATCCCCCGGGGGCACCCATGGGTGGCCCTGCACGGGGACAGGCGGCGCGGTGGCGGTGCCAGAGGCAGGGCTGGGTGTCTCCCTGCTCCCTTCCCGAGGCCGTGCTGTTTGCAGGGGAGCCGAACAAACAGCGTGTTTTCCCGAGGAGTGAATTACACGCCTGCAGAGCAGAGATAATGCGGGAGCAGCCGTTCCCCCCATTGTGAGCGAGGTGACATCTTTTTATGGAGCTGTGTACATTTGTATTAGTGCCAATTAATCTGCCCTGATATTATTAGAGACGCGGCGAGAGGAGGCGGCGGCGGCGCAGGAATGTCAATGGGAAGAGCCAGGCGCTGCCTCTGACGGATTTCAGGGTTCAGGAGGGCATTTTGGGGGGCTGTGCTGAGCCCCCGGTGCCACTGCCCCCTGGCACGGTCTGCCAATGCCCCAAACCCAGCCTTTTTCCTGCTCAAAATATCCTATTTTAGGCGGTTTTGTTGTCCCAAGAGGGAGGACTGGCATCACCTGCAGAAGGGCCCTGCCACCTGCTGGCAGGAGAACCCGGCCCTGGGTGCCACTTGTCACCCGCCCTGGCTCAGCCCGGGGTCCTTGGCACAGCTTGGGCACAGCTTGGGCACAGCTTGGGCATGGATGTGACACGGGTGGGACGGGGCAGGAGTAAATCTTGGGCATGGTTTGGGCACGGTTTGGGAATGGTTTAGGCATGGTTTGGGCACGGTTTGGGCACGGTTTGGGCACGGTTTGGGCATGTTCCTCCCTGACTTGGGCATGTCCCACTGCTGTGGAATTCCGGGAGCTGCGGTGGCAGCGTGGAAGGGTTTGGGATTGAACCAAATCCCAAGCCTGGAATGGTTTAGGGTTGAAAAGCCTCCAAGATCATCGAGCCCCAGCACTGCCAAGGCCACCACTGAACCACGTCCCCAAGTGCCACATCCACGTGGCTTTTAAACCCCTCCAGGGCTGGGGGCTCCTGCTCTGCCTTGAGCAGCTGGGCCAGGGCTGGGCAAACCTTTCCATGAAGAAATTTTCCCAATATCCACCCTAAACCTCCCCTGGTAGAAATGGTGCTGGGTGCTCCTGAACCAGGTGGGAATGTGTGGGTGAGCCGCCCCCACACCCCAAATCCAAGGCTGGGATGTCTCAGTGCTTATTTCCCCCTCCCTCTTACTATCTCCTTCTGTAGGAATGATGTTCTAATTCCCAAAAGGAGCAATCCAAGCCATTCCTGGGCTTCAGGAGCATCACTGCTGGCAGGATGGCATCCCTGGGGGCTGCATGGCTCCTGTGCTCCTCTTCCCACTCTTCACAACCCCAGGGCTGCAGGTTTTCCTGCATGAATTCAGCACCCTGTCAGGATCCCTCCCTGTCACACACCCTGGAGAGGAAAGTGGGAGCTGGGCTTTAAATTCTTGCTGTGCAAGGAACGGCCAGATTTGACTCAAAAGAAAAAAAAAAAAAAATTCCTAAATCTTCAGCCCCTGCTTGCAGCGTGACAACCATGGTGGATCCTGTTATCCTCCAGTCTTTATGGAGAGGCTTAAAGCACCTCTGGCTCAGAAACTTGGCTGTGGGGCTGAGAAAAGATTTGGGGGGGCTTGAAGAGCAAACAGCTTGAGGGAAATTTAGGGTGGTGGCAAGAAGCCAAGAAATCCCCCCTGAGGGGCTCCATCAATGCCAGGCAGCTCCCATCAGACCCACCCTGCAGCCCCTGGATCTGTCCCACCCCGTGTGGGTGCAGACTGGCCCCATATCCTGGGGCTGCAGGGCTGGGACCCCCCAGTTGTGCTGGGTCCAGGGGAGCCCCCCTGTGCTGCTGTCCCCTGCTGAGCAGGGAGTTAATCCCCACAGGGAGAAGCTGCCTGGCTTTGCATCCTCACTGGAATTACGGTGACAGGGGCCTGCAATCTCCCGAGTGACAAACGCTGCTGGATAATGCAGGACTCAGCAAACCCGGGGCCTTTGGGCAGCTCAGAGGAGCTGATGGGTGGGGGGGATTGAGGGAGTGGGATGTGGGGGAGAACAGGGGGGAAAAAACCTACTCACATTTAGAGGGGAAAGGATAAATTAAATAATTCAGCCCCCAGAGATGGGGGGATGATGCCAACATCTCCCTGGGGAGTGGCATTCCCGAGCCAGAGGTGGGCATCACTCATGTCTTGGGCTTCCAGAAAACGGGTGCAGCTTTGGGAAGGGGTCCCTGCACCCATCCAGGGCCTGGGGATGGGTCCCATCCCTGCAGCATTCCCCTGGCTCCCAGCAGACTCATTTCCAGGTGCCCAGGTGATGAATCTGGAGGTGTGGGAGAGCTCTGGTAACAACCAGGCATGAAAATCTCCTCCTCCGCCCTGCAGGTTTGCTGCCCTGGTGAAATATAGCACAGGGAAAACATAAAAGTCCCATTTCCAGCTCCATAATATTTCCTGCCAAAACAAAGTAAAATGTGCCGCCTTAAATTTTCTGCAAAATTCTTTTGAGGTTATTTTTTTCCCTAAATTAAGCCATACTAATTATTTTCAGCCACTTTATCTCCACTCTGCAACACACCAGGAGGGTGCAGGCGGCAAGCATTTTAAGCCTCCATAAACAAAAGAGTAGTTTGGAAAATAATTCTATCAATTAATCAAATTAATCCTGCAGTTTTAGTTACAAGCCCCGAGTGGCGAGGATCCCAGCCGGCGGTGCCGAGCTATCTCTCACTGACAGCGGCTCCGTGTTGTGATTGCGGCGGTAATTAAAGGATGGGATACAGGAATTAAAGGATGGATGGGTGGAATACACCGCCTCTGTGGGGGCTCCCAGCCCAGCCAGGCGGGGCCGCAGAGGTCAGCTCGAGGACAAAGCGAGGATGAGAGAACTGGGCCTTCAGCAGCACCGTCATCATCATCATAATCAATCACCATCGTCATCACCATCATCATTATCATAAAATGGGGATGGGCAAAATGAGCCCTCACCATCATCATCATCATCATCATCATCATCATCATCATCATCATCATCATCAATCACCATTGTCATCACCAGCAGCAGCATCATCATCATCACCAACACCATCATTATCACTATCATCATCAAAAAGGGATGAGCAAAATGGGCCCTCACCATCATCATCATCATCACCAACACCATCATCATCACCATCACCATCAAATGGGGATGAAGAAAATGGCCCCTCACCATCATCATCATCATCAATCGGGAATAAGCAAACTGGGCTGTCGCCATCATCACCATGGCCAAAACTGTCATCTTTGTCACCATCACAACTGGGGATGAGCAAAGTGGGACATCATCAGCACCATCATCATCATCAGCATAATGAATTTGGGATGAGCAAACCGGGCCGTCACCAGCACTGTCACCATCATCGTCATCACCACGAACAACTGGCAATGAGCCAATTGGGCCGTCACCATCACCATCCTCATCATCACCACCACACCACCATAAATCTGAGATGAGCAAACTGGGCCGTCACCATCAACACCATCATTATCATCAAAAATGGGGAATGATTAAACTGGGCCATTATCATCACCATCTCCATCACCATCACTGTTACCACCTTCACCACAAATTGATGACCAACCTGGGCCATGAACACTTGGTGATGACCAAACTAGGTAACCCCATCACCATCACAAAGTGATGATGACCAGACTGGACCACCACCATCACCACCTGATGATGATAGATCAGGCTGTTGCCACTGCCAGTTGGTAATGACCAAATTGGGCTGTGACAATGGCCAATCCATGATGACCTAACTGTGCCATCACCACCACCAGTTGAGGAACACCAAACCAGCCACCACCACCATCACCATCATCACCTTGGATTTTTCCCCTCAAGGGCAAGACTCTCCTGCCATGAGCAGCACTTGGACAAGATCTGTGAGGAAGAGGAGCTGCAGGAGCATCTTCACTGTTGAGAAGCTCCACCACTTTGCAAACCATTGAGGTGACAGCAGTGGCACCAAGGACCTCCTCAGCCCCTTTACGGAGGACGCCTCAAACATCCCACAAACATTACGCAGACATGGAATTTCTGTGAAAATATTGGAATATATTTGAAAAGATTAATCATGGATGACTTTACAGTACCACCCCATATTTTTATCTCATACTTTATTTAACAATATTAAAGAGGCACTTTAAAAGCACACGGACAACATCATAAAACGGCGTTTCCTGCTCTCTCTCTGCTTCTCTGGACAAAATATCAAAATAAAAACTTTTGACAGAACACATTGCACCCAAGGTAAATTACCTACAATAGTTTTTTATACAATACAAAGAATTGTAAAGATACATATTAACAGAATAAAGCCTCTTTTTTTTTTTCCTTTTAACTCTAAAACAAAACAAAAAAAATCATTGCAGGACAGACGCAAAGTACTCTGACTGTTCATATCACATCAGTGCATTACTTCACCTCCTTGACTTGGGAGTATTTCAATAAAATCTTTCCATGTCCTCATTTGCACCTGAGATTTCTTTCTGGATCCAAAAGTTTGGTTGTAGAACGCGCTCGTTTAATGTGACGTAACATTTTTGACACTATGGAGTACCAGCATAGAGGAGCTTTTTCCCTAAAGTTGTGTTTTTTCCCTAAAATTGTATTTTTCCCCCTAAGTTGTATTTCTTCCCCCAGGTTGGATTTTCCCCCAAAGTTAATTTTTCTCCCTAAGACTGAATGTTTTCCCCTTTGAATTGGCCTTTTTTTTTTTTTTTAATTCTCTTTTCCTGCTCCATTTTTTTTTTTTTGACAGATAATCACTTCTCCCTACCAATTCCCCATTTTTTTTTTTCAATCAAGGAAGTCTGTATTCACATTACAAATGAAGAATAGCACCAGTAACTGCATAGTACAAGCGGATACCTATAGAGCCACTACGTCAATACAGTAAGAGAGTTTAGAAGTGATACCGTTGAGGGCACTCGGACAGTATCGGTTTTTGCTGCGGTAAATTGGCACAGTTTTCTCGTTGCACAAAAAAACCCCCCCCACAAACAAAAAGAAAAAACACACACACGCTCACACACGCACACAAAAACCCCAAGAAACCCTAAAAAATCAGAGTTTGTCACAAGTGTCAAGGTGCAGTTTGCTCGCGGGGACGCTTCTCCTCCAGTCCCATCGTCTACAGTGGTCAAAGAGTGGCAGCATCCTCTGGAGGGCTCCGACAGCCCCAGAACCCCAGAGCTGGGTCGTCCTTCTCTTGACGATGTAGAAACAAAATTCTTAGGGATGGCTGTCAAAATATAGGACACTTGGGTCTTAATTTAATTTTTTAATTGTATCATCGCTCAGGCCAGCTCCCAATTAAATGAATTGTACGGGATTATTTGTGCAAAATCTTCCACAAAAAAAAAAAAAAAACTTCGCTTTCTACAGTGTACTGCACCTTATGAATAAGACGTCTACGGAATGAAGTTCATCTCTTCAAGTACTTTGTACAAAGATAACACAGACACAGACTCAAAAGGGTCTGAGATTTGCAAGTATCCTTATAACCTCAGCACTTCTGCAATAAAGCAATTGCTCTCGACGATTCAGTCTGCCCAAAGCGATTACAATTTCAGTTCATGAAAATCATCAGCAACATCAAAGTTCTAGCATTTGCATGATAAATCAGGTGAATTAAAGTAGATTAGTAGACACAAAGCAAACTATTTCACAGAGGCTGCAGTGCAAGTTCATTTAAGCTAGACAGAGAAATCATGCTACACAAACGAATTTAATGCTTTGATAATTTTTTTCCCTTGCAAACCCCATGAAAGCAGCTGAGGATCACCACAAGTCACTTCCATAAATTATTCTGAAGTATCTCTCCTTAGAGGAATTTTAAAGCTGGTTAATTTCTGCCCAAAGAGTTGGCTGAGCAGGTTGTTCTGGGACTCGGCGCTGCGGTAGCTGGCCGGGCCGGCCGCCTTGGCCCCGCGGTGGCCGTGCCATGAGCCCCGCGGGGACGGCGCCGGCCCCTTGGCCAGCACCTGGTGCAGGCTCTTGCCCAGGATGGCTTTCCTGCGCCTCACGTCCCCGTTGGCGTGGCGGAGCTCCCCTTTCTTCTGGTTGTAAGGGTCCAGCACCATCTTCTTCAGCTGGGGGCCCATTCTAGGCTTGGGTGCCAGCTTGCTGCAGTGCGTGTCCCTCCTGCCAGGAGGGGACGGGGTGGGAGCCTCGGCGCTGCTCCAGCTGCCACGTTTGAGCTCTGCGGTGCTCTCGCTCCTGCCCGGGCATGGTGGCCGGGCTTTCTTCTTCTTCCCGTCTCCTTCCATGTTCTCCCGGGAGCCGGAGCTGCCCCGGTGGCTCAGGGACTTGTGTTCTTTCCTCCTCTTGGGGTGAAGCTTGCTGTGTCTCGTGGTGTTGCTGGCCACCTCATCTCTGGGCTGGTGGCTGCTGGATTTGCCTGTGTTGCCACTTTGTTCCTTGGTGTTAGCATTATTGTCCTTAGCCTCAGGCATGGATTTCTCCTTCCCTGAGATGGGCTGCTGAGCCTCCTCGGGGCTGCCCACACCAGGAGCAGCCTCACTGCTCACAGTTTTCTTTGGTGGCACTGCATCTTTGGAAGCTCTGTTGACTGGGGGTGATGCTGACTTGTCCTTTGGGGGCAGGGGCTGGTGGGCACCTTCTAGAGATGCTGGTTTAGCTGCACCTTCCCAGGCAGAGGCATCATTGGGGCTGCCCCATTTGTGGGTGTCCGGGGCTTGTGGAGACTCTGCCTTAGGAGAAGGAAGCTCTGAGACCTTCTTGGCAAGCTGGAGAAAAGGGATCCCTTCCACGGCGTTGGTGTCTGTGCTGGGATTTTCCAGGATACAGGCACTGAATTCATCTTTGTTGCCTGTGCTTGTTGTTTTATGGGCATCAGCACCGCCACGTTTCTGGGTCAGGAGGGGAGGGGACAGTTTTTGGTTGGTGGCCTGGTGACAAGCCAAGCCAGCAAGGTCCATGGGAAACTCAGGCGAGTCCAAGAAAGGAAGTGGTTTCCCATCAAAGGCTCCTTTCTCCAGCTCCTCGATGGACAGGCCAGGGATGTGGCTGAGCTCAGGGCTGCCAGCAGCAGCTGGTGGCAGAGATGGGGACAGGCAGGGTGGTGGTGGCAAAGGGTCAAATGGGGACTTCTCCATCTCTGCCAGGAGCTCCGAGAAGTCACCCACCATGACTTCTGCCTTCATGGAGGGCTGGGGTGCTCCCAGGCCACCAGGTGCTGTTGGGAAGGACTCAGTGGGAACCTGCAGGCTGGGGCTTCCAGCTTCCACCAGCTGAAGGTCACTCGTGGGGTCCAGGTGGACTGGTGACCTGTGTGGGACTGAGCTGCCATGGTGAGCCACCTTCTGCTTCTTGCTTGGTGGCATTCCCTCCCGGAGAGATCCGTCCTCCTTCACCTTCTCCCTGCCCTCCCTGCAGGCAGCACCAGGCCTCATAACCCCTCGGAATCTGAAAGTCTTGCTGCCGCCCGCCAGGTGCTTCTCCATGTGCCGGTCGTACTGCTCCTTCTTGGAGAAGGTGTAGTTGCACATGCTGCAGATGAAGGACTTCTTGATGACGTGCATGACGTCGGCGCAGAGCTCGCAGGCGTACAGGGTGGTGTGCTTGATCTCCTGCTCCTCCACCACGCCGTGCTCCTGGCTCAGGTGGCTCCGGAGCTCTTTGGTCTCCTGATAGAACATGGGGCACTTGTGGCACAAGTAAATCTTCTGCAAGCTGTGCACGACCAGGTGCCGCTGGAGCTTGAAGGGTTTGGGGAACTGTTTGCCACAGTGGTGGCAGTCCCGGGAGGGGTCCTTGCAGTCTGGGTGCATGGGGACAGATTTTGGGGTGCTTTCACCTTTTGCTGCGTGCTCTGGAGATGGGCTGGAGGATGCTTTGGACGAGCTGGGTGCAGGTGGCTTCACTTTGACACTGCTTTCCATGGGCTCTTTCATCACCTTCTCCTGCTCAAGGGGCACCTCCTTGGGGCTCTTGCTCTCTCTGCTGACCCCATGCCGGCTGCTGGAGTCGCCGTGCTGGGAGGACCTGGAGGGTTTGCGGCACATGATGGTGTTGAGGAAGTGTGTGACAGCAGCATTGTCCTCCCCAAAGCAGCCGGGCAGGCCCATCACCGATTTCTGCGCCTGCCCCTTGCGCGCGAACTGCGTGGCGTGCTCGCGCAGGTGCTCGTTGTACATCCAGACGTCGGAGATCTCCTTCAGGCACATCCCGCACGCCCACAGCCCGGCCTTGTTCCTGGCGTGCTTCTCCTTCAGGTGGTCCCGCAGCTGCTCCCGGGAGCTGAATTTGCGCTGGACGCACATGTAGCAGGTGGGAGGAGGGGAAGGGTTGTGGGAGAGCTTGTGGAAGTCCAGCTCCCCCAGCGTCAGGAACCACTGGAAGCAGACTTTGCATTTGTACTGCTTGTCTTTGGTTTTGATGGTGATGTCCCCGCGGTTTTTCCCCAGTTTGCCATCTTCCAGCTTGCTCCTGTGCTTGCCCGACTTTGGTTTCAAACTCACAGCGCTGTCGTCGTCATGGCCAGGAAGATCCTCGCAAGGGCTGAAGAAGCACATGTCTCTCATTTTCAGCTTTGCATTCAGCATCTCGATGTCAATGGTGTGAAATTCAGGGGAGTCTGAATCCCCGTTATCTTTGGCATTGTAGGATTCCTCTGCCAGGTCAGGGGGCTCAGAGTTCACTTCCTGGAGCGAATGCTCATCCTCAAGGTCCATCAGAGGCTCAAACATGTCCTCGGCAGAGAGGCTTTCCCCCTCCTTCTCCAGACTGCCCCAAATGTTCAAGCTGGGGACGTTGTCCATGTGGCTGTTTTGGCACAAGAAGGTCAGCATGTTGTCCTCCAGGTCAATGTCCTCCTTCCCTTGGTCGGTCACCTCCTGGTCCAACCTCATTTCGATGTTTTTAGATCCATCTGGAGCAGCATCTCCGCTCTTTGCCTTGCCGCCATGACACATGTTCAGCATCAGGGCATCGTCAACGGAGATGGTCTCATACTCACCAGGGTCCTCCCTGGTGACGCAGAAGGAGCTGGTGTCGCTGAGGTCAGAGGCCAGGCGGATGGTGAAGAAGTCGATGGCCCCCGCTGGCTGCAGGCTGACATCGGGGACAGGTTTGGGTTTCTTGCTGCGCTTCCCGTACACCCGCGTGCACTTCCTTCGGACAAGCTGCTCATCCCTGGGGAACAGCTGGGAGAAGGTGGAATCATCGTCAAAAAAGCCCTGGAGGTCTGAGGAGGCCGTGCTGTCCCCGCAGAGCTCCCTGCCTGGTGGCACATCTGCCTTCACCCAGCGCTTTGGCTCTGCAGGAGGAGGGCTGGTTCTCGGCGAGCTCTGCAGAGCACCATGCCCAGGAACATCCGGGGTGGTTCCCAAATCCTGGTTCTCCAGCAGCAAAACCCTTTCAGCAGGAGCTGTGGGACCCTGCAGGGCACCACTCCAGTCCCTAGTGTCACTGCCTGCCACAGGACTGTCCCTTGTCCCAGCATCCATGTCCTCTGTGCCATCAGCACCACGATGCTGCTCTGTGCCCACCTTGCCCCATCCCTTCGCCACTTGCTCCACAAACCCACTGATCCATTTTTTGCAAGCCTGCGTGTCTTCCACTGCATCTGGATCTTCCACCTCCCCAGGACAGGTGACCTTGCCCGTGGCTGTCTCCTTGCTGACCATCTCCTTCAGAGACCCCATCCTGCTGCCCAGGTCTTCCTCAAGCTTGGCTGCACCAGAGGACTCTTTGGCTTTTTGGGAGCGCTGTGCTGTGCTGGTCCTGTTTTGCTCCTCTGTGGAGATGCAACCCTCTGGCTCCTGCAAGCCCTCCATGATCTGGGGCAGGCTGGAGCTGAGGGCAGCAGGACCTGTGCTCTCCTCCAGCTCACAGGGACGATTCCTGCTGGGAAACACCTTCGCTTTCCTTCGCCTCACTTTCCTGTTGAGCTGCTTCTCAGAACTGCTGTTCTCCTCACCGAGATCTTTGCTTTGGCTCCTTCTGCCCTTTTCTCCTTTCCTGGTCTGCCATCCTGAATCCTTCCCAGTCGCTGCCTCTCCCGATCCCCTTGCCTTCAGGCGTGGTCCCTTTGCCTTCACCTCCCTCTGCAGGACGCGAGTGTGGTGCAGCTCCTGGGACATCTCCAAGGAGATCACACTGAGGTCGCTAAGCACCCTGCTCACCACCTCCTGCATCTGCGTGCTGGGCTCTTTCTCCAGGTCTGGGAGTATTTTCTTGGGGATGCGTTCAACGGTGGAGGTCAGTGCCTGTGAGCTGCAGGTTCTGTCTTTGGCTGATGCCTTCGGGCTCCTCCTGGGCACCTTTTGGGCTGCTTTTGATGTCTTGTGAGCAGGAATCAGAGAGGACCTGGGAGCCCTGCTGGGCTGTGGCAAACCACCATTCTTCACCTGGTGCTTGACAGCTTTGTGCCTGGTCAGGCCGGGCTTGGAGCGGAAAGTGGCTGAACAAATGTCACAGGTCACTGGGAGTCCATTGGGCTTCCTTCCTTTGTGGAGCTCATTTTGGGATGGGTCTGGAGTATTGCTGGGTGTGTAGTCCTCTGCTTGGCCCACGCTGTTCAACACACAACCCCCAGCTTCTGCAACCCCATGGCTTTTGGAGTTCTCCCCTTTTAAACTCTTTCCTTCACTCTCTGTGGTTTTGGAAAGACCAAGTCTCACCTCTGCTGTCCCTGGAAACTCGTGGCCATTTAATTCAGCAGGACCAAGATCTTCAACCCTTGTAAGACATCTGCTGATGGCAGCTGACATGTCTTGAACAGCAAAACCATTGCACAAAGCCTCTGGTTCACTTGGATGCTTATCCCTGACATGGGAGCAATTCTCAAGCTTGTTCTCTTGGTTCAGGCTGACCTCCCTTTCTTCCACGGGCAGAAGATCCTCTGTGGGCTGGGTTGGGTAATCCTGGGTTTCTGGAGGGGTGGAGTTAATGACTGTGTCTGTGATGGCACACTCTTGGTTTTCTTTAACATTTGGCAGCACAGCACTGGTGTTTTCGGGGATCTCTCTCCCAACACCCTTTTGGTGGAAAGGCGGAGAGCAGGGAAGAGAACAGTCCTTCCCAGGCGGCTCCTGGGGACCACCCATCTCCAAGGCAGAGCCCACCAGACCATCCCCATGCAGCAGAGTGCAGGGTCTCACTGTCCCCTCTCTTCCAGGTGATTCACAGCTACCCAAAACACCATCAGGGAGGTGATGAGGATGTTCCTCAGCCGCTTCTGTTGGCACAGCCCCGCAGGGATGCAGCGAGGGAGGGAAGGCAGGTGCCCCTTCCCATGTCCCTTGCTCTGCTGGGCTCATGGTGTGATGGATGTGATGGCTGCTGGCCTCGGGAGGACAACTCTTTGTGATGGATGAACTTGGTGCTGCAAGCAGGGAGGAGCTGTATTTCTTCTCATCTGAGAGCTGAGTGCCTAAACTGGGGACCTCTTCTCCCTCAGTCCCACTTCTCTGCAAGCATTTGAGGTTGGAATATTTGGCTGGTGAGAGCAGGCTGGCTGGAGACTCCCCTGTGTAATCACAGCCATTGAGGGACAACTTGCCATTCCCTTCTCTAGGAACATCTGCACTGACCATGCTGGCTTTTATCTCCATCCCCAAGCTGCGATCCTGGTGGAGATCCCCCTCAGAGGGACCAAAGGGGCTGACAGGACTGGTGGGGGCACTGCCCTGGTGCTGTGCCCCCTTCCCCACCCAACTCCTTTCCAGCCTCTCTCCCTCCTCTCTGCCCAGCGTTTCTTCCTCGAGCAAACCATGGCTGGGGTGGGATTGCTCATGTTTCCTAAATGCCAAGGTCGCTGTGTTGTTATCTCCCTCCTGCTCTTCCCTGAGCTGATCATCTTTCCTCCCCTGCCCTGGCAGCGAGGTCACGGCGGTGCTGCTGGGTGGTGAGAGGTCATCGTGCTCCTGGGAAACACCATCTGCAGGGATATTAATGTCCCTCGGCTCTGGGGCTTCATTTGCTAAGTGCTGCAGCTCTGTTACATTATTGTGCACCTCCAGCTTTGCCGACGTGGATTGTTTTGCATGGTGAGAGCCCTCTGCACCCAACAGCTCCAGCTGCTCACATCCACTGGGAGAAAGCACCTCTGTCCCTGGAGCAGTGATATTTCCAGTGCTGTTTCCACTGGGGAGATCCCCTTCCCCTTGGGTCTGATTTTCTCCTTCCAAGGCAGCACTGCTCTGCTCCTGGTGCTCTGTCTGGATGTGGGTGGTGGCACAGGGAGCCAGCAGCCCGGGGAAGCAGGGCATCAACAGCTCCTCCTCGTTGTTCTTCACCGTCCGGGCAACAAAGAGCTGGAGCTGCTGCAGAGGGTTGGCAGATGCCTCCTGGGATGCCCCCATCATCTCCTGGGAAGGGTGATCGGTCTCCTTGGGTGCACTCAGCATCTCAAGGAACAGCACTTTGGGCTTGAAGGCTTTGTCACTGGGTGCAGGTCTTTGATAGGTGTTGGGACTCTTCCTCTCCTCCGTCTCCTCCACCAGCCCAGGCCCATCACCACCCCCTTTGAAATCCACAGCATTTTTCACTGTTTTGGGAGGCTCAGTCCTGCTCAAGGGTTTTTCCTCTGTATCTGGGACCTCTTTGACATGAGGTGAAAAGGCGAGATCCAAGGCTGGGGCGGGACCCTGCTGAAAGCCAAACTGGGGTTTAGGGTTTGGAAGATCGGCATCAAACTTCTCCATCTCTGCAGGATCAGTGTCTGCTTTCCCTGGCACGGGGAAGCCCTCAGCACTGCACTGGCATGGCAGGGGGTCTTTGGTTACTTCTGCTGCACCCATGGTCTCGGGGAACATGGAGTTGGTGACAACAGGAGGACTTTTTGTCACAGGGCTGGTGTAGATGGGAGCCTCTGTTTGGTCAGTTGTGCTTGAGCCAGGTAGACTTTTGGAAGAAGCCCCATTTTCCATCTTCCTGAGGTCTCTTTCCTCAGTGGCCTCAGCTCCCTGGAGCTGCTCACTGCTGTCTTTGGAGCAGAAATGGTTCGTGGCCAGCGGGGCTGGGATGCCCATCCGGGTTTCCAGCGAGCCCAGCTCCAGCGGGCACGCCCAGGGCTCCCTGGGTCTCTCGTAGTCCTCATGGGCAACCACCACGTCTGGCTTGTCCCCTGCCAGCCTCTCCCCAGTGCAGAGGCTCGATCTGCCCAGCTCACCTGCCAAAACCAGCCCTTTCTCCTGGCCTGCCTCTGGCTCTGCCGGCAGCACCGGGAACCGCTCGGCACCCTGTGCTCGCAGGTGGGCAGCCACGTTTGGCTCGGGTTTCTGGAGGGTGACGGCCACCTCGGAGTCCAGCTTGCCGCTCTGCAGTTGGCTTTCCAGCTCTGTGACCAAGCGCTTGATCTCCAGCTCGTCATCCGAAATGTTGCTCATGAAAGCCACGCTGTAATCTGTGATCCTATCTGGCAGCGGCAGGGAGAGCTGGCTGCTGGGCACAGCTCCTTCCTGCTCCTCGGGGAACTTCTTGGCCGGTGGCTTCTCCACAGAGAGGCTGTGGAACTGAGCCATGTCTTCTGGCAGCATGGGAGCCACGTCCTCCATGAGGGACCAGTCCTTCTCGGGCAGGAAGGGCGGGTAGGGCTGCTCGAAGGGCAGCGGCTTGCGGGGGGCACAGGGGAAGGGTGTCACATATCCGTCCTTGCCCTCGTAGGGATCAAACTCAGAGACGGGCAGCTCGCCAAATATCGACGAGGAGTCAAAGCCGAGAGGGGAGGACACTTTGCCCTGCGGCATCTCCGTGGCGAAAGGGGAGATGCTGGAGTGCTTCTGCTCAAAGGAGCTGGCGCTGATGTCATCCCGGCACAGGTACATGTCATCCATGTGGGAGGAACCCAGGGCTGGGGGCTTTGGGAAGAGGTTGTCCTCATAGTGACCAGGAAGGCCTTTGGGATCAAAAAATGTGTTGTCACTGCTGGCATAGGGATCGGGTGTCTTGGCAGCGAGCATCACTCCCACTGCATCCCCCCCGTAGCTGGGAGCTGCTGTGGGACTGGGATAATCCTTCTGAGTGTCACAGAGCCCCTGTCCTTTTGTGAATTTGATTCCTGCTTCCGAGCAAGTGGCACTCCCACAGCCAGGACTCGATTTGTTACTGCTGTGAGGTGCAGCAATCACCTCCTCTGCGTGGTACTTCAGCCCTTCACTTGAGAAAGGGGCAAACTGCTGCCTCTGGTGGTCCATGGTGAGCTCAGGAGAGCCCTGAGCCTGCAGGGTGGTCTCCCCTGCCTCACCCAGGAGCTTTGCTGCTCCTCTGGGCTCTTCCAGCCCCTCCTTAGAGGAGAAGCTGGCAGGGCTCCTGCCTGGGGTGGCCGTGCTGGGCATTTGCCTTTCCTGGGGCTGCAGTGATGGCTCCTCCTTTGCACAGTCCATGGCAGCAACATCTGGTTCAGTACTCGGCCGTGTCCTGGAGCCTGCCAGCAAAGGCCTGGCTGAGCCAAACCTCCTGCTCCCCCTGGGAATGTCCTCTTTGCTCTCCTGGCTCATCTTTGGGCTGCTGTGCTGGGGAGGGCTGAGGGGAGTCCTTGGCACATGGGCTGGGCTGCCCGAGCGCCTCCTCCTCTGTGTGCCACCCTTGTCACCAGCCCCATCAGCGCAGGGTGGGCTCGTGCCCATCTCCCTGGGCACGCTGTGGTTGCTGCCAGCAGGTGAGTGGCTGCTTCTCCTTTGGGCTCTGGCAGCACAATCCTCTTCCTCAGCATCCTCCTGACTCGGGACATCCCCGTCCTCCCGTGCCTCCCTTTTCTGACCGTCCCTTTTCCGGCTGTAGCTCCAGTCTGGGTCTTTCTCTCTGGCCCTCTCACTCCTGCCCAGGCGTTTCTTGCTGAAGCTGTACTTGCTCCTCCCCATGAATCTTGTGCCACGCTTCCTCCTGCCCCGGGGCTTGCTGCACTCTGCCCCCTCCTCATCCGAGTCAGACACGTAGTCGTATTCCCTCAGCCCACCCTCCTTGGTGGCTGCCAGTGGCTTCTCGTTGGCCTGGGGCACCTGGGCCTGCTTGCTGCTCTTCACCTGCAGCTTGTGGAGCTTGTTCTTCTGCTGCACGATCTTGTGGATGAGCTCCTTGCTCCACGTCCCGCTTCGGGGCTTCCTCTTCCTCACGTCCTTCATGGAGAACCGCGGCGGCTTGGAGCTCTTGGAGGCCATGCCTGGCCCCACCTTGTTCTTGGCAGGGTCTTGGCCGAGTTTCCTGGGGGTGCTGGCTGGTGGGATGCTGTTTTTCCTGCCTGCCCTCAGCCTGGCTGTCCTCTCTGCTCCCTCTGGCCCAGGACCCGGCTCCTGAGGTGCCACCCTCCGTGCCACCCTCCCTTTGTGGCGGTGCCGCTTTCCTGCCCCTCTCTTCACCTGCTCCCCATCTTCAAAAAAACAGCCAGCCTTGGCCTCTCCTGCTGCCTTCTCCTCTGCTGCCTGCTTGGATTTGCTCTCCGAGGCCTGCCCTTCCTTGGCCTTGTGGGCCGTGCCAGCCGCCTTCATGCCCGGCAGCTCCTCATCAGCGAAGACGTCGATGAAGCTGCTGTCGATCTCGGGGTTATCAGACTGGTACCCCAGGCCGTTGAGGGCCTCGGTGATCAGGCTGTCCAGCTTGGCATCGTCGATGTCCAGGTCGGAAGCGCTGAGCGGGAGGGAGCCGGCGGCCAGGCCGTGGAAGAGGCCGCCCTTCAGAGCATCCTCCTTGCCCTCGCTTTTGCCTTCCCCGTCCAGCAAGAAATCATCACTCTTGTTTAACGCTAATAGATGTCCCTGGGGGTCTGGAGAGAGCGCCAGGCCGGGGGTTTTGGGAGGCTCTGGTGGGAGCACCTTGCGCCCCTCAGCTGCACGGGGAGTATCCCTAGGCTCTGCCTGGGCAGAGGGGTGGGAGGCACAGAACTGGCGGTGCTGCAGGAAGGAGGACAGGTTGCTGTAGTTCTGGTCACACTGTCTGCAGGTCAGCAGCACGTCCAGCTGGTCCAGGCTGGCACTGCTCAGGGAGGTGGCCAGCAGGTGATGGGAGGAGTAGGGTGGTGGAGGCTGCTCCCCATCCAGTCCATCCGAGCATCCTTTGGCCACCTCCCCGCTGGGTTGGTGGAACGGGCTGCCCGGGGCACATTTCAGGAGGCTGTCCTCTTTCAGAGCATCCGGAGGGAAGCTGAACGACTTGACAGAGTCCGGGGGGTGGTAATGAAGTGAGCTGGGACTCAGCACCTCGGAGGGGTGGAAGGCTTTGTTGGCATCCTTGGCGTGGCAGGGGTGCTGGAAGAAGGGCGAGGGTGTCAGCGCTCCGGACATCTGGCTGTCCTCGAAGTTGAGTGGGCTGCTGGACATGGGGGACAGCGATGAGCAGGTGCTGCCACACGTGGGGTTGGGGACAGGGGACGGCAGTGGGGACTCACAAGGGGAGGCAGCTGCCAAGGCTGATGGTGGCAGGACCAGCCCTGAGCCCGATGAACTCCTTGAGGGAGGAGGAGCTGCTGGAGCCATAGTGTAGAACAGGGCTTTGCTTCTTGAGTCGCAGGCAGGAGACCCTGGTTCCTTCCCACTCTCAAAGGAGAAAGCTCCCGTCACGCTGGGATCTCCCTTCTGCAGGCTCTCTCCTGATAACAGCTTTTTGCTGTGGTACCCCGGAGAATTGCTTATGGGGGGCCCTTTCTGGGCTTTCCCGCTGCCCTGCCAGTCCGATGTGCCCAGGGGGAAGGGGAGCTTCTGGCTGCTGATGTATCTCGACAGCTCCAGCCTGTTGGCACCGGGCACTGCAGGAGGGACGTGCATCTGCTGCCAAGGCAGCCTGGCATTTTTCTGCCTGTGCTGCCTCTGCTCGGGGCCAGACTGGCACTCGAATGAGAACTGGTTTCCAACAGGGTTTGAATAAGGTGCTGAATTCTGGTTCATGGGAGAAAACGCCTTCGTGGCACCTTCCCAAGCTTGCACAAGCCGGGGGTGGGTGGGTGCCGTAGTGGGAATGCTCGTCTCGAAAGGCACGGCTCCCGCGGGGGAGCTGCAATAGGCCTTGCTCTGAAAGTGCACTTGGGACAGGGACTTTGGTGGCACGCTCCTTCTCAGGGGGCTGCTCTGCGCCAGCAGCCGCGGGCCGGGGACGCCGTCCTTGGCCGAGGCTTGCCTCTTCCCCACCGGCTTTGGCATGGCAGGCGAGTGTAAACTAGACGGAAAAACAGCTTGGTTTTCTTGGAAAGTGCTTGGGTTTTGGTCGATAGCACCAGATGACGGGAGAGCACCAGTGGGCTCGGCGGGATGCTCGGCCCTGCCCTTGCAGCAGGGCAAGGAGCCGTGGTGCAGGGCCGGAGGGGGCGGCGGATGCAGGAAGGGTGGCGGTGGCGGCGGTGGTGCGGGCAGCCCGTAGAGCCTCCCCTCGGGGGACACGCTCTCGTAGGAGCCCCCACCCGGCGGCTCCTCCGGCCACTCTCTGGGGGACGAGTGGAAGGCGAAGGCAGCGGGAGCCAGCTGGGCGGTGGCGGTCATTCCCACATCCAGGTACTCCTGGCTGCTGTGGAACTGCTCCTTGCCCGCCTCGTGGAGCAGCTGGAAGGGGAACTGGCACGGCAAAGACCCCAGGCCGTGCACAGCGACTTTGCCACCCTCGGAGAAGGAGCTGGGCTTCTGCACCGAGATCCCGTAGGTAGCACCGGCAAAGCTCTTCTCCGGGGAAGGCCAGGACTCGGTCCGATTTGCCTGGAACTCTAAATAATGTAGCTGCCCATGGGTGCCGGGGCTCTTGAGGGGGACGCCGGTGGCGGGGGGCTGCCCCTTGGGGCCGGGCTGTGAGGTATAACTGGCGGAGGTCCGGCTGCTGGCGGTGTCAGGGAAGCAGCGGCCGAAGGTGATTTCCTCCGGCCGGAGCTCAGCGTCGCGCTGGGCGATGCCGGGCACATGGAAGCGGTAGCTGCCGGCCGTGGGGGTCACCTCCGGCTTCTTTGGGGGCGTCACCTTCTGCTGCGGGTAGGCGATGCCGATGGTGGGGCTGGGCCGGGCGCCGGCGATGCTGAGCCGGTAGAGCTGCTGGTGGCCCCGCTCGCCCTTGGCCGAGCGCCGGCCGCGGTCCCGGGCCCGGCCCTTCCCCGGCGGGGACAGTGGGGACAGCGGGCTGCCCTTGGCCTCTCCCCAGGTGCTGTCATTGCTGAACTTGGGCTTGCACTGCAGGGATTTGAAGTCGATCTTCCCCGCTTGCTGCGGCCGGATCACAGCTTCCCGCTGGCTGTGGGGCTCCTTGTCCTTGGGGAAGGGGGATGTCCCCTCCCCACCCAGCGCCCTGCCATCCTTGTCCCCGCAGCCTTCACAGCCAAAATCCTTGTCGGGCTCCTTGGGGCCAGCCTCAGTATCGCTGATGGTGTAAACATGCTGGGTCTCTCCAGTCATGATACCGAGGAGGGGACAAGGCTAGAGAGCCCCGCTGTCCCGTTCCTGTCCCGCTGCGAGCTGCTGTGCCCCTGTCACGGGCATGGTCCCCCTCCGATGGGCACCGGCAGAGGGGCAGCAGCTCCCCGGGGCCGGGCTGCGGGTGGGTCCCGAGGGCCACCAGGGCTCTGCCGCATCCTCCAGACCTGCAGGGAACAGGAGACAAGAGGGGAAGGCTGGGAGTCAGTCAGGGAAGGGGCCAGGAGAGATTTTGGCCCCTTTTCTAGGGCTGTGGTTGGAGGAGGGGGCATGGCAACCCTCCCACTGGGTTGAAGCCCTGCAGCTTCGGGCTCTTCAAAGGATGCTCAGAGCGGTTCACCTCTGGCAAAAGCTGCTGAGGAAGCACTTTTTTTCCTCCCGGGAAAGCTATTTCTGGGTTAGTTCTTAGCGACATAAGCAGAAAAAGATGACAGAAGAGCTCCACCTACGGATTAGTGGGAAGGGCTGTCGGGATGGGCTGGGAGAGGCATCCTGGGAAGGGCTCTCCGTCCCCATGTCCCCGAGTGCCTGTGTCCCCGTGCGCCTGTGTCCTCATGTTCCCGTGTCCCCAGGTCCCCGCTGCTGGAGGGAAGGCGAAGGGAAAGGATTTTGCACTTTCCCCCTGGAGCTGCCCCTCATTGCTCTGAAATCCTTGGAGAAAGGACTTCACCAGGCTCCCTGCGAATTGCCCCGGAAATTTTAGATGTTATAAAGGAGGCAAAACCAGAAAAGCTGAGTCCCGAATTTACCAGCTGATTTTACAACCCAGACCTCGGGGCGTTGGACGCGGAGCACAAGTCAAGAGCAGCCTTTTAAAAGGCGCCACCAGGATTTTATATGAAGAAGGTTTTAATAAAAAGAAGGGTGAAGTTTAGCTTTAAAGAGTGTGTTTTCTAAAGAGAAGTCTGCTGGAAACAGTGAGGGGTTTTTTCTCCTCCCTCACTGGAAATGTTTCTTTACCATCTGCTGCAGTGGGTCAGGGCACGGCGCTGCTGGGAGGGCATGAGCAGCAGGAAATTAAGTTTATTCCTCTGTTTCTGGGTGTAATTCCCACACATCCCAACCCCACTGGCTTCACCCATCCTGCCCTGGAGTGACCTGAGCACAGAAGATTTTCCAAGGAAAAAGGGAGCGCCCTGCATCTATCCAGGACCTCACCTCCCCATTCCCACCTGGAATCTGAGCACCCAGCACCCCCAACGCTGTGTTAATTTGGGATATTCGGGATAGACAGGGGTGTCTGCATCCCCCCTCTCTGGTTCCAGCTCCCAGGCCTGAATTCCTCCCCAATGTCACACCCTGCAGAGTGAAACGGATCCGGGGTCGGGACCGAGCGCGCGGCTCCGCGGCCAAAGCTCACACGCGGCCCTTTGGCACAAAGGGCTCTGCTGGGAAAACAATGCCCCACTTATGCCTGCGCCAGCCACGGCTCCAGAGCCCGCGAGCTGCTGTTTAAATTTGCAAAGGCTCCTTGCCAAGATAAAATACCCAAGGCCAGCGCTCGCTACATTATCACAGTCGGGCTTTTCAGCCACATAAAGGAGCCTTTTTTTGTTTTTGCCAGGGAAAGGCTCAGCCGTGTGGCTGGAAAGCTGCAGGATTTGCATGGCAAGGGCTGTGCTGAGTGCCAGGAGACACAAACATCCTGCTCCCTGTGCTGGCACAGGTGTGGGGATGGGGACAGCAGGGCTGGTGGCACGCAAGTCTGTCCCACTGCTGATGGGACCCACGTCCTGCTGGCAGTGGCAGAGCCTGGGCAGGAAATGGGTGTGGATTTACTCCATGCAAATCACAGATGGTGCACAGGTATAAGGGCAAGGTGTAATTAGGGATTTGTTCGCCAAAATCTCCCTGCCAGGGTTTGGAGGTCCCCTGTCCCTGCCAGGGGGTCCCTCCTGCTGGCTGTGGCCACAGGGCACGGCTCTGAGGTGGCCCAGCAGGGAAATCCAGGGCCTCACAAGGCTCTGATGGGGCAATTGATAAGGAGGGCTGGGCTGTGCTGATTTAAAGTGATACTGCCCAGGCAGCTCCTGCATCCATCCCCCAAAGGGTCACGGATCTGGCACAAGCACAGTTCACCCCCCGTGGGATGGGAAACCCTGGAAAAAATGGAAATTGGGACTGCTCCCTCTGGCTTTTACAGCCCCAGCCTGCCCTCAGCGCCAGGCTCCTCCATGGGTTACCACTGGCAGCACTCCCTGGATTTTGACATTTCAGCTCCTGGAAGAGGAGGTGGAAAGGGATGGAACAGAGGCAAAGGGAGTTTGGCTTTTAAAAACCCACTGTGGTTATTGCCAGGCTGGCTGTGCTGCAGGCAGAGCCATCCCCACCTGCCCTGGTGTGCCCTGCTGAGGGCTCAGAGCATCCTCCCTCTCCTGGGGCCTCCTGCAGCCCCTCGGGGACAGGGGACACGGCCAGCAGCGGTGGCAGCAGCCTGGCTGGCACAGAGAGCTGTGCCTGGCACTCTCCTGGCAGGGCAGGTCCCGTCCTGCCGGGAGCCCGACGTGCCAGACGGGTTGTGATTCACCGGAGCTGGCTGTGCCCGCGGGGCAGGGCTGAGCTGAGGGTCCCCAGCACCTCCGAGCTTCCCAAACTCCCTGCAGGGCGTAAATCCTGGGGGACAATAGCACCCTCAGCACGGAGAAAGGCTCCTTAACATGAGAGAACGGTGGGATCCCACCAGCAGCTCATGTAGGGCACCCTACAGGGAGCTCACCATGGGGAGGGCACTGCCAGGGGAAGGATAAACCCAGGATAAACTCTGCTGGAACCAGAGGGCAGAATGATTGTGTGTGAGCAGGAAAAAGCCAAATATCCCACAAGGAAACACCAGGGCAGAGGGAATGGCTCCTTCCCATGAGAGAACAGTGAGATCCCACCAGCAGCTCATGTGGGACACTCTACAGGGAGCACAGAGTGGGGAGGGCACTGCCAGGGGAAGGATCTCCCCAGGGTAAATCCAGCTCTGCTGGAACCAGACAGAATGCTCATGTGTGAGCAGGAAAAGGCCAAATATCCCACCAGGAAACACCAGAGCAGAGGGAATGGCTCCTTCCCATGGCAGGCAGAGGGGGCACAGGGTCTGGCAGAGCCGGGCTCAGCCTCTCCCCTGCCTGACCTTGGCAGTCGGTTCCTGGCGGTGACTCAGCTCCATCTGGAAATCAGCCTGATAACGCTCCCCCCGCTTATCTATCGCTGCTCTATCGCCCGGGCTGATTAGGCAGGCAGGGACTGTTCCTGCTCTGCCTCTGGACAGTGCCCAGGGCAGCCCTGCTGGGGCTGGGACACGTGCAGGGCTCGGGGTGAGGGGCTCTGCTCGGGGGGCTCCGCCTGGGGTTTGGTCCAGGTGAGCTCAGAGGCTGCAGGGGGAACAAACCAGCCTGGGATGGGTCCCCGTGACAGGGACAGCACCCAGGGAATGGCTGGAGCTGGGCCGGGGAGGTTTGGGGTGGGTATCAGGAAAGGTTCTCCTCCCAGAGGGTGCTGGGCACTGGGAATGGGCACGGCCCTGAGGCTGCCAGAGCTCCAGGAGAGTTTGGACAATGCCCTCAGGTGGGGTTGTTGGGGTGTCTGTGCAGGGCCAGGGGTTGGATTGATGATCCCTGTGGGTGCCTCCCGGCTCAGGATATTCCCTGATTCCGTGGAGCTGCTGCTGTCACAGCCAGGAGTGTGGCAGCTCTGCTCAGGGATCAGGGACAGGCGTGGGAGGGGGTGGCTGGAAAATCTCAAGATGCCAACTGGGTGGCAGCTGCCAGGGAGCTGGAGCTGCCCTTGGCTGTGCTGGTGGGAGGGAGAGGGGTGGGGGCAGCATTCCAGGGCCTCAGGGGCTCCAGGAGAGGAACTGGGGACAGGGGATGGAGGGACAGCACACAGGGAATGGCTCCCAGTGCCAGAGGGCAGGGTTAGGTGGGATATTGGGCAGGAATTATTCCCTGTGAAGGTGGGGAGGCCATGGCACAGGTGCCCAGAGCAGCCCCTGGATCCCTGGCAGTGCCCAAGGCCAGGCTGGATGGGGTTTGGAGCCACCTGGGACAGTGGAAAGTGTCCCTGCCATGGCAGGGGGTGGAAGAGTTTTAAGGTCCCTCCCAACCCAAACAATTCTGCGATTCCACGAGGGGATCCCAAACAGAACCCCCTGGCTCTGTGGGCTCTCAGCGGCTTCATGTGGCACAAGGGTGACTCTGAACACACTTTGTCCCCAAAAAGAGGCTTTTAACCCCTGGCTAAAGGACTGAAATCCCACCCAGATGGATCAATCCCACCCAGTCTGGAGCTGGGACAAATCCCTTCCCCTGTGAACTGCCCCTTCTCCAGTCCCTTTAATCTCCCTCCCTCCTGCCACTGAGCAGCTGCAGGGCCAGAGAAGGTCCCTGAGTATCCATCCCTGCAGCCAGGGGCATTCCCAGAGCCCATCTGGGCTGGGCAGGAGAGTCTGCCCCCCAAAAGCAGCACCTGAGCCCGTGCTGTCAGCTGGGCCTACCTTGGCACCCTCCGTGCTCAGCTACTGCCGGCTCTCACTTGCACCTCCCATGAAAAGTGAATTTCTTGGCTGCAGAGGAAAGAGAAAAATATGTCAGGAATCTGTGCCTGGCTTGGCTGTGGTGCTGCTGCTTGTGGGCAGTGCTCAGCTCCAAAAAGGGGGGATTCCACCCCAAAATTCCCATCCTGGCCACCCCCAGATGGGTCCCTTTGACTGGGGGCTGTGGGAATGAGGGAATGGAGGAGATGGGATCCCCATTTCGCCCTCTGCTGCATCCCAGCTCATCCCTGATGCCTTTGGGTGCATCCTATCCATGAACCTGAGAGGCAGGAACTGATGGAGGAGGAGGAGGAGCAGGAGGAAGGGGGAATTGCCCAAAGCCCAAACCCCATTCCTGGGTACACTCTGGGCACAGGGAGCTGCCAACCTCTCCCAGCTGTGCCCAATCCTGCCCCTGCCATTCCCAACCCTCCCTGCCCTCCCAGAGGGAGCTTTTCCCCAAATTTGGGTAAAGATGGGGATTTTAAGGGCTCGCTGTTCCCTCCCTGCCAGCCCCAGCTCCAGCCTGGAGCTGAAGAAGAAAACATGGATCACATCCTGACACATCACACCCATGTCCCAGGCACAATAAAAGCAGGATCAGGGCTGTGCCTCCTGCCAGGACACGAGGCAGCAGTGGGAGCATCACATCCAGGGGGATGGGACACTTTCCTTGCCAGCCCTGGGCCCTGCTTGTCACCAGGGAGGGAACTGGGAGTGGGGAATGGGGAATGGGGCTGCTCCAAAGGGACAGAAAACCTGGGGATCCCTTGGGGAGAAACCACAGTGAGAAGGAGACAAATCTTAGTGCTGAGAGCTTGAAAAGGACCTTGGGAGAGAGGCTGGGAAAGATTCTGGGGATGAAGACACACAGAGGGACACAGGGACAGGGATGCACATAGGGACACACACAGGTACAGAGGGACACACGGACACGGCCCTGGTCTGGTTGTGCTGGAGCAAGAAGTGATGTCCAGCAGATTCTTCTGTCCCAGAGAAGTTGGAATGTTGTTCAGAAAGTTTCTTTCCTGCTCACAACGATCCAAAATTGATTTGCTGGATGTGAGCAGCGAATTTCCAGACTTGCTCTGGGGATGCGGATTTTGCAAAGAGCCCTAATCCTTCCTCACTTGCCATGCACCATCACAGAGCAGGAGGAAAAGGAGGAGGAGAGGCTGAGCCTGGCAGCTCTCAGGACACCCCACAGGACGCAGGGGTGTCACCAGCTGCTGTCACAAGGCTCTCTCTGGGCTCCATGCCCAGGGTCCCTCCCAGCCCCGAGGCCCTTCCAGAGGAGGCTGCACGCCTGGGATGGGGGACAGGAGGTGACACCAGGCAGGGCTCAGCCCCAGCTGGAGCATCCCAGCCCCAGCATGGGTGGTCAGGGTGGGCTGGCAATGCCCTGCTCCGGGAGCTGGGTGCCAGCCCCATCCCAAAGGAAATCCCGAAGGGAATGGGATGGCTGCACACAGGGACAGGGGAGGCTCTCCCAGGGCTCAGCTCTGCCTCTCCACACCCACCACAGAGCAGGAAAAGCAGCTGGGATGTGCCAGGCTGGGATGTGCCCCCTAAATAAACCCCTGCTGGGTTTCCATGCCCTTCAGAGCATCTGCATCCCTAAAAATCCAGAGGTACGGGACATCTGAGACCTCCCGAGCCCGAGGGGAGCTGGGTTTCATCTCCCTGGGGCTCACAGCAGCATCTTTGTGGGGCTGGAATAAAGCCTGACTTCTTCTGCCATTTATTTAAGGAATATTAATCTTTCATTTTCCTCCTAAATGCTCCTGTTTGCTGAGGACCTATCTGTTACCTAAGTGCTCCGATAAATCTTCGAAGGTAAAATTACACGTGAGATGCTGCCAGAAGGGTACATTTAAGAATACTTCCTAAATTATCAACTGCATTAATCTTAATTACTTGGGTAAAAGTAGAGTCTGGCATTAGGGTGGACTAAATTGAGCGGGTGTTTGTTTGTCTTTATCATATCACATATTTGAGATCATTTAACAGAGCCCAGATAAAAGGGGCAGCCAGGGGCAGAGCAGCTGCCTCGTGGAAATGATGGCTCTGGGTGACAAAGAGCAGCTGGGAGGGGACCCTGGGGTCCCTGAGATGGCAGAACCTGCCTGGAGCAGGTGGAACCCTGGCAAAAATATCCAAAAAATGCAAATTAACTCCTCAGAGACTGGGGTGGGTGATGGAAGAGTTTCACAGAGCATGGAGGGGCAGGATGTGGAATGGGTTTACACTGAAAAAGAGAGGTTTGGATGGGATATTGGAGAGGAATTCTTGGCTGGGAGGATGGGGAGGGGTTGGGATGGAATTCCCAGGGAAGCTGTGGCTGCCCCTGGATCCCTGGCAGTGCCCAAGGCCAGGCTGGACAGGGCTGGGAGCAGCTTGGGACAGTGGAAGACAAGGGCTGGATGAGCACATCCCTCAGAATTTGAGGGCCCAGAACTGAAATGAAGCAGGGGTTGAAGGGTTCCCTTTCCTTGGGCCTTGCACAGGTGTTAAACATTCCCAATGGGAAATGTCCCCATCCCCAGGGCTGCCTGACCTGGGCACATTCCTCATCCAAAAGAGAATTGCTGAAGCCAGAAGGGAGGGTTTTCCTCTCTCTGGTTCACCTTTGTTTTAAATGTGAGGAAAATTTGGAGACCCCTGTGCAGGGGATGCTGAGGGGAGCTGCTGTCAGGAGGGGAGGAATTATTCCATGCTGCTGGAGATGGGGATGAAGGATGGATTTGGGGAGCTCAGAGGCCACACCAGGACCATCCACATCCCCAGCTGGCACCTGGGCATCACCAGGGCATGTCCTGTGATCCCACATTCCCTCACCCACTATCCCAGCATCAGGCCCCACTCTGCATTTCCCTCCCAGCCTCCTGTGACCCCCAAAAAAGGGAGAAAAAGGGAGAAAAATGCCAAAAATCCCAGGCAATGCCAGCACGCCCAGGCCAATCTCACATTTCCTTCCTCCCAGCAGAGCCTGGGGCTGCTCCAGGCCTGGTCAAACAGGGACAGGAAACCTGAGAGCCCCGAGCACATCCCAGGATTCCCACCCCAGCCCCATTTAGCTCCCTGTCCTTTTGGCACCCTGCTCCTCAGGGGTGCTTCTGCCTTTGGGCACACACCCACACACATCACTGACAGGAATTAATTGGCTCTCTGCAATTAAACATCCCAGCTGGAGTCAGCGGATGAATGGATCACAAATCCAGAAATTCCTGTGGATGCTGTGAGCCCCTGGATGGGAGAGGGGCAGAGGGAGGCACTTCCCCGCAGGTGACACCCAGGTCCTGGCTGTGACAAAATCCCTGCAGAGCCCTGGCAGGCACAGAGGGATCAGAGAGCCAGGGCAGGGAAATCCTGGTGCTCCTTCCCAAACTGCTCTGGATGAAGGAATCCAGGGAATCCAGCTGGGATTGGGCTGATGGAGAGGCAGGATCTCACCTGGGGCTTGGATGGACCATGGGTGGCACAAGGAACACAGGAAGAACAAGATCCATACGCGTCACAAAGACCATGGGAAGAACAAGGACCAAGGATGACATTAGGACCATGGGAAGCACACAAACAATGGGAAGAACGTGATCCATAAGCGGCACAAGGATCACGGGAAGAACAAGATCCAAATGCACAAGATCCATGAAGAAGAATTAGGACCAGGAATAGCACAAGGACCATGGGAAACACAAGATCCATAGGTGGCACAAGGACCACGGATGGCACAAGGACCACGGGAAGCACAAGAGCCAAGGACCATGGATGGCACAAAGATCACGAGAGGAACAAGATCCATATGTGTCACAAGGACCAAAGATGACACAAGAATGGGAAGCAGAAGGACCATGGGAAGCACACAAACAATGAGAAGACACGATCCATAGGTGGCACAAGGACCACGGATGGCCTAAGGACCACAGGAAGAACAAGGACCATGGGAAGCAGAAGGATGCTTGGTGGCACAAGGATCATGGATGGCACAAGGACCACAGGTGGCACAAGGACCACGGAAAGAACAAGACCCATACGCGTCACAAGGACCAGAGAAAGAACAAGCACCAAGGATGACACAAGGACCATGAAAAGCACAAGGACCATGGGAAGAACAAGAACAATGGGAAGAACATGATCCGTAGGTGGCACAAGTACCATGGATGGCACAAGGACCAAGGATGACACAAGGACCATGGGAGGTAGAAGAACCACGGGAAGCACAAGATCCAAGGACCATGGATGGCACAAAGATCACGGGAAGAACAAGATCCATACGTGTCACAAAGACCATGGAAAGAACAAGGACCAAGGATGACACAAGGACCATGGGAAGCACAAGAACAATGGGAAGAACATGATCCATAGGTGGCACAAGGACCATAACAGCACAGACCAGCAGCCCCAGCACAGATGCCCTGATCCCACCCACCCAGCTGGTTTGGATGACCCTGTCACCCCAGGATGAGCCACAGCCAGAGCCCATCCCTGCAGACCCAGATCCCCTCTATCTATCCATATCCTAACCCTGTCCCAGAATGTCAGGATGCTCCTGTCCAGCCTGAACCAGTTCCCACAGGATCTGATAGGAGGAGACTGCTGCCAGATTTGGGGGCTTTTAAGCTGTCAACTTTCCTATAATTATTAGCAATGTTTTCAATCAGCTCTCCTCTGAAATTTGCTTCGGAAAGACAAGATTAATGAGCATTTCCTTTGGGGATTTATTGCACTGTTAATTATTCCCTGCCCAAAATTTGGTGCAGAATATTATCAGCTTTTCTTTCTTTCCTTTTTTTTTCTTTCAATTAAAAGTGATTCTAATTTGCTCTCTATAAAAGTGGATTTCAAATAAAAAAGTATAATATCTCCCCTTTCCTGATTAAGTATAATAGTCAAGAGATGGAGATAAAAGTAGCCGGTGGCTGTGGCAGGCCACGTTGTGCAGACATGAACTCGGGTTTCCCCGGCAGCACTTCCACCCCTGCTGGGGTCCAGTTTTTTGGGATAACGGGATTCTGAGAGGCCAACTTGTAATTGATGGAGTTTTCCTGCAGAGGGAAGCAAAGGTGTCTGAAAGGAGCAGCCCGAGCAGTGCCAATTTTGGGCGAGGGGTTCAGCGAGGAGGAGGAGGAGGAAGGGGATGGAGAGAGCCAGGGATGCTGCTTCTTCTCCCAAAAAATGCTTGGCTGTGCGTTCGGGAGATGCTCTGGGGATGTGAATCCCGCTGGGAAGGCGTTGGAAGAAGCCACAGTTTCTCTTTCCATGGAACAAACGCCTTCTGCAGCAGGCCCCGAGCAGGGCCAGCCCTGGAGAAGGGGCTCTGTCCCCTCGCAGGCTGTTTGTCCTCCCCAGCAGACATTCCTCGGGTGTCTCCCGAATGTGAAACATTCTGAAAATGCTGCAGGACAAACCCCGGCTTGGTGGGGGCCGGATCCGATTTCAGCGGAGCACAGGGATGGGGGAGCAGCTCCACACGGGGCTGTGCTGGGAAACACCCCCGGCCCAGTGCCCTGCTGGGCTGCTTTAAAGCCAGGTTTAACCCCAAGCTGGCCCGGCTTTAAAGCCAGGTTTAACCCCAAGCTGGCTCTAACCCCAGGTTTAACCCCAGCCTGTCCCTGCAAAGCCCCACTGCTCCCCTGGCTCTGGGAAGGGAAGCAAAGGAGAAGTTGAGCTGAACCCAGATTTGGAGGATGCCCCGTGCTGGCACTGGGAATGGGGAGATTTGGGGGATCCCTGTGGGGGACGTGGCTGGGGTGGCCCCTGGGTGCTGCCTGTGTCCCTCTGGGGGTGACAGGGTGCTCATGCTCCAGCTGCCACCTCTCCTGAGCCCATTCCCAGGGCTGGCCCCACATCTAAAGGGATGCAGAGGGTTCTGAGGGAAGGGAACCACATCCCACAGAGCAGGGAGAGCAGCTTGGCATTGTAGGGTTGCCTTTCCTTCAGGCTCCCTCTCCCAGCCATGGGGCTGGGATGCTCCTGTGGGTACCACATCACAGGAGGAGCTGCAGTAATGGAGAGGGGAGAGGAGCTGTTGGGATTTTGATGGAGAATGACCTGGTTTGGCTTCCTCCAGATGCAGCTGCTGCCTGAAGCCAAGTTTGCCATGACCTTGCACTGAGTTTCCCTGGAATCCACGGCTCCTGGAAGGCAATAGGGATGTGCCATGCAGGGAAAAGTTTAAGAAAGGGATAGATAATCAAACCAGGATACTCCCAGATCTGAGCTACAAACCAAACCACTGCCAGGGCAGAGCCACGGGGGGGGAAAAACTGAAATTTGGGAAGCAGAATCCCAAAAAACTTGTGCTGCTCAGCCCCCGCTGCCCCGCTGGCCGGCGCTGAGCGATGCTCTCTGTTCTCCACGGGAGCAGTGGCGCCCGCGGCCAAGAAAAACGCCCGGAGCTATAAAAAGTCTGGGGAACAGAGACACATTCATGGACAGCTTCAAGCACGCCGCGGCAGCCGGGCGAGATCCAGGAGCAGCCCCAGCCCAGGCACTGCAAGCCTGGCTCTGGGCACTGCCAGCCTCACCCAGCCGGGCCAAAGCTGTGGAAAAGCGGGACGGACTCGCACAGCCTGCTGGGGTTGGGTGGGGAGAGCTGTGCTCAATCCTGGTGTGTTTCCTATTGGTGTTCCATCAGTGTTCCCTTGGTTTCCTCAGTTTCCCCTTGGTGTTCCATCACTTTCCCATCGGTTTCCCACCGGTGTCCCCTCGGTTTCCCCTTGATTTTCCCATCGGTTTCTCCTCCGTGTTCCATCAGTTTCCCATCGGTGTTCCACTGGTTTCCTATCCGTTTCCCCTCGGTGTTCCATCACTTTCTCATTGGTTTCCCCTCGGTGTTCCATTGGTTTTCCCATTGGTTTCCCCTTGGTGCTCCATTGGTTTTCCCATTGGTTTCCCATCAGTGTTCCATCGTTTTCCCGTCAGTGTTCCATCAGTCTCCCCTCAGTGTTCCATGGGTCTCCCATTGCTTTTCCATGGGTTTCCCCTCGGTGTTTCATTGGTTTTCCCATCACTTTCCCCTTGGTGTTGCATCAGTTTCCCCTCAATGTTCAATGGGTTTTCCATTGCTTTCCCGTTGGTTTCCCATCAGTGTTCCTTGGTTTCTCATTGATTTCCCCTCAGTTTCACATCGGTGTCCCATTGGTTTCCCCTCAGTTTTCCATGGGTGCTCCATCGGTTTCCCATCATTTTCCCCTTGGCACTCCATCGGTTTCCCCTTGGTTTTCCTACTGGTGTTCCATCAGTTTCCCCTCGGTGTTCCATGGGTCATCCATTGCTTTCCCATTGGTTTCCCCTCAGTCTCCCATCAGTGTTCCATCAGTTTCCCACTGGTTTCCCCTCAGTGTTCCAGCAGTTTCCCATTGGTTTCCCCTCGGTGTTCCCAGCCCCTCTCCATCCCCTCAGCCAGGTCAGGTTTGCTCGCAGGTGCTGAGCACGAGCCCGGCACATGCCTGGAACTTCAAAGGGCCAGGAATGAGAACCATCCCGCCCGGGGATTTGCAGTCCTTCCTGCTGCTCCAGCTGCTGGGTGGCAGATGTGGGACACATCCCTGTGCTGCACCATGGCACGAGCCTTCCCGAGCTGGAGAAACCCCTCTGTGCTGCTCCTCCTGCTGCTTTTCCTGCTTTCCTGCTTCCCCAGGCCCCATCCCTGCACAAATAATGCCAATATTCATGGCCTAGACAAATCCAGGCTCTGTTTGCTCCCAGGAATGTTTTCTCCAGAGACACTCCAAGCGACAAAATCCCCTTCCTCATGCTGCTGGGTTTTTCTTTCATCAGGCAAAAATAAAAATGGGCCGAGGGTTGAAGAATGGCATCCTGTCAATATTTTCCTTTTGCTGGTGCTGACTGAGCTGGAGAAGCTTGGAGTCCAAACCTGTTGCTGCTGTGCTGCTCCAGGTACAACATCCTTTTTGAGGGATGCAAAGCAAGGATTGGGAATTTCTCTCCTGCTTTGGGATGTGGTTTTCAGGCAGAACGGGGAGATTTTAAAGTGTTGCCTCAGAGGTCTGAGGAAAGGATGCTGCTGCTCTTCCCAAAGCTCCCAGAACTGAATCCCAGCGCTGAGGGATGCTGAGTGGGAAAAGGTGCTGGGAAGCACAGAAATTAGGGAATTTGGGAATTTCCCCCAGCCTGGGGTGGGATCCATGTGACTCATCCCTTTCCTCATCTTCAGCCACTGAAGGAGGAATGAAACAGCCTAATCCTCTGGGAGTCTGGAGAAAAAGGGATATTTTTATGTCCTGGCTGGAAAACTGAATTCCTCCCAACAGCGACAATTAAAAACAATAAACATGAGAAAAAAAAAAAAAAAGGTGAAAACAACTCATTAATGGTTTCTCTCCAGCTCCCCAAGGCAGGGAGGAGAGGGAAGAGGGTCAGGACAGCACTCCCTGTCTGAAGGGCCACTCTCATCCCAGGAACATTTTTCCTGCCCACAGAAAGAATCCCAGACAATACCTAATCCCATGGACACCGGAAAGGATTCCTTTCCCTCAGCCCTTCAGCAATGCCACCAAACGCCACATATTTTCCCAGTGAATTCACAGACCAAGAACATTTTGAACATTTTTTTCCTTCACCTGGAGATTTAAAGCTCTGGAGATTTAAAGTCTCTAAAAGAGATTTTTTTTCAAGGAAAAGTCATGTGGGATCTTCATCCCAGCATGGGGATGAGGAATAACTTTGTGCATCTCTCATCTGTGCTGCTCCTTTTCCTCCCTTTTCCAGCCAAATGTTGCAAGTAATAATTTTCCCACATGGAGCAGGAGCTGCTGTGAAGTGGCTGCTTCTTCCATTAAACCCCGGGCTGCTGCTGGATTTTGGGGAAGGGGGTGTTGGGGAAGGGGTATCACTTTTCCCCGCTGCTTCCTGCCCAGGTGATCCCACACAAACCTGCCTGTGTGATGGAAAACGTTCGGGATCCGGGACCCAAAACTCAGCCTGGATTCAGCTTCCCTCCCCTGCTCCCGAGACATCCTCCTGTTGCCACAGAAAGTGGCCTTCATCCCGGGATTCCTCAAAGCCACGGGGTGAACAAACAGGGGAAACATTCATTCTGGGTGTGGGTGTGTGCCTGCCACGGCTGTGCCCGCACTTCCCATCTCCTCTGGGCACAAAAGTGCAACCAGAGCTGCTTGGGGAGCTGCAGAATGATCCCAAATAAACCAACCCTACAAGGCAGAGGGAAATGGGTTCACCAGAGTGGGTTCTCCCCAAAACCAGCTGAGCTGGGGACAGGGACAGACGGCAGGAGGACAACTCCCTCTCAGCCCATGCAGCATCCTGACACCCAGCCCTGCTCCCCAGGCACCCTTTAATCTTCCTGGCCGCTGCTTCCAAACTGAGCCTTGCAAGGATCCACCAGGACAGGACCTCCCTGGGTTGTTTCTTTTTAAAGCTGCTTTGCAAAAAAAGCCATTAAAAAGAGGAAAAAGAGGCAGAAGAGGAACAAACGCTGCCCCAGGAGCCCGGTGGGGGCTGCAGGGGCTGCGAGGGCTCTGCCCAGCAGAGCCTGGGGTTGCTTTTCCCTTTCATCCCATGCCAGGCTGCAGCCCAGGATCCAGACGGTCAAATCCAAGAATCCCTGGAAGGCAGGGCTTGGCTCACAGGGCTGCAGCTGCTGCCTTTCCCTGCCGCTGTAATTACGGCCCCAAACTTAGAAAGCAGCGGAAGAGCCGCGTGTAGCGCTGCAATTAAGAAGCTCTTTAATTGCAGGGCTTTGTTTTCCTCTGCCCGGCTCCAAGGAGTGGTGGAATCCTGGGAATTGCAGCTCCATGGCATCCTCAGAGCTCAGGGGACAGCAGGTTTGTCCCCAAAGGTGACCCTTGGGTCAGGGACAGAGCATCCAGCTGGGGAAGGAGCCGCGAAAATCCAGCCCTGCTCCATGCAAGGAGGTTTTTTTGAGGAACAAACATCCCCTCTCCTTGGGAGTCACCTGATCCTGCTGGAGAGGCCTCTGGAGCAGCCAGGAGTGATTGTCTCTGTCAGCTCTGAGATTTCCATGGATCTGTGTGTGGGAATCAGCAGCAGCCATGGAGAGCTGCTGATTTATATCTCCATGGATGCTCCCATAAATCCACTGCTTCCCAAGGCCAGGCAGGAATGGGAAAGGCTCTGCTTCATCCCCTCACTGCCTGACTCATTCTCAGAGCCTTGGGCATCCTGTGGGAAAGGGAAAAGGGGTGGATGTCACATCCAGCAGGCTGGTGTCACAGCAGGGATGTCAGGACGGTGCCACCACCAAATCCATGGAGAAAATGGGGATCCAAGGGGCAGAATCCCAGTTGCTCCCAGTCCAACACAGGCAGGTGCACGCTGGCTTGGGCACAGCCTCCTGCCACATCCTTGGCTTCAAGATGGAGCAAAGCTTCCCGAGATTCCCAGCAGCTCTGCAGGAAACTTTGATGGATTCATCCACCAGCAGAAGGGAGAAGCAGACCTGGAGCACATTCCCTGTGTTGGGAGCCTGGCTGGTGACAAACACAGGCAGAATCTGGTATCTCCAGCAGGATGGCAGCAGTGCCAAGAGCAGGGATGAGATCCTGAAATGTTTGGTTTAAAATGCTGGAACAGATTTGGGGAGAAAAAAGGGAGAAGCTCCATGCTCCCACCAGGACTTTGGTGGGAACCTCTCCCTTTACAATGCGTGGATCCAGCGACTCACCTCTCCCATTTCATCACTTCAATCCCAGAATCTGATATCTGGGAGCTGGCAAAGAGGCTGGGCATCCTCCAGTGGCCACAGCTGAGCTTCCCAGTGCTCCCAGTGACACAAGGCTGGGCATCCTCCAGTGATTAAAGCTGAGCTTCCCAGTGCTCCCAGTGGCCACAGCTGAGCTTCCCAGTGCTCCCAGTGCTGGGACCCCTCAGCTGCCCAGCCCAGAGCGGAGCTGTGCCGGAGGGGCCGTGCAGGAAGGGGCTGCTCTTGTTTTCACAGCTGACACCGGGGCTGCAGAGGATTCCTGGGGCTCAGAGGAGGAGGAAGCACAGCACAGGAACCCCCAAGGCTGCTGCACCTGGGCTGGCCCTGCTCCTGGGGGCACAGGGAGGGCACAGAGGTTTCCAGGATCAGCTGCTGCTCCAGAGCCTGCAGAGCATTCCTGGAGATGCTCTGGTGAGGGAGAGCTTCTGAGTCCTGCAGAGCTCTCCAGAAGTTCCTGCAGGATCACCGGGTGGGAGAGCAGCGGTCAGAGCCTGGCATTGTCCCCGTGGTGTCCACCAGTGTCCCCTTTGTCCCGGGACGTGCCACATGCTCCTGTCAGGGAGGGTCCTTGGAGGTGGGGATGGAGAGAATGGGGAAGAGGCACAGAGGGAGGGATGTGCCAGCAGAGCCAGGGGTATGCAGACACCCCAGGTCCTGGACGATATTTGGGAAAAATCCTGGCTCCAGAGACAGCTCTTCCCTTGCTTCAGTGATCTTCTGCTCTCAATAAAGCCCCAAAAGGAAACCCACATTTATATACATATAAATATATAAATATATATATAAATAAATAGAATGGAATCACAGGAGGGAAAGGACACTTCCAGGGATGTTGTGACTTAACTCTCCCATATATATATATATATATCTCCCATAATCTGTAAAAGTTGGATATAATTAATTAGAAAATGACAATGGCTATAATGATACAAATAGGATTCTGTCATATATATATATATATATAATATATATATGCCTCCCATAATATGCAAAAAGTGGATATAATTCATAAGAAAAAAATAATGGCTCTAATGGTACAAGCAGTATTCCCTCATTTATATTTGCAAACCTCCCATAATATGCAATAACTGGACGTAATTAATAAGAAAATGACAATGGCTCTAATGATACAAACAGGATTTCCTCGTTTGTATTTGTAAACCTTCCATAATCTGTAAAAACTGGATATAATTAATAAGAAAATAACAATGGCTATAATGATACAAATGGGATTCCCTCATTTATATATATATATAAACCTCTCATAATATGCAAAAACTGGACATAATGAATAAGAAAACGACTATGGCTATGATAGAAATAGGATTCCCCCATTTATATATGTAAACTTCCCATCATCTGTAATAACTGGACATAATTAATAAGCAAATGAAAATGTCTCTAATGACACAAGCAGGATTCCCTCGTTCCCCACCGCTCCCATCTCCTTCCTGGCCAGCCACAGCTCTCCCTGCACAGGGCTGTCCCCAGCAGCCGCTGTCCCCAGCAGCCGCTGTCCCGGTGCCACTGTCCCTGTCCCCCTGCACAAACAGAGGCACAGAAAGAGCCCCTTTGTTGCTGCTGCTCTATTGACACAGCTGGAGCTGCAGAGGGGGAGTTCCTGCTCCGGAGCCTCTCCCACAGCTCGGGGACAGGCAGAGCCCCCCCGGCCCCCACGGCTGGGCACGGCCACAGCAGCCCCTGCCCCATCCCCTGGGCCAGGGGACAATGGGGACATGTCACCTGGCTGCTCCTGGGGGTGTCCTTGGAGCAAAACAGGTTTGACCTAATGGATTTCTCCCAAAAGTTGTTGTAAGTCTCGCAGATCGCTGACACTGGAGCTGTATATTTTGTGGTGTTTCTGTTTTCTCAGTCATCTTCCATCTCTAGACACTTCTAGGGTGGAACTTACTGGATTTTTGTTGCAGAAATGTCAAGTCCAACATTTTGGATTTCAGTAATAACACTAGCATGGGTTTGCTCTATCTCTGCCTGCGTTGCAGCTGCGATGAGCAGATCATCCATGGAGCGCAGGATCTTGGAAACTGCTGTCAAACTGGAGACAAAGCTTGGGCAACAAAATACTGGCAAATTATAGGGAATTCTTCATTCTTTGGGGGCAACGATTTCTAGAGATATCTCTGCATGGGTTCTCTTCCCCCACCTGGCAAGGAGGGGGTGTGCAGCCCCAAAGGAGCCCAGCAGAGCCTCCAGCTCCTGCCACATCCAGGATCCAGAGCAGGGACGGCCCTGGGGTGGCACTGGGGCCATGCCATGCTCAGGTCCCCACTGGCTGTCACCCTCCCCATCCCATGGGATTTCCCAGCTTCTCTGGACATGCACAGATGGATCCAGCTGGGTCCCACAGGCTTCTCCTTGCTTGGATCATGAAGGCACCAACCCCTCCTCTCCCTCCATTCCTGCTGCCTTCCTTGGACATCCAACGCCACCATTTGATTCCTGCTTAGCCCAAGCCCTCCAATCCACGCCACGGGAGGAGATTCATTAATAAATCCTAGGGATTTGCTGGTTTTCTCCATAAATAAACCCTGAGGTGTTTCTGTGTCTGCATCCCCAGCCAACATTTAAGAGCTTGGAGCATCCTAAGCATCACTCCAAGCATCCGGGATTTTCCAGAGCCCAAATCCATCCACCTGGAGATCCATGGGTCTGCTCCTCTTTGCCTCCAGCCTCTGAGCATTCCTTTACCTCCTGCCTCTCCTGACTGACAGGCAAAGCAAAGCAATAAAATGCCTTTTTTTTTATAGAGCTGTAAACTTAATTTCCTTTAAAACCATTTGCTTCCACTTAGAACTCTGTGGAAATCCTGCCCTCCTGGCAAAGCTGTGGCATCCCAGCCCTGCCATCAACGTATGGAGCTTTTTGGATGAGCTTAAAAGTTCAGGGAAGGGAAGATGGGGGAAGAGAGGTGAATTCTTAGGGCATTAAGGGCCTGTTTTCCATCCTCCTCATGAACCTTCCTGGAGGGAAGAGCTGGAGCTGCTTTATGGGGCGCAATTAAATCCAGCTCTGTCTGCAGGGCAAAAGTTCAGCCCCAGACAGAGCTGAGGGTGCTGGGAGTGAAAGAAAAATTGGGATTTTCTGGGCTGAAAAACCCACCTGGAGCTTTAAATCTCAGACTGGAACCCAGAAGAAGTGGTGTGGGCTCATGGACATGTCCAGCATCCTTCCACTACCTTCTAATTCCAAAGGGAATATTCTCAGGGAGCAAGGCAGAGGTGATGGGATCACCAATCCCTGGCACAGGAACCAACCTTGGCAGGTGTTTGAGGGATCCTCTGGCTGGGATCCTGCCTTGCTTCCCCAGGACACCAATCCCTGCTGGGCCAGCACTCCTGGAGTGTCCCTTGGTGGAGCCCATGGGAAGCCCAGGGAAAGGTTTGTGGAGTGACAGGGAGGCATGGAGATTCTGGAATTCTGGGCTCCCAGCACTCCCTCAGTATCCCAGGGGCTGCATCTGGATCAATCCTCTCCCTCCAGAGCTCCTGCAGCCTTTGCAGTGCCATCCCCACGGAGAGGACGGAGCAGGACCCACGGATGGTGCCAAATGAGGATTCCCCAGGCACAGAGCTCCTCCTGAGGCTGGGAGCACCCTGCAGCAGCCCTGAGCACCTCCCCTGTGTCCCCTGAGGGCTCCTCAGGACTCTGCACATGCAGAATTCCCAGCACAGCAAACCCCAAGGGCTGCAGAGGCCATTCCTGCCTGTCCTGCCTGCTCCGTGGGAGTGGATCCAGGAGAAGGGAGCACCTGGCTCACATGGGAATGACATCCCAGGGATGCTGGAGATGGCTCCAAGCTGCCCTTGCTGGGACATCCAGGCCTTGGAGCTCTGATGGGAAGATGCTGCAGGAGTCAGGGATTTTGGGAAGGGAGGAGGATGCTGTGGGGGGCTCCCCCCCAAGCTCTGTGGGGCTGCTACAGCAGCATCCTCATTTTTTAATGGAATAATGAACAAAAAGGCTCCAAACAGACCCATGGGGGGCTCCTCTGTCCCTGCCACTGCCTGCCCCACATTCCATGGTGTGAGGTTCATTTGGGAACTGACCCAAACCCACCCACATTCCCATTACTCCAGTCCAGGATCCCAGTGATGATCACTGAGGGATGATCCCATCACAGGGTCATTTCTGCAGCTTCCAGAGAAGAAGGTGCCTTTTTGGGGTGAATTTTAGGGCAGCCAGCCACAGCCCCAAAGCACAAAGGAGTTTTACAATGACCCAGACAGGCCCAGCCCTAAAACCTCATCCCAAAGCCGAGAGCTGCTCCGGAATCAGGATGTGACCATTTCCAGCGCCTTGGGACACAGCGGCAAAGCCAGATGTTCCCAAGAGCAGCAGGACCCAAATCCCACCCAGCCACATCTGGGCTCCTCCAGGCACTAAACCCTCTGCTTTCCTCCCAAAATGGGGTGTGAGCAGTGCCCTGGACACCCCTCAGTGGCCACAATCCCTGGATTTGGGGCTGGGGTGATCCAACCCTGATGCCAAAGGGTGAAGCCCCCCAAGGTTCTGGGCCCACTTCAAAGAGCTGCAGCTTCCTCCAGCAGGGAAATAAAATCACTTCCTCTGAGCATTCCTGGCTGCTGGAATCGGCTGCTGCTTCAGGAAAACTCAGCCACTGTGCTGAAATCAGAGGGGGTGCTCAGCTGGGCCCCTCTGGTGGATTTGGCTGGAGTGGGATGTGCATCCCCCACATCCAGATCCTACTGGGATTTCATCCCCAATATCCAGATCCTATTGGGATTTCATCCTTTACATCCAGATCTTACTGGGATTTCATCCCCAACATCCAGATCCTATTGGGATTTCATCCTTAAAATCCAGATCCTACTGGAATGTGCATCCCCAATATTCAGCATTCACTGGGATGTGGATCCCCCACGTCCAGCTCCTAGTGGGATGTCATTCTTAACATCCAGATCCTATTGGGATTTAACCCCCAACATCCAGATCCCATTGGGATGTGCAACCCCAACATTCAGCATTCACTGGGATGTGGATCCTCCACATCCAGTTCTTACTGGGATTTCATCCTTAACGTCCAGATCCTACTTAGATGTGCATCCCCAACATTCAGCATTCACTGGGAGGTGGAACCCCCACATCCAGTTCTTATTGGGATTTCATTCCCAATATTCAGTTCCTATTGGGATTTCACCCCCCCCCCCCCCCCCCCATCCAGCATTCATTAGGATGTGCATCCCCAATATCCAGATCCTATTGGGATTTCCTCCCCAACATCCAGATCCTATTGGGATGTGCATTCCCAACATCCAGCATTCATTGGGATTTCATCCCCCACATCCAGCTCCCACTGGGATGTGCATCCAGCCATTCCCATCTCCAGGGTTTATCCAGCCTCACCCAAAGCCATCCCACAGGGATGCAGGACCCCATGGAGATATTCCCCACAAGCCAAGGCCTCCTCCCATGGCTGCTGCCACTGCCTGGTGCTCAGGGAAGCTCCTGCTGCCTTTGGATGCTCCAAAATGCCCTGGATGGCTGCAGTGGTGCCAGCAGTGACCCCTGCCAGCCAGGGGAGGGACGTTCCACTGAAAAATCCCCCGGGATGCAGCCTGGATTGGAGCCCTGTAACCCTCCCCAAGACCTCGGGGTGAACCCTGAGTTGGGAAACTTCTCCTGGCTCACATTCCCACCCATCCAGAGAGCTCGCCCAGCCAGGATTCCTCCCTGCTGGAAAAGGAGAGTGTCCAGAGGATCCTGCCCCTGGGAATCACCCTGGGGAGGGCAGGGATGGCAGCTGGCAGCAGGGATGGCCCAGCCCAGGGGAGTGCTTGGGGATAAATGAGGATTCCTGCTCTTCCCTGCCAGCAGCCAGGCACGGCTGAGGGATGCTGGCCCCATCCCTGTGGCTGATGGAAGCAGGGATTTCACACAGGTGGCCGGAGGTTTTTATCCTGGTGTTCCTGGGAATGCAATTGGGAAGCACCACTTGCTGCTCTGCTACAGCTGAGGGGACAATACCATGAAAAAAAAGGGTTTATTCCTCCCAAATGGTGGAAAAATTAAAGGATTAATGCCAATGGAGATAGCCAAAACTCCCCAAATCTTCCATTTCAATGCTCCACCTCTAAATCCAGGATTTTTGTAATTCCCAACAGGATGGATGAGGCAGAGACCCAGCACACACAGACCCCACATCCCAAATCTCCACATCCCAGCCCCTTCCCAGGAGCTCCAGCACCCAGGACAGGCTTGGCAGCAGCACCACAGAGTCGGGCACTTTTTCCTTGGGAAAATGTGGGAATCCTCCCTGCCCAGCTCCCTCTGGATTCCAGCCAAGAAAGCCCTGAAACATGGCAGGGATGGGAAGGAAAATCCCCCTCCGTCCCCAGGAGCAGTGCCATGGATGTGGGAATTGCCTGCCCCACCCAGCAGCCCATCCCCATGTCACAGGGATGCACAGACAGGTTTAGGATGCTCCAGGGATGCATCCCTGGCTCTGAGGGAGGTCAGGAAGTGCCCAGGGTGCTCCAGGCCAGGCCAGGGATTTGTGTTTATCCCTGATAATCACCGTGGGAATTGGGATCTCAGTGGAAATCCTGCTCTGGGTTCATCATTTGATCCATCACTAATGGATGATGGAGGAATAGACTCTGGCAAAGCTCAGGGAAACATTCAGAGAAGCCAAATTTCCTGGTTTAGAGGAAAAAATACCCAAAAGCACAACTGACCCAGCCACCAGTCTGAGGACACTTGGTTGAGGTTGGGCTGAAGGGCCAGGAAAGCCAAAAAGATCCCAGGAAAGATGGAGAAGGGGTGGGAGAACACCTGGATCTGAACCAGTGTTGCCTCAGTTTCCCCTCCAACCTTCTCCCTACCATGACTACTCCAGTTAGAACTTCCCAGCTGATCCATCCCTGCCTCCTAAGCAGGAGGGACAGGCAGCATCCCTTAATGAAAAAGCAGCAGATTCAACCCAAAAAGAGGCTGGGTTTTGAAGGCGACATTGGTCCTTTTGATGCATTTTCCAGGAGCCTCTGGAGCACATCTCCCTCGAGGAGCTGCTTTTGGCTGGGGACACAGGGCTGGAAAGGACCCGGGGAAGGGAAGGAGCGGGTGCCAGGCCCATGCCAGCCTGGAATGCAGGTGGGGATGCAGGGAGGGCTGGCATGGGAGCAGCTGGAGGAGGCCAGAGCAAACACCTGCCCCTGGCCCTGCCAGCCCTGGGCACTCCTGTGCTGCATTCCCAACCCCAGAGCGGCGACAGCTGCCCAGGAACCAACCCTCAAACCCAAAGAAAACAGATCCAAACCCAAAGGAAAACACAGAGGACAGGACCAGGCCCTGCTGGATCCCATCCCTGTGGAGCAGGATCCTGGAGAAGGGAGATGAGTGTCCTCACAGAGCAGAGTCCATCCCACATCGGGTTTGTCTGTCCTGGTGTCCCTGCGTGCATCCCACAGGGAATGGGGTGGGAGCAGCCCCAGGCAGGACCCTGCTCGTGGGAATGCTCATCACTAACTGCATCCTAAAGCTTTAGCATGGGAATTCCCTTTGCAGCTGGAGCTGGGATGAATCCAGATGGATTTCTTGGATATGAATGACCCATCCTCTTCTGGGATACCTCAGGTTCTGGTTTCCAGCCTCTTCCACAGTGGTTTGATCCATGGATTGTCTGTTCCAAAGCCTGAGGCACCGGATCCTGGTACCCTCAGGAGATGCTCCAAAGGGAAGCCCATCCCTGGTGGCTGCTGTCCTGTGTCACAGCTGAGATGGCCATGACACAGAGAGTGACACCACACAACTTCAGAAGGCTTTAAGCACTCACCCAAACATAGAAACACCACAGCAGAAAGCTTCTGGCACCTGCTCCTTTTGTGCATCAGCCCAACCCTTTATACCCACCATGTTCATGCCCTGCACCTGTGTGCCCTCTGCTCCCTCCTGTTCATGCCCTGCACCTGTGTGCCCTCTGTTCGTGCCCTGCACCTGTGTGCCCTCTGCTCCCTGGTGGTTGCTCCAGGGAACCACATGCCATGGATGTGGACAGCACAATCCCCAGCTCCCCTTCCCATGCACAGGAATCATGGATATCCCCTGATCTTCTGCACATCCCCAAATCCCTCAGTTTCTCCTTCCATGCACAAGGATCATGGATACCCCCTGACCTGCACGTTCCCCAAATCCCTCAGTTTCCCCTTCCATGCACAAGGATCATGGATACCCCCTGACCTGCACGTTCCCCAAATCCCTGAGCTTCTCCTCCAGGCACAAGGATCATGGATACCCCCTGACCCTCTCCACAATCCCTGAACTTCCCCTTTCCATACATGGGGATCATGGATACCCCCTGATCTTCTGCACATTCCCAAAATCCCTGAGCTTCTCCTCCATGCACAAGGATCATGGATACTCCTGAGCTTCTACTCCCATGCCCAAAGATCATGGATACCCCCTGACCCTCTCCACAATCCCCAAATCCCCGAGCTTCCCCTTCCATGCATGAGGATCATGGATACCCCCTGACGTGCACATCCCCAACTGCCTGAGATTCCCCTTCCATGCACAGGGATCAGGGATACCCCTGACCCCCTGCTCCTCCCCAAACCCCTCTGTGCCCCAGTCCCAGATGTCCCCAGTTACTGATGGTGACACCCAGCCCAGCTCACCCCCCAGCACTCCTGCAGGTGAATTCCCAGCAGCAGGAATCTCCTCTCCCGAGCTCTCCACACCCAAACCCTCCCTCCCTGCGGAGCCACGGCCGGGTTTGGCGCTGCCCCAGCCGCGTTCCCAAATCCGCGCGGCTCCGAAGGGGTTAAGGGAGCCGAGCGCTCGGATTCCTCCACCTACCCCTCCAAAGTCCCGCACAACCAGACTTGGCACTTGGAGAGAGCTCCACAAATCCAGAGGCTCCAACGCTGCTGCTGCTGCTGCCTTCCGTTGGTCGGGAGCAGGCAATTCCCAGCTAATTGAGGAACCAGAGCCTTCCCCAGCCCCTTCCAGCCCATTATTTATTTAGGGTTTTTTTTTCCCCCTTCCTCTTCTTTTCCCTCCTTTCTTAATTTTCATTTTTTTTAAAATTTTTTTCACCCTTCCCAGGGCAAACATCAGGAAAAGAAAGTGTGAATTAATTTGGTGGGGAACGGGTGCAGTTTATGATGCTCCCCAGCTGGTGAGGGCTGTTAACCCCTGGGTACCCGGGGTGCTGCATCCTCCCAGCTCCCTGTATTCCCCACTGTCCCATTTCCCTGCTGCCCAGGCGGAGATTTGGGAACAACATCAGGAAACCAAATGGAAACAGTAGCAGATACTTTTTTTCTCTCCTAAATCTCCTTTATTTTCTTCCCTAAATCTCTTTTATTTTCTTCCCTAAATCTTTCTCCCCCCAAATCTCGGTTTATGCCCTACACATCATTTCCCCCCCTTTTTTTGTTCCCCTCTGCCTTGCAGTTGCTGAAGGTTCCCCAAGTAATTTTTAACTCCCTCTGCCTCCTGCACACAACTCAGAGGAAATCTGGGAAACCGAATTCTCGGCTCTCCAAAACAGCAAATGGAAAGTCACTTAAAGGGACACTTCTGCCTTAAAGTGGCAGCGGCGCTTTTCTCCAGCGGCGCAAAAACAGGGTTAAAACCCCCCGAAATCCCCCCACAAGGAAAAATCCCACCCCAACAACACCCAACACCTCCAAGCTCAGCCTTCCCAGGCCACCACAGGTGACAAGGTGCTCGCCACCCTCTCCCTGTCCCCGGTGTCCCCCCAAGGATGTGCATCCTGGGAATGGGGTGCCAAATCAAAAGGGAATTCCAGCCCCCCGCGTGTCCCCCCTGCCACGCACACGGAATTCCCGGGGCTGGGGTGGGGGGGCTGCAATTCCAGGCAGGAAGGGTTAAGGGGGGAAAGGAGGGGAAGGAGGAAAGGAAGGACCGACAGCAGGACCGACATCAAAGCAACTCCTCTGCTCCGCAGATGAGCGGATCCATCCTCACTTCATATTTTTTGCAGCTGAAGCCGAGGGAGGGGGGGAAAAGGGAGGGTGGGATTAACTCCTGCTCTGCCAGGGATGGCTCTGGGTGACACTTTCCTGGCAGGGGTGGCACCATCACGGGTGGTGACAGATGCCAAGAGCAGCCAAAGGGACCCAGGAGCAGCAGCAGCCCCGAGAGGGGGCCCGGGGGCAGCTTCGGCCTCGGGAGGGAGGAATGGGAATGGCAACGATTTTCCTCTGCAAAAGTTCTGGGATGACACAAATATCCCGAATAGTTTGAGCAAAGAGCATCATTTTTTAACTCTGACAAACCTCGTTGAGTCATTGAATGAGGCAGAGAGGGGGGAAAGGAGGGGGAGAAAGTTGTGTCTGCAGAGGGAAATGCAGGAGCTTCCAGCTGGGAATGCCGAGGGGAACAAACCCTGGGAAAGCACTGGAGTGACCCCCCAGCAGCGAAGTGAGGCAAAGAGCACATTCCCCTTCCCCCCAGGCTTCCCCCCAGGAAAAACCCCACTTTTATGACATCAGGCAGCAAAGGAAAGGGAACTCACTCACCTCATCATCAGGCGGCTGGAGGGGAAGGCTGCATTCTGCTGGGAAGGGGCTGGAAAAGGCCAAAATTCGGGGATTAGGAGCTGCCGGCTGGCCCTGAGCGGTGGCTCCGTGCTGCGGGGATGAAAAGAGCAGAAAGTCTTCATCACTGACCGCAGGCACGGAGCTGCTCACGCCCCTCGCGCGGCACCAGCCAGTAGCGCGCACCAGCTGGGATACGGGAGAAGGAGAGGAGCGCAGGAGAACGGGAACGATCCCATCCCGGCACCGGCTGGGGGCAAAGGGGACGGGGAAAGGGGGAGGAAAATGGGGGGAAAGGGGAAAGAAAAAACGGGGGGGAAAGGGAAAGGGGGAAAGGGAAAGGGAGAGAAAAAATGGGGGGAGGGGAAAGGGAAAAGGGAGAGAAAAAATGGGGAGGAAAGGGAAAGGGAGAGAGAAAAGAAAAAGGGAGAGAAAAAACGGGGAGAAAAGGGAAAGGGGAAAGGGAAAGGGATAGAAAAATGGGGAGAAAAGGGAAAGGGGGACAAGGAGAGAAAAAAAGGGAGGAAAAGGAAATGGCAAGGGGGAGAAGAAATGGGGAGAAAGGGAAAGGGAAAGGGAAAGGGAAAGGGAAAGGGAAAGGGAAAGGGAAAGGGAAAGGGAAAGGGAAAGGGAAAGGGAAAGGGAAAGAGAAAGGGAAAGGGAAAGAAAAAATGGGGATGCAAGGGAAAGGGGAAAGGGGAAGGGAGAGGAAAAATGGGAGAGATAAGGAAAAGGGAAAGGGAGAGAAAAATGGGGAGTAAAGGGAAAGGGGGACAAGGGAAAGGGAGAGGAAAAAAAGGGGAGGAAAGGGAAAGGGCAAGGTGGAGAAGAAATGGGGAGAAAGGGAAAGGGAAAGGGAAAGGGAAAGGGAAAGGGAAAGGGAAAGGGAAAGGGAAAGGGAAAGGGAAAGGGAAAGGGAAAGGGAAAGGGAAAGGGAAAGGGAAAGAAAAAATGGGGATGAAAGGGAAAGGGGAAAGGGGAAGGGAGAGGAAAAATGGGAGAGATAAGGAAAAGGGAAAGGGAGAGAAAAATGGGGAGTAAAGGGAAAGGGGGACAAGGGAAAGGGAGAGGAAAAAAGAGGAGGAAAGGGAAAGGGCAAGGGGGAGAAGAAATGGGGAGAAAGGGAAAGGGAAAGGGAGAGAAGAAATGGGGAGAAAAGGGAAAGGGAGAGAAAAAGCAGGGAGGAAGGGGAAAGAGAAGGGGAAATGTAAAGGGAAAGAGAAGGGGAAATGGAAAGGGAAAGGGAAAGGGAAAGGGAAAAGGAGAGAAAAAATGGGGAGGGAAGGGATAAAGGGAAAGAAGAACTGAGTAAAAAAGGGAAAGAGGGAAAGGGAAAGGGAAAGAAAAAATGGATAGAAAAGGGGGAAAAAGGGAATAAAGGAAAGGATAGAAAGGGGAGGGAAAGGGAAAGGGGAAGAAAAACAGGGTAGAAAACGGAAAGGGGAAAGGTAGAAAAGGGGGAAGGGAGGGAAAAAGGAAAAAGGATGGGGTGAAAAGGGGATAGGGAGGGAGGAAAAAGGGAAAGGAGGAAGAGGACAGAAAGGGAAAGAGGAAAAATGGATGGGAAAGGGGGTGAAGGATGGAAAGGGGGAAAAAAGGGATAGAGAGGGAAGAAGAGGAGGAAAAAAGGGATATAAGGGGAAAAGGAATAAAGAAGGATAGAAAGGGGGGAGGAAAAAGGAGGAAAAGGGGGAAGAGGAAATGGCAATAGCCAGGGAAAAGAATGGAAAGGGAAATAAAAGTGACAGAAAGGAAAGGAAGTGGGATACAAGGGGGAAAGGGAAATAAAAAAAGGGGGGGGAAATGAATAGAAGGGGGGGAACGGTACAGAAAGGGGGAAATGGAAGTGGGATAAAAGGGCCATAGGGAGAAGGGCAGGGGGGAGATAGAAAAGGGTGAAAGGGGACAGAAAGAGGGGTAAAAGTGGATAGAAAGGGGCAAAAAGTCTTCATTGCAAATGTGCCACCAGAGGAAAAGTGAGCCCTGGAGCTGCCCAGGGTGCCAGAGGCCGGGATGCGCCAAACCCCTGGGGACACCCCCTGTCCCCACCTCCCCAGCCAGCCCCTGGCCCGAGCCTTAATTAAAAAAGCTGCTCCCAACTATCAGATCATGGATTGCATTTCCAGGCCCCTCTGGAAGCGCGGCTGTGCTGGCACCGCTTCGGCAGCGCTGCCAGAGCGGGGAGCGCCGCCAGCCGCGGCTCCGATATCAAAGGAGCTCAGGGAGCTCATCCCACGGGAGCCTCGGGAGCTGCTCCAGAACCTCCTCCGGGGGCAGAGCCCGCCTGGGGACCTGGGGAACGCTCCCTGGATGCGCAGGAGATCCGGGGGGTTCCCCCAGTCTCAGTGGGAATTGATGGAGGAATTGTGAAATAACGGAATATCTGACTCCGGGCTCAGCGCATCTCCCACAGTGCCATATTCCTGGGGTATTCCCAGAGTATTTCTGGGGTATTCCCAGGGTATTTCTCAGGAATTCCTGGGGTATTCCCAGAGTATTCCCACAGTATTTCCAGGGAACTCCTGGGGTATTCCCAGAGTATTCCCAGGGTATTCTTGGGATACTCCCGGGGTATTCCCAAAGTATTCCTGGAGTATTCCCAGAGTATTCCTAGAGTATTCCCAGAGTGTTCCCAGGGTATTCCCAGAGTATTCATGGGGTGTTCCCAAAGTATTCCTGGAGTATTCCCAGGGTATTCACGGAGTATTCTCAGAGTATTCCTGGGGGTACTCACAGAGTACTCTCAGGTTATTCCCGGAATATTCCTGGGGTATTCTCAGAGTATTCCTGGGGTATTCCTAGAGTATTCCCAGAGTATTCCTGGGGATATTCACAGAGTACTCTCAGGTTATTCCCAGAGTATTCCTGGAGTATTCCCAGAGTGTTCCCAGGGTATTCCCAGAGTATCCATGGGGTATTCCTGGAGTATTCCCAGAGCATTCCTGGGGGTATTCCCAGAGTACTCTCAGGTTATTCCCAGAGTATTCCTGGAGTATTCCTCGGGTATTCCCAAAATATACCCAGGGTATTCCCAGAGCTCCCTGGAGTATTCCCGGCACTCCCTGAGCATGGAGAGCCCTCCTTTAATCCTGGCAATCGAGTGGAATTGCAATCAAACCCCTGGCCTGGAGTCCATCCAAGCCCCTGGAGGAGCAGATCCCTATTTACAGCAGCAGCTGCAGAAATCCTTGGAAATCTTTGGGAATCCTTGAAATCCTTGGAAAACATCATTTTTGATGGCGATAACTGGGATGCACCAACTCCTGACTGGGTTTGAATTGCTCACATTTAATTATTGGCAGTCTAACAACTTTTTTCCCCCTATTTTCTGGCATTTTTTCAGCTTCAGAAGAGAGCAAACATTTCTTGGCATCTCTGGGATATGGCTGGGACATGGAAAAGCTCCGATCCCTGGGTTTGCTCTCCAACCGCCTCTAGAAATATGGACTGTGTGTAAATAAATATATTAAAAATATAAGATCTAGATAACAGATGATGTGTGGATACATAGAAAAATATGGTGAATATAATCGATGATGTGTGTGGAAATATATTAAAGTATAATATATATACAATATATGGGGTTTATATAGATGGTCTAAATAATACATGGGGTATATACATGAAAATACATATATTCAAAATAAATCTATAAAATAAGAGCCACTCTTTCAGATCCAAAGCCTCTGCAATTCCATCCAAGGCCTATTTTGGATGAAACCCAGAACTAAAATATTGGTTTTTTTCCCCACTTTGTCTCCAGCACATCCCAACAATCCCAAGCTCTCCATGGGGGAACACTCCTGGATGCTGCTGGTGGCATCCCAGTTCTCCCAGTACCCTCCCAGTGCTCCGCTGGTTCAGCTGCTTCTTGTCCAAGTTCAACACACCTGGGGCTCTTTCCTTGATTTTTCCTTGGGGGAGCACCCTTTCCTTGGTTCCAAGGAAGGGGCTGAGGATGCAGTCCCAGAGACCAGCCAGGGGCTGATTTGTGGAGTTTCAGGATGGTTTGGGCTGGCAGGGACCTGAAAGCTCATCCCATTCCATGGGCAGGGACACCTTCCACTGTCCCAGGCACGGATGGGAATTTTGGAAGCAGCACCACTCATCTCCCCCATTTCCTTTTTCTCTCAGGCTCCTCAAACCCTGCAGTCCAAGCAGCTCCAGGCTGGAAATCAGGACCAAGGCAGGGGGGATTATCCCTTTGCCAGGACAGTGTTGGAGCATCCCTTCCCAGCCTTCCATGTGGGAATGCAGCTATGGGAAGGAGAGCGGAGGCCCAGGGTGTGGCGTGGTGGCTGCAGAGGGAAGCAGGGCAGGGATGAATGGAACCTTTCACCGAGGAATTCCCAGCTCTGAGGCGGGCGGGGAACATTCCCTGGGACACCGGGACACAAATCCCTTTAAACTGGGGACAGGGAGAACCACGGAGGAAAATAATCCCTGGCCCAGCAGTGGGGGGCTGCAGGAGGCCCTTCTCCCCCCCAGCCCTGAAAGCTGTCCTTATTTTTCCCTGAAATCCTGTCTCCGAGGGCTCCCGAACATTTACATTTTTCCTCGGAGCCGCGCAGTTTATTCAGGGGGGAAAAGCTCCGCTCATAAATGGCTGCATTGATGCTCTCACACTTCCATACATCCAGCTCCATCCACCTCAGACAACCGGGCCATTTTTCCCTGCTGCACATTGTGCAGGAATTATTCCCGTCTCCCACCCGGCCACGCGCCCCTCACACCCCCAGCCGAGCCATGAATGGCCACAGTGTCCGCAGAACCCTCGGAAAAGGGGGGAAAAACCCTCCAAAAAAGCCCAAGGACGGGTTATAATGATCCCTTCACGCTCTCCAGACAGGATTATTTCACCTCCACGCCCTCCTCCAGCTCCTTTTCCCGCTTGAAAAATAAATATAATAAGGGAAAAAAGCCGAGGAAATGATCCCTTAGTGCTGCTGCAGCTCGCTGCTGTCCTCCTCCTGCAGCCAGAACAAACTCCACGCTCCTTTCTGCTGCTCCTCACAGGGAGATTACTACAGGGAAATGTTTTCCCTCCCACACTCTCAGCCTGTCCTGGAATTCTTTCTGTGGAACTCAGCTGGAAGCTTCTCCCTGTTCCCAGAAGCTCTGGGTACCTCCAGGCCACGGGCAAAGCTTGGCTGGGACGGGGTGGATGGAGCTGGGGAGGTCTCAGCCCTGCATCCACGGATTTGGGGTGCCATTCCCAGCAGCTGGAACTCAGCACTCAGCCCAGCTTTTATTGCTTTTTCCTACAGCCAACACCTTTGTGTGACCTTTCATCCCCCCTGCTCTGCACACCCCACTGCCCCACCAAGCTCCCCCAGCCCCAAAGCCCTTTTCTAGGGGGAGAGCAGCATCCCCATAGGCAGCAGCTCCAGGATCATTCCAAGCGTCCCTGCTGCAGCCCCAAAGCCCTTTTCAAGGGGCAGAGCAGCATTCCCAGCAGGCAGCAGCCCCAGGATCACTCCGAGCATCCCCAAACCCCTCTCCCAGGGGGATTACAGCATTCCCAGCAGGCAGCAGCACTGGGATCACCCCCAGCACCCCTGCTGCAGCCCCAAACCCTTTTTTTAGGGGGAGAACAGCATTCCCACAGACAGCAGCCCAGGATCACTCCTAGCATCCCTGCTGCAGCCCCAAATCCTCCATCCCAGGGGCAGAGCAGCATTCCCAGCAGCCCAGGATCACCCCCAGCATCCCTGCTGCAGCCCAGGATGGCTCCAGAGGCAAAGAGGAGCCCTGTGTGCCTCTGAGCACACGGACACATAGGTGCCATTATGCTCAGCTGGCCCCAACAGCTCGGGGATAATATTTTTTTTAGCACTGGACTAAATATTTTTAACATATGCAAACAGCCATGACTGAGGCAGCCGCAGAGGCCGGGAGCTGGGATGCTGCTGCTGCTTCCAGCACGGAACAATGTCACCTTTCTCCTCCCTGTCCCCAAAACCAGCGCGGGCACGAGGGAAAAGGGGGCAAAGCCAAAGGTGGCAGCACTCCAGGGTGGATTTCAGTGGGGAAAGGGCTCTGGGCTCCTGCAGGGATGCACAGAGCAGGGGTTTGTGTCTCCAGCAGACGTTCCCCCTGTGTGTGCCCGAGGGGAAACGCTCCCGGCTCTGGGCAAACAGAAAGGTGCTGGGTCAAACAAGTGGAGCACAAAGTTCTGCTGGAGGGAAGTAGGTCAGTCCTGGATGGGGCGGCAGAGCTGGGAGTGTGCCAGCCTGGCTGGGGATGGACCCAGCATTCCTGACTTAGGGATGGGGAAACTGAGGCACAAGCCCAAGGATGCACCAGAGCCGGCATTCCTGATTTATAGATGGGGAAACTGAGGCACGAGCCCAAGGATGTGCCAGCCAGGCTGGCTTTGGACCCAGTATTCCCAATTTATGGATGGGGAAACTGAGGCACGAGCCCAAGAATGCGCCAGAGCCAGTATTCCTGATTTATGGATGGGGAAACTGAGGCACAAGGTCAGGGGTGTACCAGAGCCAGCATTCCCACTTAAAGGAAGGGGAAACTGAGGCACAAGGCCAGGCGTGTGCCAGACCCTGCATTCCCAATTTATGGATGGGTAAACTGAGGCATGAGATCAAGGAAGTGCCAGAGCCAACATTCCCACTTTTTGGATGGGGAAACTGAGGCACGAGGCCAAGGAAGTGCCAGACTGGTTGGGTATGAACCAATTTATGGTTCATATGGCTCTGGACAAGGATGTGGCAGAGCCAGGCTGGCTTTGGACCCAGAATTCCCAATTTATGGAAGGGGAAACTGAGGCACAAGGCCAGGGATGTGCCAGCCTGGCTGAGTATGAACTCAGCATTCCCGACTTATGGGTGGGGAAACTGAGGCATGAGATCAAGGATGTGCCAGAGCCAGCATTCCCAATTCATAGATGGGGAAACTGAGGCATGAGGGCAAGGATGTGCCAGAGTCAGGCAGTTTTTGGACCCAGCATTCCCAATTTATGGATGGCACAAGGCCAGGGATGTGCCAGAGCCAACATTCCCAATTTATGGATGGGGAAACTGAGGCACGAGGCTCCCAGGAGGGAGGCTGTGCTGGGGATGCCCTGGGATCTCTCTGGATGGGTGGATTTGGATGGGTGGTCCTGTGCCAATGCTGCAGTGTGGGATATCTGGGGTTATCCCGGAAGGTCTCCCTGCGGATTTGTCCTTCAGGAATCTTTGCGGGGTCCATCCTGGGGTTCCAGCAGCTTTTGGGTGGCAGAGGAGGCTCAGGGCAGGGAGGAGAGGGGCTGTGGGCTGGGATTTTCCCCATGGAAGCTCCCTGGCCCTGCTGGGCACTGTCTCCCATCCCATGAATTTCTGGCTCCCCCTGTCAAAGCAGCCCAGATGTTTCTCCCTGCCCAACATCTGCAGATCCTGTGTGCAAGATGTTTTCTGGGGCCAGATGTGGACAGGCCCATCCCAGACCCACATTTCCCTGGAAACGGGCACATTTGGGAACAGGCGTGGAAAAAAGGGCTGGATTGGGATTTGCTGCTGGATGAGACTGGGATTGGGATCTGCTCCTGGATACCTGGGATTGGGATTCAGACTGAGATCCAGCTGCTGGATAACATGGGATGGGATCTGCTCCTGGAATTCCCAGAATTGGCTGCTGCTGGATACCCTGGGATTGGGATCTGGCTGCTGGATGGGATTGGGATTTGGCTGTTGGATACTTGGGATTGGGATCTGCTGCTGGATACCCTGGATTGGGATCTGCTGCTGAAGAACCAGGACTGGGATCTGGCTGCTGGATTCCCTGGTTTGGGATTGGGATCTGGCTGCTGGATACCCAGGACTGATATCTGGATGCTGCATTCCCTGGATTGGGATCTGGTTGCTGGGTACCAGGGATTGGGATTGGGATCTGGCTGCTGCATTCCCTGGGATTGGGATCTGGCTGCTGTCCCTGGGCTCTCCCAGCTGGAACAGCTCCTCTGACGTGAGGATTTCGCTGTTGGCTGTGCTGGCCCAGCTGGGACGTGCGGGTTTGGGATCAGCACACGGAGCCAGAGCTGCTCTGGAGCTTCCTCTGGAGCTGCATCCAACCAACCAAACTCACCCAGGCCCTGCTCCTGTGAGCCAGACCCACCTCTGGAACAAGGAGTTGGAACAAGGATGCTCTGGGCACCTGGACACTCCATCCAGCCCTGCTGCACCCCTCAATGCCACCATAGCCAGGAGCCTTCCCAAATTTCTCCTAACTCCAACCAGGCTTTCCTTCATCCCCATTTCCATCCCAGCTCCTTCCCACCACCAAGTCCAGACCCTCTTTAAAGTTTTATTGGAGCCACAGTGGCTCAGCCTGAATTTTTTTGGAGCGTGTGAATCAAAAGCAGCTTTTCAGAGGGCTTTGAGCTGCTGCAGGGTTAAAAAATCATAAAAAGAGGAGGAGGAGGAGGAGGTTTCTGCCCTGGTCTGGGTCTTTGCTCCACACAGACTTCATTCCCACCCTCAGGAGCTCAGGATGGGGGGACACCCCCCCAGTCACTGCAGAATTCCAGAGAAATGCTTTTCCTCCAAATTATGGCGCAGGAAATTCAATATTTGTTTAGGACTTGGCTTTGCATAACAACAACCAGCATGGGGAGAGCAATTCCAGCTCCACACAAACAGCTCCCAACAACCTCCACCAGCTCCAGCCCCACCGTGGCCCAGGCACTGCCTGTCCCCAGGTGTCACCTGCAGAGCCAGCACAGGGTGCCAGGGACACCTGTGGGAGGCAGAAGGTGACAAAGCTCTGACAGGACAAAAGGATGAGGCCTCAAGCTGCGTCAGGGTGGACATCAGCAGGAATTTCTGCATGGAAAGGGTGATCAGGGGTTGGAACTGCCCAGGGACGTTTGGGGTTCCCATCCCTGGAGGTGTCCCAGGCCAGGCTGGATGGGACTGGAACAAGGGAAAGGTGCCAGGGCTGGAACTGGATGGGTTTTAAGGTCCCTTCCAGCCCAACCCTTTCCATGATTTTAATATGGGATGGGGACTGGGAAAAGAATGAGGACACCTTCAGAGGTGAGAGGAAAGACCTCGGTGGTGTAAGAGGAAGGGATTTGGTGCTGCTTTGCCCAGAAATGCCCCATTTCCACTGGCACAGACCCAATCCCAGCAGAAATGTAGGGAAAACCATTGGGAACATGGCTTTGGCCAACATTCTTGGAGTTCCAAACCAAGAGAGAACAAATCCATGGATCCATCCAAATGGAGGAAGGCGAGGTTGTTTCTGCCACCCAAAACCCACCTGGGAATCTGGAGGTGGAGACTGAGCAGAGCCCTCAATGCCAGCCCCAAATCCCAGCCCCACATCCCAGCCCCACATCCCAGCCTCAAATCCCAGCCCCAAATCCATCCCCACATCCCAGCCCTTTCTGAGCTGTTCCTGCAGAGCACCAGGAGGCTCCAGCCCATCCCCAGCTCCTGGGGGAGCAGATCCTCCATCCCTCAGAGCTGGGTCCAGGACCAGCCCAGACATGGAGTTATTTGGATCTGGATAAACACCAACACATCTTCAGAGCAAGAACAGCAAAGGGAACACCAGGAGCGAGTTCCCCAACCAAAACTTCCCCAGAGAAAACACAGCACAGGTGAAGGACCCCAATCCATGAACCTGATCTTATTTCTCCTTCCCACCCCAAATCCTGGTGCTCCTTGGCTCCAGCCATTCCCTGTGCCCCCCTGAGGAGGGAATTCAGCCCTCTGAGAGCAGCTGGGAAGCAGCTCCAGCCCCAGGGCTGCTTTCCCAGCACTAAAATCCCACTTAGGGCTGTTTGTCCTGACCAAACAGTAGCTGGTTTGTGCCATAAATCCCCATTAATGAACAATCCCCACTGGCCCATTCCCATTTTCCAGAGGGGGAGTGGGCACTCTGCTCCCTCCTGCAGCAGCCACAGCTTCCACACTCAAGGGCTGCCCATTAAACGTCCAGGCTCATCCAGGAAATCCAAATATTTCAAATCCTGACAAATTTAAGCACACAGAGGCCTTGTGGAGTCATTTTCCTGAAGGCTTCTTTCAAACAAAAGCCTGACACTTAATCCATGAGCACGTTATCCATGGGAACGGGGGGAGCACGGGGGGGTTTATCCCAGGGCTTGGAATATCCTGCACGTGCTGTGTCAGCAGCTCTGAGGGGAAGGAGGACAAACCCAGCATGGATGGATCCTGGGTTTATTGCCATATATCCAAAATATCCCAGCTTTTTAGCAGGGCCTGTTGGAATGGGACACAGGGAATGGCTTCCCACTGCCTGAAGGCAGGGATAATGGGATTTTGGGATGGAGTTGTTCCCTGTGAGGGTGGGGAGACCCTGGCACAGGTGCCCAGAGCAGCTGTGGCTGCCTCTGGATCCCTGGCAGTCCCAAGACCAGCTTGGAGAGGACTTGGAGCACCCTGTGACAGTGGGAGGTGTCCCTGCCATGGCAGGGGTGGCACTGGATGATCTTTAGGATCCTCCCAACCCAAATAATTCTGGGATTTTACCTGGAGGCTCTAAGGGCTTTCAGTGACTCCCCATGACACGAGGGCGACCCTGAACTTTGGGTTTTCATCCTGATGCCCTCCTGATGGAGAGCTGTCCCATGGAATGCATCCTGGTGGGATCTATCCCAATGGAGCTGTACCCTGGTGGGATTAATCTGATTTAGGACTTTCCAAGGGGCTGCGTCCTGATATGGGGATCCTTGATGGGGCTGAATCCTGGTGGGGCTGAATCCTGATGGGATGCATCCTGATGGGGCTGAAGCTTGATGGGATATATCCTGATTTGGGGTTGAATCTTGGTGGGATCTATCCTGGTGGGGCTGAATCCTGGTGGGATATATCCTGATGAAGCTGAATCCTGGAGGGATACAGCCTGGTGGGATCTATCCTGATGGGATGGAATCCTGGTGGAGCGTTGTTCAATGGGGTGCATCCCCATGGAGTTGCATCCCAATGGCATTTATCCCGATGTTTGCATCCTGGGGAGACCCATCCAGCTTTGGGGCTGTCCCAGGGGGCTGATCCCGCTGGGCTGTGTCCTGCTGGGCTCTTTCCCTGGAGCTCATCCCGATGGGATCCATCCTGGTGGAGCCGCACCTTTCCGGGACCATCCCGGTCCCCGCGCATCCCGCCGGGCTCCATCCGGCCGGGATTTTTCCTGCTGTTCGTTCTCGTGCGGCAAACAGGTGGCGATGTTGTACTCCGGGATCTCAGCTTCCCGCCCCAAAACGCCGGCTGCCGTCCAAAACCTGCTCGGGAGCCTCCCCGGCCCGTGCTCCCCTCAGGAATCCTTCGGGATCCAAGGGGAGCGGTGATCCCGAGATTTATCCTGCGCTTTAATCAGGATAAACTCAAGCTAAAGCATCTCCTTCCACTCCCTTTTAATCAAGGCATGGGACAGAACTCCATCTCTTGCAAGGGCATTTTTCCCTAGAGCCTGGAAGCGAAGAGGAAAGTTGGGATGCTCTGGGGAAGGTGCACCATGCCATGGATGCAGACACAGGAATTATGTTTGGGATGCCAAGATGGGAAAAATGAGGGTGTTGAGCAGAGGGAAGAGCTCCCACAGGGAAGCAGAGATCCATGCTGTGAGATGATCCCATCACAGCCTGGACCTGCACTTCCCAGGCTGGCATTTTCCAGGATTCCTGCACCTCCCAGGCTGGAATTCTGCAGGATCTGCGGGCACTTCCCAATCTGGAAATCTGAAAGATTCCTGCACTTCCCAGGCTGGCACTCTGCAGGATCGCTGCACTTCCCAGGCTGGAATTGTGCAGGATTCCTGCACTTCCCAGGCTGGAATTCTGAAAGATTCCTGCACTTCCCAGCCTGGCATTCTGCAGGATTGCTGCACTTCCCAGGCTGGAACTCTGCAGGATCTGTGGGCACTTCCCAAGCTGAAATTCTGCAGGATTCCTTCACTTCCCAGGCTGGCACTCTTAAGGATTGCTGCACTTCCCAGGCTGGAATTCTGCAGGATCTGTGGGCACCGAGGCTCTGGAGCAGCAGGAATGTGACTGGGATGGGGGATCTCCCTGTGCCATGGGAGAAATTCCTCATCTGGAGCAAAGGAAGCTCCTGTGATGTGCTGGATGCTCCCAGGGGTTGATGCCTCACGTGGGATCCCAAGGGTGCAGCCCAGAGGGTTCAGGGCCGTGCTGGTGGGGCCACCTCTGCCCCCACATTCCCCGCAGAGTGATGCCAGCCCAAATTCCCACAAAACCAGGAGCTTCCAAGGGCTTTGCATCCCCTCCTCATGATCTCCCAGAGGAGCACATCTGAAGGTGCTGGGGTCACTCTCTGAACCAAGCCCTGTGCTGGGTCTGTCTCCTGGATCTGTCCTTGCCAGGGAAAGGTGGAAGCTCCTGGAGAGGCTCCCCCAAGCCTGTCCCACACCCAGGACATGGGGCAGTGCCACATCCTGCAGCGATGTCACCTCTCAGCCTCCTCGTGGTGTCACTGCAGCCAGCCGGGCCCGTGGGTGATGCCACAGGGTGGAGGGCAAAGGGACAACGGCTCCAGAGGCTCCTGGATGAAGATCTCCATCATTTCACAAAGTCACCTGCCTGGGAAAGGCTGGAGGTGGCAGCCACGAATTCCAGGGGTTCCTCAGCAGCTCTTGGGATGGCAGAGGCTGGGAAGGTGAGGGAGCATCCACAGGAATGGAGGAATGGTGAAGAGTATCAGGATGGGAATGATGGGAATGAGGCAGCAGTGAGAGCAATCCCAGGGTGAGAGGAGTGGGCTCTGTGCTGGGATGTGTTTAAAGGGTGCTGGGAAAAGCAGCTGCACTTCCCTGTCACAGGGATTTCCTGACTTTCTGCTGCTCCTGCAGGAGCTGGGCTCTGCTGGCTCACCTACACTGCACAGCCCCAAAATTTCCACCTTGGAGAGGGCACAACCACACTGCATGAGCCAGGTCCCTCCAGCATCCCAAATCCCATCCTTTTCCCACAGCTGGGATCCCTGGGATGTCAGAGCCTGTAGCACAGCCTGTGGGATGGTGAAGCAGCTCTGGCATGGACACTTTTCCTGCACTTTTTCTTTGCTGTCTCCAAATCCGGGGAGATTCTGGGAGCACAACATGCCAGGAGATCCAGGGAATCCCTCTGGATGGATCCAGGGAATCCCTCTGCAAATGGGCTCGGACAGATGGACAAACGTCCACGGATGTTTTTATATGGAGCTAGGGAATGGCAGCCCAGAGCTGAAATAAATCCACCTGCCCCTGGAAAATGCCATTCCAGTGGCTTCCAGCCCTTCCAGCAGCAGCAGCAGGGCCATCCTGGGAAAGCTGCTTTGGGTTAAAATCACTGATTTTTAGATGCTTTGAGTAAATGTCAGTTTTGTGTTCTATTGGTATTCCCTGGAGTGGGAATCAGCAGCAGGATGGGCACCTCCAAAAGTGATTCCTGCTTTCCCACCTTTGGATGGAGCCCAGGCATTTCCCTGGGAATGCTCAGCCTAGTGGGGGGAATTCTGTGGAAAGAATCATGGAATGGTTTGGGTGGGAAGGGACCTTGAAGCACATCCCATCCCAGCCCTGCCATGGGCAGGGACACCTCCCCCAACCCCAGGTTGTTCCAGCCTGGCCTAGGACACTTTCAGGGATGGGGCAGCCACAAATTCTCTGGAAAAAAATGTGCCACAGCCTCCCCAAAATTATCCCAGGGCAATCCATTCCTGGATAATCTGTGTCAAACACCGCTGGGATAACAACCTTCCTTCCACACCTGCATTTCCCTCTTGGCTGCTGCCTCAATGACATTCAGGGAGCCCAAAATCCCCAGGAAAAGAGCACATGGCACCAGGAACATCCCCATAACAGCCCCACAAACCCAGCCCAAAGCACGGCAATGTGCAAATCCCAGCTCCTCACTCCGCTCTGCCAGCAGCCAGAGAAACTCTCATTCTGTGAAAGCATCATAAATATCCCAGCTCTGCATCCCCAGGGGCTGCATGGGGGATGCTGTCATCGAGGAAGGAGCAGGGAGCAGCAGCCACCCGCTCCTGACTCACCCAGGGAAGCTGTTTCCATCATCTCCTGCATTTTATTTGCCTGAGGTTGTTGGTAACTGTTGCTCAGTAGTGGCCACGGGCCCTTTAACACCTTTCTGCTCCAAGCACCGCCAGCCAAAAGGGATGGGGGACGTTCCAAGAGGGTTTGGAGCCCACAGAAAGCTCCCCATGGGTGATTTTTGGGTCTCGGAGTCCTGCAACCCCCTGAAAGCTGCAGGTCACAAGGAGTGAGCGGGATATTTGCACGGGATGAACAACCAGAGGTGATGGAGCAGCTCCAGCTGAAACGGGGCTTGGGAGAGGGACAAAATCCATGAGCTGCTTGGGGAGAGGAGCATTCCAGCATGCCAGGTTCTGAAACGTGCTCCCATCTCCCTCCAAAGGCAGCCAGAGCTGCCCCAGGGGTCAGGCTTTGCCACCCACAGCTGGCCACAGCTGAACCCGCTGCCGAGTGGGGAGATCAGACCCTACCCACACAAAAAAAGGAGGAATTGGGAATTTTTGCTCATTCCCAACTTGGCGCAGCCACGAGCCCAGATCAGGCAGGACACACCAGGGGAATCTCAGATTTGGGGAACACCAGGATCACCCTGAGAGCTGGGACAGGGGAGCTGGGCTGGGAGGGTGGCACGGAGACGGCACACATCACCAAGGGCCAGGCAATTCCAGAATCCCAAAAAGGGACAATGAAGATTATCCAGTCCCACCCTGGACACCTTCCACTGTCCCAGGGTGCTCCAAACCCCATCCAGCCTGGCCTTGCGCACTGCCAGGGATCCAGGGGCAGCCACAGCTGCTCTGGGCACCTGTGCCAGGGCCTGCCCACCCTCACAGGGAAGGATTTCTTCCCCAAATCCAATCACCCAGACTTGCCACCACAGGGCTGCAGAGATGTCACCTTAAAGTGCCTTTGCTGGGAGCACAGGGATCCTGAAATGGGACAAACTTCCCAGAAGGTGATCCCATGGGATGGCAGGGGAACACCGAGCTGTTTTCCAGGGATGGGGTTTGCAGGGCTCTGCTCTGGGACAGAGGTACTGCTCTCAGAGCAGCTCTCACTTTTTGGGATTCGAGGAAACGATGCTTCCACAGAGGATTAAAAATGTAATCCTGTCCCCAGCCCCGCTGGGAGTGCCTAGGCCCAAAAACCCGGTAAATGCTGATATCTCACTAATCCCACATGGATAAAATCAGGAGATTTTGTTTTTCACAGATGCATTTTTGCAGCAAGGAGTGGGCTATTCCAGGAGATCTCCAAAACCCAGGAGCTGCCTCCCTGCCTGCCTCGGAATCCTCGCAGTGCCGCAAGCTCTGAAAGGAAAATTCACTTCTCCGAAAGGAAAATTCAAATTCCACGAGGCAGAAAACACAAAATTTGGGAACAGCCAGGCTGAGCATCTGCACAGTGCTAAACCCGAGGCAGCCACTGAGTCACCAGCTCGTTTCTAACCGCTGGAAAGCGATCTGTGCTCAGCTTATCTCAGGAACAATCCTGGAACCACCGTCCTGAACGGGTTAACCTCGGCTGTTTAGGAGCAAAACCTCGTCTGCATATTTTTCTTGCATTTCCCATAAACAAAACTGCAATGTTTTCGTGGGGGGACTTCTTATAAATTAAACAGCCCCGGCGACTCATCAGCTCCGCCGTGGATTTGGCCACGCTGGAGTTACCGGGTTTAGCCCTCAGGCTCAACTAAAACTTTGCTCTGTACTAAGTTTCTGAATTATTCCCCAAAAAATTCCAACTTTTACAGCAAAGGTAGGACCCGGGAGGCGCTGATCCCAACAGAAAGGATCCAAACTTTGCACAGCTTCTTTGCAAAGTCCCACAAGAGCAGAAGGATGGTTTTTAACGCTCTAAAAACTCCCAGGGATTTTTCCAAGCGGGACTAAGGCAGCCGCTCCTGCTCTGTACCTGGGCACCACCAGGACATCTCCACCCCCCAAAAACCTCACTTCCCAAACTTTCCAGCTGCCCAACCAGCACCGTTTGCTCCCCCTTTTCCCCACCCCAGCAAGTGCCGGCGACAGAGAGAAACCCAAGAGATTTCCCAAGAAAAGAAGGGATTTTCCAAGAGAATGCCCTCACCTTTCCCGCAGAGCCGGGAGCTGCCTTTGCTGCCTTTCCAAGCCTCTCTCTGCGCTATCTCCAGTCTTCCCGCAGCTCCCGCCGAGCTGGAAATATCATTAAACTCCAGTGAGGCGAAAAAAAAAAAAAAAAATCCCAGGGAAAGAAGCGTGGCAATATCCAAAGGGAGGGGAGCGAAGGTGCCGGGGCGCGCGTCCCCGCTCCACCTGCGCCGGGCTGCGGGAATCCTCCGGCGTGGAGCAGGCATGGATACTCCTCTGGTGTGTGCAGATGACTTCACTTCATTAGCATGCTCCTGAGAGTTCTCCCCGACTGTCTTTTTTACTGACTTTGAGGCTCTGCTAATCAAAATCCTGGAGTGGTTAACTATTTCCTGGCGCCGGGGCTTCGGGAGGATGGAAATCCTCGGGACGGCGGTGGAGCAGGAGCCAGAGGCACGGGCTCGCCCACGGCAATTCCTGCTCCCAGGATTGGCAGGTCATGGCTCCCGGCACGTCCCAGTTCTGTCTCCTCAACCTCTGAGCTCTGTCGGGACCTTCCAGCGGCAATGGAGGGAGAAGGAGAGCGGGAATGGGATTCCCAGCCTGAAATTGTTGTGTTTTGGGAGAGGGTGAAGCGGTTCAGGCACTTGTGTACCTGTGGCACGGCACCAAATGGCCCTTCCACAAGGGGAGGTGTGATTCCAGGGGCTTGGAACCACCTGGGGTGGTGGGACGTGTCCCTGCCCATGGCTCAGGGAATGGGATGTGCTTAAGGTCCCTTCCAACCCAACCCATTCCAGGATTTGATGACCCAGCACATCCCAGGTGATGCCACACTCCAGAAATGCCACTTCATCCTCTTCCTCATGTATTTCGGGAGCAGAGCTGTCTCCAAGAGGGAAACCCACTCCTGGGATAGAAAAGGGGGAAGCAAAGGATGGAAAACAAACTCCTCTGTGAGCACACCTAGAGTGTGTGACAGGGCCAGGGACACTTCCAGGGCTCCCAGCTCCAGCCTCCTGCCTGTCCTTTGGGATTCTGCCTGGTTCCGAGTCCAGGTCAGGCTTTTCTCTGTCAAGGAAAAACGGGAGTGGATTTTGCAACAGTGGGACAGGAAAAAAATTTATTTAAAAGAGGGATTCACTCCCATGGCCAGAGGACACACATGGACGCGTGTGTCCACCGGTGTGTGCAGGGACATGAGTGACCATCAGTGTGACATCAGTGTGTCCATGGACACAAGTGACCATTAGTCTGTCCATCAACACGTGCCTGTGGTCACCCTGTCCCAGCACATGTAGATGCCACACCAAGCACACACGTGTGCACACATCCATGGATTGGGAATTCCGGCTTGAACCGCTTGGATCCCTGCTCCCAGCACCAACTCCATCCCCAGGGAACAGCCCCCAGCCCCACAATCCATGGATTCCGGGGGTTTGGGAACCTTTCCTGAAGCCTCTGCAGTGGGATCAGGAGCAGCTGTGGGGTCTGAGCCCGGATTCCTCCCCAGCAAAGCGAGGTCAGGAGCAGCCGCGTCCCAGAGCATTCCCTGCTCCGTTCAGGAGCTGACCCACATTTTTTCCTCCTGATTCACAGCTCAGCTGCACTCAGGGCTATCTTTAGCCCCAGAGAGAGACGAGGAGGCGTCCCCTCTGCAATTCCAGCCCCCAAGGGCTGGGATTTTTCTGGGATATAAATATGTGCACACACCTTCCCTGCTTCCTACAGCGTCTCCCGGAGCAGAGCGGTGCAAGATCCCGGCGCAGGTCTGATGCATGGAGGAGAATCCCAGAATCATTCCGGCTGGGAAAGACCTCCAAGAACATCCAGCCCTACCATTAACCAGCACAAAACCCCACATGGAGCCCAAGGGCCTCCTCAGGATCGGCTCAGAGCTGATTGTGACCCATTTTGGGACCCTCTGGGAACGGTGCTGGCTGTGGAGCATCGGCACATCAGGAGAGGGATTTTTCCAAACCCATCTCGCTGATGGAGCCACCCCGCAGTCACCCCTGAGATGGGGGCCCCCCCAGAAGATGGGGGAGCTGTTTTTTAAGGGCAGACAATGCCAAACAAATCTGTTCCCTGCTCCAGCTGCTCCCGGCCAAGGTCCCAGGCGCTTTCCCGGGCTGGGGAGGAACTCTTGCGGTCGTGGCCGCGTCCAGCACCCCCTGCACAAACGATAACATTGGAGCTCTGTTTATCCCTGTCCTCCAGGGCGGGTTTTTTGGGATTTAAGCTGTTTCAGAGCCCTTAAGCCCATGTTTACTTTCCTGATGAGTAAAGCCCCGGCGCTGGTGCGGGGGAGCCTCCGGAGCTGGTGTGAGGTTAAGGATGTGCTTAAAGGGCTAAAAATGGATTTTCTTTCTTTCTCTTTTCTCCTTTTTTTTTTTTAAGCAAAGCCACAAAGCAGTAAAAAACCCATCCCTGGGACTGGTGCATGAGACCTGCAGCCAACACCACCTCCTCCTTGGGCAGAGCCCTGGAGACAAAAATGGACTGTGGACCTCAATTTGGGATTTTTTTGGCCCTAAACAGCCCCGATCCAGATCTGACACCTTTCACCCGAAGATGTTACTTGGTTTCAAGAGCCAGCACCCAATTTTGGCACAAATCTGTCACCAACCTCCTCAGAGACCAAGGGGTCTCCAGGAGAACTGAGTCAGGAACCTGGATGGGGTTTGCTGGATCCTCAAAAGGAACCTGGATGGGGTTTTATGGGCCCTCAAAATCAGGTCATGTTTAGAGGAGATTAGGAATGGACTCCCTTCTCCCACTCCATGAAATCCACAGGGGCTTTCCCAGGAAGCCAGGTTAGACGGGGTTTTTAGGTGAGAATGCCTCCTCTGACCAAAGTTTATGTTTTCATTTCCTTTGTAAAACTGGAAAATAACTCTGAGGAGCTAGGACAGATCTCATGGCATCTTGAGATCCACCTCCATTGCCAAGCCACTGGTGACACCTCAGGTCACCTGCTGGGATGGATGGAGGGGTTTTGTCCATGGGATTTTCATATCCCATCAGGAACCAGGCTGGCACTCTCCCTTACAGTTCCAAATCTCTTAAAAATCTCCTTTTCCAGCAGCTCTGCTGAGGTCAGGACATCAGATCCTCACCATGACCTCGACTCCTCTCCTGGGTTTGGGTGATCTCCCTTTGGAAAGGTGTATCCCAACAGTTTCTTTTCCTAAAGTCAAGAATCAGTGACTTAAAAGCCATAAATCCCAAGAAATGCTGCTTAAACCAGAGGTGTCAGAAGAGAAAGTCTCTTCCAGCCCAGACTATTCCCAGATTCCATGATGACCATGGGAAGAAGGTCAATGGAGCTTCTCACACTGATAGTGTAACCACAAAAAAAAAAAAAAAAAAAAAAAAAAAAAAAAGCCAGTCTGGGAATTTGAAAGCAATTTAAAGTTATTCCTCAATTATTCCATGCATGGACACCAACCACAGCAAGCTGATGCTCCACAAAATCCCAGGTGGAGCAGGGCAGAATGGGTGGGTGCCTTCCTTCCTTCCTTCCTTCCTTCCTTCCTTCCTTCCTTCCTTCCTTCCTTCCTTCCTTCCTTCCTTCCGCCACTTCCTTCCGCCACTTCCTTCCGCCACTTCCTTCCGCCACTTCCTTCCGCCACTTCCTTCCGCCACTTCCTTCCTTCCGCCACTTCCTTCCTTCCGTCACTTCCTTCCTTCCGCCACTTCCTTCCGCCACTTCCTTCCTTCCGCCACTTCCTTCCTTCCGCCACTTCCTTCCTTCCGCCACTTCCTTCCGCCACTTCCTTCCGCCACTTCCTTCCTTCCTTCCGCCACTTCCTTCCTTCCCCCTCCCTCCCAGCTATCCCACGGAATGTGACTCAACTCTTTCATAACAAACACAAGTTGGGGAAAACCAAGAGAAAAGAGAAAAAAATAACCCAACCCAGGCAGCGGCAGCAGCACAGGCTTCCTTCAATAATAAACATCTAAAAATGTTAATTAAATCATTCTTTTCATGGAAAACGATGGGAAAATACTTTCACACAATGCTCAAATCAACACAGATTTTTTTTCTTCTTTTTTCTTCCCCCTCTGTCTCCCTGCAGCCAAAGGGATGGAGAGTGGGATGAGCTGTGGATCCAAGGGAGCCACTTTGTGCTGCAGGGAAGCATCTCCAGAGGACGCCAGATGACTTCACGTGCCATGAATGTGGCTCCCAACGAGACTGTGGTAAACAGAGATATCAGACACAGATGTTTGATGCTGGCCGCTCCTTTTGGGCGGCCACGGCCTCCCAGTGGCGCTGGAAAACCGCAGGAAAGCTTGGAGACTTCTCATCTGGGAGCCTCATCCCTCCAAAGAGGGCATGGGAGAAACACCAGCCTTGGAATTTGGGGTGGATGAACCCAAAAAAGGGCAAGGTGGCACCTGGGAGGGTGAAGGGCTCCTGCAGTTTGGGGTTGCTCCCTCCAGATGTGCAAGCTCGGGGCAGCAGGGGCTGAAATCCCTTCTGGCAATAGCAAGGTCGTGGAGCACATCCACCCTTTTCCCTAAAATCCATCTTCAGGGATGTTTTAGGGACAATTTCTAGGGTGTCCCAATGAGGTGAGCACTCCTTGCAGAGGGGTCTTGGTCTGGTTGCTGCCTCTGCATCTCCCCCAGAGCTCTGCAGTGGTGCCATGTGGAGGTTTATGGAATAAGTCCTGCTTGGCTGCAGAAGACGTCACACAGTCTGTTTTCCTTGTGTGTCCTTTCAGTCCTGGGTTCCAAAGTGTTGCCTGCAGAGGAGCTATGAGCCCTCTGCTCATTCCCAAAGCTGGGAAATGCTGGATCCTGGGTCCCTCCTGGACACAGCCGCTGTCCCAAGTGTCCCATCTCCAAGGGCAGCAGATGGAGAGGGGCAGGCATGAGAGGCCGGGAGCAAATTCCTCTGCTGCCACTTGTGAGGAATTTATGGTCCAGTCATTCCCACAGGAACTCCTTCTGCGGTCTCTCCTGGTGAGGGATCAGTCCCAGGCTGGATCCAATGATCTTGGAGCTCTTTTCTAACCTTGGTGAACCTGTGATCCCATGATCTACAGCCTCTGCCAAGGTCACCGTGGGATGTTTGGGACCACCAACCCTCCCATCCCAAGCCCATTCCCAGTTTTAAAGCTGGGAAACACTTGGAAGGCTGGGGTGGCTTTGGGTGGCTCCTTGGTGGCTCTCCAGCAGCTCTGCCTTTCCCAAGTGCCTCTGGTGGCAGAGCTCAGGAATTCCCATGGAGTGTGGCTGGGCTGGACGATGAGGGGTGGACTCAGCTCCTCACCAGCTGCTGCCATTCAGGAATTGCTATTTAAAGCCTTGAGAATACCTGGAAAAACCAACCCAGAGTGAGCAGAATGGAGAAGGAGAGGGAGCAGAAAGGGCATGTCTGGCACCATTAATGGGCTCTGACACTTACAGCAGCCACATTTTCCCGATTTCCTGGGATTCTCCAAGTGTCTCCTTGAGAACAGCTCTCACTGAGCCATCCCCAAAAAGCAACCAGACAAAAGCTGGTTAGGAAGCAGTCAAACAATAGACCAGCAGATCCCATGGATGGGCTCCAAGATCCCATGGATGGGCTCCAAGACCCCATGGATGGGCTTCAGCCTGCCCCAAAAGTGGGAGGGTGAGGAAAAGCCGACTGAGAAAGGACAGGAAAGCAGGAGGCTTCCTCGAAACCCAGCAGCCACTGTGCTCCTGGCTGGGAGGAGACTGGGAGACACTGTGGGGTGGGACTGGAGTGGCCCGAGTCAGACAAAAGCATCCTGACAATAACGCTCCGGGGCCAGGAATTCAGTGGGAGCCGAGCGCTGGAAGTCGCCCAGCAGGATAATTCGGAGTGTGTGGAGCTGGCTGCTCCCAGCTGTTTGGGGAAAGCCAAATCTCTGCCACCGTCCCCTGGGTGCTCCCTCCACCCTCTTGGAGGGAGCTCATCCCAGTTCTCATCCTCTCAATCCCACAAGTGATGCCGTCATTCCAGAGAGGAGAGAGCCCGGATCCGCTGCCTCCGCCCCTCGTCTGTTCTCCTTATTCCTGGATCGATGGAAGGATCCTCCTGGGAATGCCGTGGTGGAGCTGCCTCCCAGAGCAGCCAAAAGGAGCTGATGGAACCTTGGACACGGGCTGGGAGCCCGTCACTGAGAGGCTGAGCTTTGCTTCTCCAAGAAAATCCCTGCAGGAATGCTCCAACATCATCCAAGCACACAGAGAAGAACAGGTTGGAGCATCACATGGAGCATTCCCCACGTAATCCAGGAGCATTCCCATATAATCCAGGAGCATTCCCACATAATCCAAGAGCATTCCCACGTAATCCAGGAGCATTCCCACATAATCCAGGAGCTCCATCCCAAAGCCAGGGATCCAACCTCAAAGTGCAATTCTCCCATCCAGCCTCGTTCTCTGCATCTCAAAGGGAATTCCTTGAGGAGTTTTTCCAGCAGCAGATCCCTTCTCCCCACACGTGGTAGGGCCCTGCTGATGGGGAGCAGCCCCAGTTGTTGACCCCAACTTTCTCCCAGTGGGATCCACCAGGCTCCCAGAACAAACCTTCCTGCATCCCCAGCTCCAAGGACGGCACCAGCCAGGAAAACTCAACATCAAAGCCAAGATCCATCCATCCATCCATCCATCCATCCATCCATCCATCCATCCATCCATCCATCCATCCATCCACCAACTTGGGACAGCAGTGGGGTAACAAACCACCCCCAAAACTGGGCAGAAAAGGGTCAGGCTGCATTTTTGGGAGCAGAATTTTGTTGACATCGTGGCTGCCAAGGGGAGGGGGACAAGGGAAGGAGGAGAGGCCATGGACAGTACAGAGGGTCGCCAGGAAAAATGCAGATTCCGCGAGGAGCAGCCGGCGGACGCGCTGGGAAACGCTTCCAAAGCGCTCCAGAAACTTCGCCCCAGACTAAAGTAAACAAACCCCACGGAGGGACAGATCCAGCCCCTTCCCAGGATGGTGTCCAAGCATCTCCAATTCCTTCACTGCGGGCTGAGAAAGGACAGGATTCAACCATGACCCAGCCAGGTCATGTCAACTTTCCCAGCACGATTTCAGCAGCCACAGCCCAATTTTCTTTGGATATCCATCACCCTTTGAAAGCTGTAAATGCCTGTTTTTACTCCCCTTTTTTCATGCCAGGGTTTGCTTTCTCCCATCACCTAAGATGTAGGCATGGTGCTGGAGTTTTGCTGGGATTTCACCAGTCTGAAATGGGGAAAAGCTTGGAAAAGTTGTAGGTTTTGTTTTGCACAGCATAATTCTAGATTTGCTTTGGCTATTTTATTCTGATTGATTTTATTTTTTAAACTTTTATTTTATTTATGCCTTAATTAAGAAAATATCATCTCTGGGACCCAGCACAAGCCCCAGGATCAGCCTTGGAGATGCCAATCCCTGGCCAAACCCAGAAAAGACAAACCACGGAAGATTTGCTGTTCCCAACAACTCCTGCTAGGAAGGCCCAATTCCCATGGAAAAAGGGGACTTTTCCAGAACAAGAATCACCACTCAGCACTTTGCAAGTCTAAACTCCCAGTAAATCATCCCAGCCTCAGGTGGGGGGCTGGAAAAATGGATTTTTTTTTTAAATCACTGCAAATTCTGGTGAACTTGGAGGGGGGAATGCTCTGAGGGCAGCTCCGAGAAAAAACTGGAGGCTGGATAAGCTGAAAAGACGTGGGAAAAACCTGGGAAAAGCCTCACCTAGACCAAATCCATCTCAATCACTGTGGCATTTTGACCTTTTCAAAGGAAACCGAGGGTGCTCCCATTCCCCAGTGGAATTTTGTGATATTCCAGGTATTTTAGGATGTTTTTCCCTTCAGTGTGCCTGAGGGAAGCAGCACAGGACCCCTGCCCTTCTTTTTCCCTTCAACAAAACTGTTCTGACCAGAATTTCCCTTCCATCCACGCTGCCTTGCTAAGGGACAGCCTGGATTTCTCAGGACTCTCATCTTTCCCTTTGTTTTGTTTCCCAGGGATTTCTCCTTCCCCTGTCTTAACTCCTGGAGTTTGGGGCACGATAATTTCCTGCAGGCGGCCGGAGCCGCGTGACCTTTATGAAACAACCCAGGGGGCACCTCCATTCCCAAACCAAGAAATGGATTTCGGAAATCCAAATCTTCCTTCCTTGGAAGCAGAAGGGCCCCTGGTGCCAGCCAGCCCCAGCTTTGCAAAGCCAAGGCACCGAATGGGTGCAAAATTCCTGCTGGAGTCACCGGAGCCAGCGATGGGATCGGAGCACAGCAGCAGCACTTTGGGAAAAGCCAATTTTTGTGGTTCCACCATCCCTGCATGGCTTCAACAGCTCTTCCTAACCACCATATCCAAGGAAAGTCTGTCCTCCCCAGCTGGGAAACACCACTGTGCAGGGAAAGTGCAGCTCTATCCAAGCTCCATCATTCCTGCATCCCAGCGCTGTCAAAGAGACCCTGGATGGCAAAAAGTGACCCCAAAAAGCGATGCCAGAGCATTTCGAACCCCCACGAGCCTTTCTTGCCCTCTTGTTCCTCTTTTCCCAGCAGCTTTCCCAATATCTCCCATGAAAATCCAAGGGAATTGCATTTCAAAGGAGCTGCGAGTGGAGCTGACGCCGCGATCTGCCAGGGCGTGAATCACGCTCACGTTATCAGCCAGCGGGAGAGAATTCCAGGATCCAGCCGGGAGCAGCTCCAGGCTGCGGGGTTGTTTGGACAGGAGAGAATTCCGGGATCCAGCCGGGATGGTTGTTTGGACAGGAGAGAATTCCAGGATCCAGCTGGGAGCAGCTCCAGGCTGCGGGGTTGTTTGGCACAATCCGCTCGGCTCCTCTCCCACTGCTGGTATCATTTCATTTCAAAGCGTGGTGGAAGAACAGAAATCAAGGAAAAAAGGGAGAAGAAAGGATTTTCTGGGGCCGGCCCAAGCTGGAGAATTGAAATATTTCAGCTCAAAATGTGTTTTTTCAAGATATTTGCTTTGCTTCCCATGGTGGGAAGGGGGCTTATTTATGGGATTATTATCCACTAAAGCAGGAGGAATTTGAGAATTCCTTAAGTGGCATCTTGGCCTGCTGGCTTCAGGAGCCTTCAGATTCAGCTGGATCCATGGAAAAGTTGCTTTCTCCTCCACACACCACTCCAAAAAGCCACTCTCCTCCAAATCCACCCAAACTTTCCAGGGCTTCTTCTTGCTCCAGCGCTCGCCCACATCCACCCTGCTCCAGCAGATCTTCCCCGTTCCCTGCCAGCTTGGAACAAGTTCACGGGAGCAACCCAGCCAAAACAAGCCATTTCTGGGATACTTTTGAAAGGTTTGGGCTGGAATTCTTGCTCCCTTTGGACAGATGGAGCAGCAGCTCTGCCGAGGGAGAGCTCGCTGCTCCGAGCTGGGGCAGAACAGTTGATTCCCAATAAAAATGTGGTGATTTCCCAGTTTTACAGAGGAAATGGAAATGTAAGGTTTGCTCAGAGGAGGTTTTCACTTATAAATCCCACCTAACCTGGGTTTTTGTGGAGCGGGAGAAGAGGGTCCATTCCCTCATGTGAGCAGAGGACATTCCCCACACACACAGTCTAAAAAAGGCCAGGTTTAGGTGGATTCTGGGAATCTGAGCCAATTTTGCATCCTCTGCTGCCTGATTATTTTATTCTTGATAAATATCTCCCTCTCCCAAGCCCTCTTCCCTTACAAGAAGCCATGAGGATCCTCTTTCCTTACACCTGCCATGAGGATCAGGTGGGACACAGAGACCTAAAGCAACTCCTTGATTTTACAGCCAAATCCCAGGGCACTGTCCCAGTTTCTTTTACTTTTTCCAGATCTAAAGATTATTTCAGCCATACAAAGCCAAGATGTTCATCCCACCCAAGCCTCTGGATGTCTTCCCATTGGGATTGACATGGACATTGACCACAGGCAGCTGGAAAATCCCATTTTCCACTTCCCCACATGGGCAAGCCAGTTCCATAGTCACCATCAGAAATAGCACTGGGGGAATATTTGGGATGAAGATTTTCCTCCCAGGACCAATGGATACTTTCTTCCCTGTGAGGGTGGCGAGGCAGAAGTTTTCCAGAGAAGCTGGAAGTGTCCAAGGCGAGGGTGGACAGGGCTTGGAGCAACCTGGGATAGAAGAAGGTCTCCCATGGATGGAAATGGAATGGGATGAGCTTTCAGATCCCTTCCAATCCCAAGCCATTCCATGGTTGCCCCACCTTGGGAGGAGTGGAGAAGGAGAGCCAAACTCTTCATCCACACCAGATGAAGAGTTCCAAAGGCAGAGTCTAGAAGGACAGGTACCTCCTGGGAGTGTCTGTGGACGTGGCTGCCTGCCAACCCCTCCTCCTCCTCCTCCTCCTCCTGCTCCCGCTGGGTTTTCCAGCACGGGAGCATCTCCCACCTCCACCATTGTTCCCAGTCCCACCTGCTCCCGATTCCCCGCGTGCCCCCAGGCTTTGGGAACCAGCCCCAGCACGCGGGATGTTGTTTTTAGCAGCCTGACAGATGCCAAACCTGAGCGCCGCGCTTGATAAACCCAAGGTCAGGAAGGAATTTTAACTCCACTTGATTGCTGGGAGGCACCTGGGATCCAAAACACACCCAGGGAGGCGGTGGAGAGGCAGCTCGGGAGGGAAAAGCTGCAGAGAGAATGAAGGGATTAACTCGATTTCTTGTTTGGGTTGGGTTTTTTTAATGGAAATCCTGCTTTCTGCCAAGTTTTCTTGGAGCAAACGTTTCTGTCCTGCTGCCAACCCTGCCAGCCTCAAGGAGGCAAAATTCCTGAGTCAGATTTCGCCAGGCAAAGTGATACTGCCTTCAAAATAACTCCACTGGGGAAAAAAGGGGTGGATTTGCTATTCTTTCCTCACTCTGGCACTTTTCTTGAGCTTCCAGTTCCACCATTTTCAGTCCAAATGAACCTGGGAATCTCCAGGAATCTCCGGCAGCTGAGGATTGGAGGGAGTCAGTGAGCACCACGGGATTTGGGGTGTCACTGTCCCAGGATTTGGGTGCCACTGCTCCAGGATTTGGGGTGCCACTGTCTCATCTGAGGACCTGAATTCCTGCTGGGGGCTGCTTCCCATGCTCATCCCACTGCTCCATCCCTCTCCCCACCCTGCTCTGGATCCATCCACTGAAGGGAATCCTCCCTGGAGTTTTCCAGCCCAGCACCCATCACAGCTGTGGCCTCCAAGCCAGGGATAAATCCCTTTCCCTGCTCCCAGCTGCTGGATGCAGGAATCTGGCCGGCGCATCCGAGCCCTCGCTCCTCGGCCGCCGCCTCTCACGCTGCCCTCCCTTCCAAGAAAAATGGAAACAGGAGACAAAGGAACTTTCCTACGCCGCATCCAGGCCTGCCTGCTGCCAGACAAGCATCAGGAGGTTGTCTGAACGTGCAAATCCCGATTGCTCCCAAGGAAAACTAGCAACAGCCAGAGCCCGAGCACAAAGCGGGAGCTCCAGCTCAGCCTTTGGCAGGAGCCGCACCACGGCCAAGTGCACGGTTGGGATGGAGTCACCAAAAGGGGATGAGGTGGGATTTTTCCCCTCAGGAATATTTTTAGCAGCCCAGAATTCCCTCTCCTGCCTCTCCTTGTGCCGAGGTTTGCCCTGAGGAGCTCCTGGAGCTGCTGGGATGTGTTGGGGCAGGTGTTTGAGCTCACCAGCGCTTTGCCAGAAGGGAGAGGATCCCTGTGCTGGGATTCCCAGAGAAGCTGTGGCTGCCCCTGGGTCCCTGGAAATGTCCAAGGCCAGGCTGGATGGGGCTTGGAGCAACCTGGAATACTGGGAGGTGTCCCTGACATGGCAGGGGGTGGAATGAGATGAGCTTTGGGGTCTCTTCCAACCCAAACCATTCCATGTGAGATGGGAGTTCTGGATTTGGTTTGCAGGGATCCAGAACAAGCTGGATCAGATTGAAATTGTTTTTCTGTTGAAGACACGATGATCTCCAAATGGAGAATCCAAATAACAGCAGGAACAGTCCCCCTCAGGAATGTTTGGGATGAGGAAGTGCTGCAGGTCCTGTCCTCAAACTGGTGTTCCCATTTTTCCATCATGTCCCCATTGAACCCAAGGAGGTGGTACTGGAAAATCGATCCCTAATTCCAATTATTTATGGGTGCCCTGAGATGGCCCCGAGCTGGAGCCCCAACATCCCCAACATCCCAACATCCCCACTGTGGATCTGAGCAAAGCTTTATCTCCAGCCAATGAAAGAGAAATTAATGAATTGCAGAAAATTAAAAATTTGTGGGATTTGTCACTACCTCCACCCCACAACTTCCACATTTTGCTCAGCAGAACCAGACAGGGACCATTTCTTGATCAACCTTTTGAAATTCCGACCTTCTTGGGAAGAAATCCAGTAAAATCTGACCTTTCCTCAAACACCCGTAAACCTTCTCGATTTTTTTCATTTTGCTTTAAGATTCCCTGTTTTTATTGGGCCCCAAATGCCGAGTTATTCCTCATTTTTATTTTCCTGCCCTTTTTATTTCCCTCCCCTTTTCTTGCCACCGAATCCGGCAGGGAACATCCCAGAGGAGGGGGAATTTTCCACCCTTTCTGGTAGCAAATTCCTTAGGTTGCATTTGAGCCTTTTGTGGCTTCAAAGGAACAGCTTGAGCTCCACAAGGCTCCGGATTGGCCAAGGAAACCTGAAACATCCCAAGATTCCTAAGGGCAGAAGAATTTTTAAAAGGTTACATCGTGGAAAAAGAAAATCTGGAAACCTTGCAGAAGCCAGGAGCTTCCTTGGATGCTCCAGCAACAAAAAGGGCAGAAGAGGGGGAGGGAACATCAAAATTCCCCCCTGGAAGCAAATTCCACCCGACAGAAGGAAAAGCATTTGATGTCCTGCAAAGCCAAAATGGTGAAGAGCTTTCCTGACCCTTTTCCCAGATCCATGCGGATAATTTTCCCTCTATTTTCTGGCACAGCATTCCAAAGGCACCCTGTGCTGTCCCTAGGGGCTTCCAAACCCCTTTTTCATGGGAATATTTCAATTTTTCATTCACTTTCTCAAGGCCCTTTTAGCACGAATCCCTAAACTTTGGGATTAAACCTGCAGAGGGAATATCCCAAATTCCCTCTGCTGGGGTGCGGGAGCTTTGAGGCAAATCCTGAGTGTGGGGCTTTGGGCTGGGAGGAAAATCCAGTGATCCTTCCTTAATATTCAGTATAAGAGGTATTTTTGCCACTTGGTTGGGGAATGGAATAAAATAAAATAAAACAAGAAAACAAATAAATAATAAAGTAAACAAAATAAAAATTGAAATAAAATTAAAAATAAATAAAAATAATTAAAATACATTTAAAAGAGAAATGGCATCAAAAGAAGAATGAAATAGAAAGTAAAAAAAAAATAAAAATAAAGTAAAAAATAAAATAAAAATAAAAATTACTGAAATAAAATGGAAAGGAATAAACAGAAATTAAATAAAAGAAGAAAATAAAAAGGCAAAAATAAAAGTAAAATGAAAAAGAATTTAAAAATGAAATAAAAAGTAAAATAGAATTAAAATCATGAGTAAGATAAAAAATCAAAATGAAAAATAAAATAGAAATAAAAATATACAGAGAATAAGTAAAATAAAAAGACAAAAATAAACTGAAATAAATATTATAAATAAATAATCTGAAAATGAATAAAAATATAATTAAATAAACAAAAATTTAATGAAAATATAATTAAATAAGCTGAAAAATAATAAAAATGAAAGTAAAATAAAAATTAAAATAAAATAAAATTCAGAAACCCAGAAAAAAGAAAACAAAATTTAGAAAACCAGAAAAAATTTAAATAAAAATTTAATGAAATTAAAAAAAAAAATTCCCCCTTTCCAAACCCACTGGAGCAGCCTGGATTGCACAATCCCATAAAACCCTGAGCGAACTCTGGAGTGAAGTTTCCTATGGAAAACCAAGGAGTGCGAGGGGCTGGGGGGAGCTCGGGAATGGCTTTAGCAGGGCTGTCCCCAGGGCAGGCGCTGCCTCCTGTCCCTGGAAAAGGGAAAAAGGGAACTGAGCCCCCATCCCCGCACAATTCCCATTTCCCTCCTGCCCTTCCAGCAGGGACCAGCCCAGGAGCTCCCGGTGGGATCCGCGATGCTCCAGGAGCAACTCCCGTCTGCTTTTCCAGCAGAATCTCCCCAGGAATGGGAAAGGCAGCTGGAGCAGAGCTCGGGGAAATCGGCTTGCAGCTCCGGCAGCCTCGGGATTCCCAAGGAATCCTGGAGTTTGGGCTGAGCTAAGCAGATCCTTGAGCTCCCTCCTATTCTTAAATGCATTCATCCATCCCAGGAATCTGCTCTGCCCCATGGATTGGGGAGCTGGGAAGCCCCAAGATAAGGCAAACTAGGCTCTAAGTGGGACAGGAGCAGGTTTTGGGAATGAAGCCTTGGATCCACATCCTATCCCTCCAAACCAACCAAATCCCTGCAAACAGATGGAAAATCCTTTTCCCATCCCTGTAAATAAACCACTCCAAACTGGAAAAAAGCTTTTGTCCCCATTTTTCCAGTGCTGATGGATTCTAATCTTGATTTTCCCTCTATTTCCTGCTACAGCAGCTCAAGGCCAGCAAAGCTGTCCCCCAAGCTGCCTGGGGATGTCAAATCCCATTTTTAAGGCTCAAAAAATGAGAAAAAGTCCTGAAATCCATAATTTATCCTTTGGCAGCAGCCAAAATGAACCATAAATGAGATTTAAATCAAATCTGCCCCAAAATCAATGAATTAATGGCTTTGAACTCTCTTATCAATTGAAATATCCACAGGTAGATGCTGTCCTGCTTTCCTGCTTTTTCCTGGGATGGGACAGTGGGACAGGAATTGCTGCTGGAGCACCAGATGGATCCAGAGGCTTGGAGCCACCCCTGTGTCCCTGCCCAGAGGTGACAGCGTGGGAGGAGAGGCAGAAAATTCCCTCCAAAGATGTGGAGAGGCAGGAGAAGGGCAGGAAAGCTCCAGAGGGCACTCCCTGGCTGCCAGGAATGCCGAGGTGAGGAAAAGCTCCCTGATTGAGACAGATGGGAAGCATGGAATGAGAGGTCTCTGGCTGTTGTTTCCCACAAATAAACAACCCCAGAGCCTGATGGCAAAGGCAGATATTCCTGGGAGCTCTCCACAGCCAGGGATGCTGCAGCACCTCGTTTCTTAATTAGGGATTGTCGTTGGATAATCCAGGAAAACACAACAATGCTGGAAGCAGGAATGGGATGGGGGAAGGACAGGGAGAGCTGGGCTGTGGTGCTTGGGAAAAGCTCATTAGTGCAGCTGCAATTAGCGCTGCTCTGGGGTGACAGGATGCCAGGATAGCTGGGGATTCCCTCCTTCCCTCCTGGCACTCACACAATTCCTTAAATCTGCAGGGTGGGAACAGCCAGAACTCACTCAGGGTTGCCCTTTTTCCTTGCTTTGGGCACCTCCAAGCCCAAGCTCCAGCTCTCCTGAGACCTGGGATGTCGGGAAGATGGGATGCCAGAATCTTAAAGGACTGGAGATTTTTTCTTTCCTTGGCTTTGTTTCTCAATCTTACCCCAATAATCCATGAAAAACATTATTATCCTAAAAAAACCAGGAAAGCCTGGATGGTTTGGGGAGCCTTCGTCCTGCCTATGACCGCTGCTCACCGAGGGCATTTTCAGCCTGTGTTTTATGACTGAAAACCTCCTGGACCTGTTTTTCCCATTGCTGTTTTCCACGGATGAGCCTCTGGAAGCTGCACAGCCAGAAACACCCGGATCCCTCAGACAAAGCGGTTTTTAAAGCTGAACTCCGGCGCTGAAAGAACCAAAGCGCAGAGCTGGGGGCATGCCTGGATCCCATGCTGGGCCTGAGCAGGGATCCTCTGGAAAAGGAGGGGAAGTTGTGAGAGGGAGGAATTCCCAGCCCCTGCTTTTGGGAACGAAGCCAAGGCAGCTCCTGGAGGGGAGCTCAGGTGCGTTGGAGCAGGAGGAGGGGGGATATGGGATTGTTCAGAGCGCTTGGAATTGTGTTCAAAGACCTTTCGCCGTGCATTACAGGCAAAGAAGCAGGAGAATGGGTTTGGACATTTATTATTTTGTCTAAATCTGTGTCTAAGCTTGGCTGGAACAAAGCACCAGGGGTTCTCTGGGATTGGTGGTGCTCTCCAAGGCAGAGCTGGCTCTGGGACAATCCATGCCGGGATCAGCCTGTCTGGATTCCCTGCTCACTGCAGAGCACCTGAGTGAATCCTTCACCCACTCCCAAGCACAGAGCCAGCTTTCCCGTGGATCAGGAGCTCCTGACAAAGCTCAGCTTGGTCCTACAAACAGCAGAGCTCAGGGGGGACAGGAATGTGGGACATAAAGGATAAAAGACATCACACAGAATTTGGGATCATCATCACACCTGGCACAACACAAGCAATCAAACTCTGATTTAAATCCAATTAACTCTGATTAAATTCTGATTAACTCCTATTAAACTCTGATTAATTTTAACTCTGCTTTTTCTGGCACAACCAGGAGGTTTTAACACACTGTGGAGCATTCAACTGGGGATTGCTGGAATGCTGGCACCGGGAATGACTGGGAGACAGGATGCACTGGGAGACAGATAAGAGATAAGAGATAAGCACCAGGATCCTGCCCAGCACTCGGCATCCTCACACAATAAAGAGCTTTATTCCACTACTCCTGGGACTGGTGGGCACTAATTTAACCCAATTAAAGTGCTATTGCAACAGATTGAATTAATGACTCCACTGAGGGCAAGGCAGATCTTATCCAGGGATTGGGAAACCTCATTTGCTGCGAGAAATGCACGGGATTGGGGATAACCTGCAGAGGGAGTGGCAGAGTCAGGAGAAGCCCTGGTTTTGTCCAGGTTTGGAGCCCTGCAGGCTCCAGAGGGATGGAGGCGCAGCAGGACCAGCATCACGCTGGGATTTCCATGGATTTTGCTCTCTCTGGGGAAAATCTCTCTTTATTCCATCTCCAGGGAAAGATTTCCAGCTGCACAAAAGGCTGCAGGGTGCAGGTTGTTTTCTTAATCCCCCTCTCCTGGGGAAGCTGCCCTGGTGTCTCCTGGTCCATGGGAAATGTCACCCCACAGCTCCTGGCTCTGTTTGGGGCCTTTCCATGCACTGCAGTTGCTGGAATGTTTCATTTTTCCCTGGCAATGTTCAACCTCAGTGACCTGCTCCAGGTAAAGGGGTCTCTGCTCCTTGCAGGACCAGATGAGCTTTAAAATTCCCATCCCAAACTGATTCCATGATCTGATAATGCTGGGAATGCAGGTAATTCTCTGGAATTCTCGGACACAACCAGTGCCCAGCCCAGCCTCAGAGAGTGCTGTCCCCAAGGAAGGACACGTGTCCCTGATGGCCACATCTGAGCCGTGCCAAAGCTGGGATTGAGGAATAAAATTGGGATTCCTTCCTCCTGTGTGTTCCTCACCCATCCCAGCCCTGCAGGGTCAGAGGTGCCTCTCCTTAGCCCCATCCCAGCCCCATCCCAGCCCCAGAGCCTTTCCCATGGTCCCGGAGTCGAGTCCCAGAGTGGGAATCACTGCAAAACCAACAGAGCCTTGGAGAGCGTGGAAAGATGCCAGAGAGAGAGAGATGGGAAAAGCTCCCAATTCCAAGCGCCAGAGAAGACAATGAGACATAACAAAGCTTTGTTTGGGAGGGGGATTTCTTTAGGGAAGAGGGGAGAAGGCTGGACAGGGCGTGGGGGGAGTTTCAGTCCATCCCAGATCAAATCCAGCACTCCAATAATTCAGAGGAAGCCAAAAATTTTTCACATCCAACGACCACATTTTGGTGCAGAAAACAGCCTGTCCAGACAGATTTCTGGAGCAGCTCATTCCAAGTGCTGGGAGCTTCACTGGGATGGTGCTGGAGCAGCAAAATGTCCTGGGACAGGGAAACCTTCCTGCTCATCCAGAGGGATTTCCCTTGGGAAACTCGAGGAGGTCCCAGTGAAGCCCTGAGCCCCTGCAGGGACCCCTGCACTGATCCTGTCCCTCCCTGGGGACCCAGAGGCTGCTCAGACACATCCAGGAGAGCCTGGGATTTGTGCCCCCCGTCCTGGGGACTCCTGGTGCTCCCCCAGACCCCACAGCCACCTGCTCAATGACATTCCAGGTGCCTTTCCATGGCTGTTCTGGGATGATCAGCTCAGGTTTGGCATCTGCCTCAGCTGCCTGAGGTGAGGCAGGTGAATCCACGCTTCACCTGCCAAGGATTTCCACTGAAAGAGGCTGAGCCAGAGAATTCCCCACTGTGACAGCAGCAACAACAAAAAAACCCCTCTGGAGTGCACTGACCTGGCTGTGAACTGTACAGGGAGAAAAAACATTCCAGGAGCTGGGAGCTGCTGCTCCCTCAGCCTCTCTGGCTGTACCTGCGTGGTGAGAAAAGCTCTGGGCTGGGATTTGGAGCTGCCCCTGGCACCTCCAGCCCCACCAGCTTTCCCTGATCCACGGGACATCCCTGCTCCAGAACCCTGGGATGATCAATCATCACCCAGAGGCTGCTCCAAACCCCAGGATGGAGGGCATTTCCCAAACCTCTTCCATCCAAGTTTGTCCCACTGTGCTTTGTACTTCCCCCATGGCAGGAGGAGTTTCCTGCTTCCTCAGGCAGCAGTGAATGTTTAAATATCCCAAATATCCCACTTTTGGGGAATGTGTGCCTGGATTCTGGAAGAGCTCATCCCTGCTGGTTTTCCTTCCATCCTCACCTTGGTGCATTTTAAATACATTTTTGGCAACAAATTCCCATCATTTTTTTTTTGATACTCTGTTTTGGAGAAAATTCTCGATTCAGCAAGAGAGAATTCCCAATCCAGCAGGATTTCATAGAGCTCAAGAACAAGTTCACTTTTCTTTCTTTGTATTATTATTTTTAATATAAATAGAAATCTTTCTCCCTGTTGCCTCTCTCCTCCTAATTCCTAATTGGACAAGGCAGGCTCTTTCCTATTTCTGATAGGGCTGTGCAAAATGATGAGATCCATTAAATTTCCAAGGGGGAAAAAAAAACCCTCCAAGCCTTCTTTGCTGATTTCCAAACCCTCCCCTGAACACATGTGCTCTGGGCAGGGTAATTTTGTTTGGGGTAATTCACTTGGGCTAATTTCCTGGAAGTCTTGCAGGATACATGACTCCATTTTTGGGTGGTTTTCTACATAAATTCAGATTAATTTCCCTGAGAAATATTTACGTGTAAAATATCTCCGGAGAGAGCAGAGGGTTGTTTTGGTTTTGATGTTTTGGTTTGGTTTGGTTTGGTTTTGGTTTTTTTGGGTTTTTGGGGGGGGGTTGGTTTTTGGTTTTTTGGGGTTTTTGTTTGTTGGCTTGTTTTTTGGGGTTTTCTTGCTGTTTTTTTGTTTTGGTTTTTTTGTGTGTTTTTTTTTTTTTTTGTTCGTTTGTTTAGTTTGGTTTTTGTTTTTTGGGTTTTTTTTTGATTGCAGGAGCAACATGGCCTAATGGAAGGTGGAATTGGAATAAATCCATTTTATCCAAATCCCAACCCAACCAATTCTAACCTAATTCCAGTCAGGAGAGATCCCTAATACCAATCAGGAAAGGTCCCTAATTCCAGCAGGAAGGATCCCTAATTCCAGCCAGGGGAGATCCCTAATTCCAACCAGGAAAGGTCCCAAATTACAGTCAAGGGAGATCCTTAATTTCAATCAAGGGAGATCCCTAATTCCAGTAGGAAAGATCCTTAATTCCAATCAGGGGAGATCCCTAATTCTTGTCAAGGGAGATCCCTAACTCCAATCATGAAAGATTCCTAATTCTAGTCAGGGGAGATCCCTCTTTCTAGCCAGGGGAGATCCCTAATTCCAATCAGGAGAGATCCCCAATTCCAGCAGGAAGGATCCCTGATTCCAGTAAAGGGACATTCCTAATTCCAGCCAGGAGAGATCCCCAATTCCAGTCCCCACATTTGGACCCAAGGAGCTCAGCATCTCCTGCAGAAGGAGCAGGGATTGGATGGAGAGCAGCAGAGCAGCTCCTCACACTTCCCCATCCCTCTGCTTTTCCCCCATGGACTCTTTCCCCCAGTATAACCCCACTAAGGAGATGTCTCCCCTCTGGGATTTTTGGGACGTTCTGCTGTCCTACAAACCCCAGCTGGCCCCGAGCTCTGCTGGAATTTGCTTTCACCTCCAGGTAGAGCAGGGCTGCTGTGGCAGGGCTCAGTCCTGCTGTCCCTCCCTGAATTCAGCCTCCACTGCATCCCACACCGGGAAAATCCCAATCCTGGATCCCAAATGTCACCTCTGGAGCCATCCTTTGTCGGGACAGATGGACAGGGGACATGAGGTCATTGAACCTTGGTGCCCACCACCATCCTGGGAGGTTCTGCAAGGGACTGGACTTTGGGATATCCCAATGCCATGAGGGGATGCAGGTTTGCAGCATCTTTCCCACATCAGGAGGGAGATTTGGGGCTTTCCAGGGAAAGCTTCTTGTTCCAGGGTGGATTTTCACGCTCTGAGAGGCAAAATTTGGAAGCTGCTCGCAAGCCAGGAAGGGAAAATTGCAATCCAGGGAGGAGGGGAAGAAAACCTGGATGCAAAGCCACCCTCCTCACTTACAGGAAGGCAACAGTGTGGAAATGAACTTCCCAAAATAACGGGAATTTAACGCTAAGCAAAACACCCGGCCGCAGACGGACTTAATCACTCCGAAGTGAGGGAAGGTCATTAAACAAACAGCACAATCCAAAGTGTTGATTTTGGGGATATATCCAGCTATCAGCTCTTCAGGAGAGCAAATAAACCTTGGGAATTGCACGGCACAAAGGTCCCTGGAGCGCTGAGACAAAGGGAAAAACCCAAACCCGAGCCTCTGCTGACACACCAGGTCCATAAAGGCTCTTTCACAGGGAGGGAGGCAGGGCTGGGAAGGGAATGGGGATTTCCAGCAGCACTTTATGGGCATTTTTCTTCCCTGATTCCTTATTTTTCTGCACCATAATCCCCATTCCACCATAAAAAATGTTGATGAGGATTGTGGTTGGTGGAACTGTCCCTGGCCAAGAGCAGCTCCTGGGCTGCTGCTTCCCTAAAATTGTGATTCCCGGTGGCTCAGCCACTCCAGTGACCTCCTCAACCTTTTCCCTGTGGTAAAACCTGGGATATAACTTTTTATCCTCCTCCTCCTGTTTTCCTTCCTATCCAGCTCTGTTTTCAGAACAGATGATCCAGGGATCAGGGCTCACTACAGAGTTTCCCATTCCTTTTGCACAAAGAAATCTGTGCAAAAAGGGCACAGAAAGTTCAGTTTTTCCATAAATCCAATACCCTGGAAGTCTCTAATTGGCAGGGTGGGATCCTTACACTGGGCTTGATGGGAGTTCTACTCATGGAAATTGTCCCTGAAACTTGTGGGACCATAAAATGGGAATTCACCAAGTGCTTTCAACCTTGAATCCCTCCCCACTCGCCTGGATGGGGAATTTCACTGGTTTTACAGGAAAAAAAAACTGGGTAAAGCCTTAGGAATTATGTTTTCTGTCACACCTACATTTTCCAAAGAAGAGAAGAGATTTTCCTGAACAAGCAAAGATCCTTTACAGGGATTTAGGAGTGGGAGCGACGCAGAGTGGCTGTGGAGCCTCTGGAGCGAGGATTTTCATGGAACAACCACTTGGAATAAATCACCCTCCTGGAATCACAGCTCCACACCACAGAGGTGCCCAGATGCCAACGCACACACTCAGCAGAAGCAAAGAAATCAAAACCAGAGCTGAAAATCCCGGTTAAAATCCCCCCAAGAACCAAGAGGGACGTGAATCCGCCTCTGGAGCTGCTTTTGGAAGGAGTCCCCGGAGCTCCCCACGCCAGCAAAAGCTCTGCTGGGCCCTCCTGATTTTCCTGAGTCACCAGACGGTCAAGCAAACATCAGGCACAGGATTCCTGTCCAGATCCCCATCAAGGCGTTTGTTCCATACAGGAACCAACCCCAAATTCCCCTCCCCAAACAACCCCGATGATTAGCGTTGATTAATGGGGCTGTTAGAGGCTCATTCATCACCAGTAACTCACAACATCTTTTTCCACACCAGTTCCAGCTCCCGAGGAGCTGGAAAGGGAAATGGTTCTTTTTCATGGCTGTTGTTGCCTGTTCGCAAACACATCCCGGGTTTGGGGTTTTTTCAGGGTTGCCCACAAGTCCTGCCCAGGTCCAAAACCTCTGCACAGCGCCGGATTTTTCATTAATCGCCAACTCTCTCCCATATTTTCTTAAAATCATGGAATCATTTAAATTGGAACAGCCCTCTAAGATTGAGTCCAACCCATCATTCCCTCAGTGCTCCACTGACCATGTCCCCAAGTGCCACATCCTGTTCTCAAATCCCTTCAGAGATGGGGATTCTAGGGTTGGACAACTCATTCCAGACAGAGATTTTCCCTAAAATCCAACCAAAACATCCCCTGGCACACCCTGAGGAGGAGTCCCCCTTACTTGGAGGCTGCTCGGTGTTGCTCAGTTTCTAAAATTATTTTATTTCCCCCCCAAGTTTAATTTTCCTGCAGGAAAGAACTGCCATAAAATCTTGGATTTGGAAACCAGGCAGTCCGGGATGCTGGGTTGGGAATGATACAGCACAAGGAAAAATGAGGTCAGGTTTTGGGCTGCAAACACATCCTTCCACCCAAAACCACAGAGAGTGTCCCATGCATGGGACCTTGAAACATGGAAACAGAGTCACACATCCACCCTCAATGGCCAAGATTCCACCTGAGACATTCCCTGCTTCCCAAATGTGGGATTTGAGTGTTGGTTTTCACAGGTTCCTTTGGGAAGGTGCAGGATAATTTGGGCTCACCCTATAAAAGGCATCACATCCTAAGGACAAACAATCCTACAGATCCATTGGGAAAGGATGGCTCCATCCTCACGGATGCAGGAAATCAGGGAGCAGCCAGCAAAAGCACACGAGCAAAGTCCAGAACATGGAAAACTGTCCCCACTGTGTTATTTGATTTACCAATCAATAAATAAGGACCTGTTTCCTTACCTTCCCTGCTGGATCCACGCTCCAGTGGGGATCAGAGCCGTCTAGGATGGCCTCAGTGTTAATCCAGGCTCCTGCTCCAGTCCCAGCCCCTCATCTGCCCCTGGACACCTTTGGGATAAATAAAAAACCCCATTAAGCCATTTGTTTTTTTAACAAAACAGGAAGCTCTGAGTTGCTGCTCCTCTGTTTTCCCACTTTTCTCTTTATCCAGGGATATAAGCAATGGGACAGCAACAAGGCAAAGCACCTGAGCAATGTGAGCAGAAAAAGCTGCAAGGCAGAGCAGAAATCCCTTGTGACAGTGGAACTGATCCCCGTCCTCCAGGAATGGGGCTGGGAAGGCTTTCCCAGAAGTTACACATCTGGGATGATGCTGTGGATGGAATTAGGGCTCCTCAGAGCCCCCCACATTCTGGTTCTTTCCCCAAACATTTCCCATTGTTCCAGTTCCCAGCCAGGCCCGTGGGAGGAGAGGCTCCTCCAGATTCATGGGGGTGACCTAAGGGTGGAGACCCAAATGGTTCCACTCCAAACCATCTTCCCTGTGCCACACGTGGGCATTTCCCAGAGATGAGGCAGCACTGAACCTCAGGAAAGGCAGGAATTTTCACCAATTCCTCCTCTCCCTCCGTTCCTCCCCAAACCCAAGTGGTGGAGGCCGAGTCTGAGGCATGGGCTGGGTGTCCCCTGTCCCCATGGAAGGATCAGCTTTCCATGGAGCCACAGGGAGCTGCCATCATTCCTGTGACAGCTCCGGGGCCCTTCCCAGCCCGCTGGACTCGCCTCCTGTCACTGCAGATCGGACAAAAATCTCCAGTCAGCCAAAAGAGGATTCCAGCAGGCCCTCCAGGTAATTCCTCAACCTTGAGACAGGCCTGGAGAGCCATAGTTCCCTCCTTAATCCCCTAAAAAACATCCATGGGAATGGCAAGCTGGCTTCCCCCTTGCCCTGGAGCCTCCCTGCTCGGGGCTGGACAGGCTGGAATCCCAGCTCCTCCAGGAGCTCAGTTCCAGGTCAACGAGCCCATGAAGGGTGACTGGATGGAAGGAATGGCACATGCCATTGCCATGATGGGATGTGGCCAGAAGGGCTTTCCCCAGCTGATGGTGTCCTTGGGCTGTGTTATTCCTGCATTATTCCTGCATTATTCCTGCAGTACCTGGATGCTGCCCCCATCCCGGGAATGCAGCAGCTCATCCCAGCCCTGGGAGCCTCTGGAAATGAGCCCAGCTGGGGGCTCTCCCCTCCTTTTCCCACATTTATGTGTTAACAGCAACAATTGTGCAACCTGCATAGTGGAAATTGTCCCTTCCCATAGCGGGGCATGGGATGGGACGAGATTTAAGGTTCCTTCCATCCCAAACCATTAGAGGATTCTCCAATAATTTATTTAAGGTCCCTTCCATCCCAAACCATTCGAGGATTCTCCAATAATTTATGTATACATTTTATAAATACATTCTGTGGGTTTATATCTGTATTTTACATGAGGCATCACCCAGGGAGGAAGAAGTGATGAAACTACCTAATGGATCATGGAATTGTAATTCCTAGAGTTAGGATTATCACAGTGCAGAAATTTTTGCACAGAGAGGCTGGAGACAGAGCTGTAAGAGGGTTTTTAAATTCCCCCTTTCTAATGATCAGTTCACGTAAATTATGGGAAGGAAGCACCTCCTAAAAAAATGGATACAGCAGTGGGTTTGGGGATTATGGTGCTGAAAACAATGATCACAGGGTACAAGGAAAGGGAAACTGGGCACCATCCCCCTCAGGAATTTCCTTAGCTCTGCAGAAGAGTCCCTGGAACAAGTGTCCCTGGAATTGTCCCTTTTCCCGTTAAAATTCGCAGAGGAGGATCAAGAGTTAATGGATTCAGGTTTCTCCTCCCAAAGCCTTTCTGGTGAGCACCATCCACTGGCTCCCCAACTTCAACTGTGCAGCATATTTCTGCTGCTTTTTCTCCATCCCTTAAGGATTTTCCTCTTTGTTCCCATTAACATCCTCCAGGACTGGATCCATCCTTTGGCAGGACTAAACCAACACAAAGGATCCTGCTCAGTTTGTTTGCACCCAATCCCAAGGGGAAAAAGCAGCTCCCACAAAAATGAAGGAGGAGAGCAAGCATGACTCCAGCAGTTTTCATGGCATTGAGCCAGGCTGGAAACACTGATGGCAATAATTGCCTGGAGCCTCCCAAAAAGCACTGGCCACTGATTTTCCAAATTCTGGAAGACATATATTTGTGAGCAACCACCAGACCCCATCAGCTCCTCCTGACCAAACGCTCCACAGTGACATCATTCCACACTGGCATCATCCTGAGAGAAAAACCACAGCATTCCTGGAGCCCCAGCAGAAACCTGACACATGGAATGCCTGATTCTAGAGTGGACCTTATCCCTGTTTTCCTATGAGTCATTTTCCATCCCACTGTCTGCCCAAAAATGCTTTTTTGTTGTTTATTTATTAAAGGATCCCTCAATGGCTTCATTGATGACCGAAGAAAGGAGGGAAGGAGGCAGGGACTGGGATCTGCCACTGGGCCTGGCCTAAGTAAACCCAGCTGCCACCAGATCTGCTGCCAAAACCTGGGACAGCACTGGAGCAGCAGGGTGCAGACCAGGCTTTGTGTTCTAAACCAAAGTCATGTCACAAATAATAACAAAAAGAGAAGAGACATTCCTTGATTTTCCATGAGTGACACAGAATGGAGGGATGGGGTTGTTTTGGTTGACTGCTAAAGCTCCATTTTTTGGCACAAAAGGGAAGGCCCCCAGGCCTGTCTGATGGGAACTGTAAGAAAACCATGGACCAACCCTAAAAAGGGAAACTGGCTGGTCCAAATGCACAATATAAAGAAAATGCTGGGTCCAGGCCTTGTCTGTGCGAGAGTCTGTGAAGAGCTCAGCATCAGCCCCGTGGGTGCAATGCAAAAGGAGGATTAAGCACCCAATTATTTAATAAATACCATTAATTGTGCAATTTGATCAATCTCCATCATCTCAGCAACCCAAGGAGCCCTGGCAGATCCCAGTGGTGACCATGCCATGAAGGAGCACATTGTCCTTCAACATCCTTCCCACACTGTCCTGGCACAGGGTGGGACTCACAGTTCCACTAACACCAAAAATCACAGATCTAAAACAACAACATCCCCAATTCCCCTGCTTCAAAGACAGGCTCTGCCTTCCCCAGCCCCAGCCAAACACCAGGAATGGACTCCAGGCCGTGCATTTCCATCCACACCTCCATAAATCCGTGACAGGAGCAGCACAGCCGGGCCAGGCCTGACTCTCCTGGCGCTGACAGGAGGCTCCCAGAGCAAATGTTCCACGTTTGTCTTCGATTTGTTCTTCAGCAGGAGGAGCAAAGGTCAGGCCTAGGCTCCCCCAGGAGGGCCCATTTGCTGTCCAGATGTGATGAACGTGAAAGGCTTTTCTGGGAATGGACAAACAGCTGCTCTGCAGCCCCAGCGCCATTCCCACCTTCCTGCTGTTGGGAATGTGTCTGTTCCCTTGGGCTCGTGCACCAGGGATGGGGCTTGGGAACAGCACCTGGTGTGTACTGAATCATGAAATCAAGGAAGGGGTTTGGGATCTAAAAGATCCCGAGATCTTTTTTAAGATTCAAAAGATCATCTTGTTAAAACCCTGATCCATGGGCAGGGACACCTTCCACTAGCCCAGGTGCTCCAAGCCCCATCCAGCCTGGCCTTGGACACTGTGAGGGATCCAGGGGCAGCCACAGCTTCTCTGGGCACCCTGTGCTCACCCTCCCAGGGAAGGATTTTCCTTCCCTGGAAATTTTCCCAATATTCCATCTAAAGCTACTCTTGTTCAGTCTACAAGCCCAAGGAAGCTCGTCCTGGAGCTTGAGCACCCTCACAAGCCCCTGTTCCCCAGGAGAAGGGGCAGACCCCACCTCCAGGGAAGACAAGGAGAGGCAGAACCCTCTGAGCCTCCATCCTGCCCTCAGCCAGGTCCCATGGTGGGGAAGATGCTCGTGGCAGCTCCATGCAGATCACACAACCCCCCCTGCAGCAAGCACTGGGAAAAATCTCAAATTCTGGGGGAAAACCCCAACAGGGCCATGGCCCAGAGTCAGGGAGAGTCTGATCCAATGGTCCTGGAAGCTGCAGCAACTCCCAGTGGTTCTGCTTTGTCTTCTTGGGCTAATTGCTTTCAGGCTGTCAAGAGCTGCACGTCCTCAGAGCCAACCCTAAGGCTGCTCCAATCCTGACTTATCCCAGAGCAAAAAATTCCTTATTGTCACTCCAGCCAGGAATGCACGTGGTGGTTCCACTGGGCTGAGCAGTGCAATCAACCCTGGTGCCCACCTGCCACCTCCTCCTGATCCCACACAGATCAAGTTCCTTAAACCTGGGGTTTTTTTGAGGTTGAACACCAGGTAGGAACAAAGATCTCTCCTCAGCTGGAGATTTTTTTATCCTCTCCCGACGCTGAAATTATTGTGATGTGAAAATTATCACCCCAACAGAGGGAAAGTCAACTCCCCAGGACAGTCTGAGACATGCAAATATATCCATGATCTTTGCCATTTGCAGCACAGTGGAAAATTGCTAAGAAAAGTTCCCATTGTGTCGGGGATGCCGCTCCAACCTCCTGGAATTTCTCTCTCCCTCCCTCCCTCCCTTCCCCCTGGCAGCTAAAAATGGCTCCAAACTCCCCAAAATGCTGGAGGTTGGGCAGTGACGCTGGAGCTCCACGAGGAAAGGGATGAGGATGTCCAAGTGCATGGATCACTGCTCCCTCCCAGGCTCAGGGAGTGCAGGGCTCCCAATCCACGCTCCAAAACTGATGGGTGCCCTAAGGGTGGAGGTCCTGAAGTGCAGAATACTGTAGGAATAGTACAGATAATTCCACCCCAAGACCTCGGCATCAAGCTATAGATAGGGGGCATCCCTGAATCTTCAATCCATGCTCCAAGGCTGATGGGTGCTCCAGGGCTGGAGATCCTGCAGTGCAGAATGCTCTAGGAATCCCCCCCCCCAGATAATTTCACCCCAAAACCTCAGCATCAAGCCATGGATAGGGGACATCCCTGACATCTCCAATCCATGCTCCAAAGCTGATGGATGCTCCAAGGTTGGAGATCCTGCAGTGCAGAATGCTGTAGGAATCCCCTCCTGACCCCAGATAATTCCACCCCAACACCTCAGCATCAAACAATGGATAGGGAACATCTCCAATCCATGCTCCAAAACTGATGGGTGCTCCAAGGGTAGAGATCCTGAAGTGCAGAATACTGTAGGAATAGTACAGATAATTCCAGATAATTCCTGGATAATTCCACCCCAAGATCTTGGCATCAAGCCATGGATAGGGGACACCCCTGACATCTCCAATCCATGCTCCTGACATCTCCAACCCATGCTCCAAAACTAATGGGTGCTCCAAGGCTGGAGATCCTGAGGTGCAGAATGCTGTAGCAATCCCCATCAGATAATTCCACCCTAAGACCTTGGCATCAAGCCATGGATAGGGGACATCCCTCATCCCTGACATCTCCAATCCTTCCCACCACCCTGGAAGGTGGTAAAAGACATTTCCCAATCCTCATGGCTTTGAAGGCACCTCCTTTGCACACTGCTCTCCCTCCTCCTCCCTCTAACACAAAAACACACATGTCCAGCATCGGAATGGAAGCCCAGACACAGGAATGAAAAACTGGGACAACATTCCCACAGCTGGATGGCCAGAGTGGGACTCCTGGATCCATCTTTGGGCACAGAGACAAGTGACCTGATGTCTTTACAACCCACAAGAGCTCCCAGCAGTCTGCTCCTTAAATGGGGTCATGACTCCTGGAATACCAAAGGAGAAATGGAAAACCCAACTCCAGGCTCCTTGCTTTGAGGGCTGTGAGTTTTCCTGAGATTTTCCAGCCTTAATTCCTTCTTCCCTAGGCTCCAGGAATGAAGCAGCAGGACAGGGGTCGGGCAAGAGAAGAGGGAAGTGCAGCTCTCCTTGAATTGGCACCTGTTTCTCCCACTTTTCCCAACCCCATCCCTCCTCCTGCCAACTCCTTGTGCCTCAGACCATCCCTGTTTTGCCTCAGCCTCTCATCCAGCCTTTCCTCAGGAGGAAAGTGCAGGATCCAAGTGTGACACAGACACAAGATACAAAACCCAGCCCTGGATCTTGGCAGGGAAAATGCCCATTCCAGGGCAAATGGGGGAAAATGGGAGATTTCAGGTGGAGCCACTGGATTCAGTGTTTCCCAGAGGCAGCCAGAGGGTTTTTAATTTCTGAGCATTTGTTAATTATCTCATTATTTCCAGGACCATGTGCTCCCTATTCCGATAGCAAAGGGACATCTGAGGTTGGTTAAACTGTTTGTAATGGGGCCATCTCCAGCTTTTTGGAATTTCCTGGCTGGCACCTGCCCAAATCAACACATTTTCTACGTAAAACAAGAGTCCCTCCAAGGAGCTGCTCTAAACAATTCCCTCACTCAGCAATTTCGAATGCACTGGCTTTAGGGACTTCATAAATTGCAGGGAAAAAAAGTCCCAAAACTGAAAAACAACAACAAAACATGAAACTTCTTTGACCCCTGCAGTTATCTGATGAGTGCAGGCAACAAAAATAGTTTGGAGATTGGGGAGATTTCCAATGAAGAATTTTTGGGTTTTCCCCTTAACTTGTGGCTGACAGAAGCCATGGAAGGAGCCCCATGGAGCAGCAGCATCCTGGATGCTGGTTTAGGAAGCAGCAGCCTGAAATCTCTTATCTGAGTAGAGGGAATTTTTGGGATAATTCCCAGGTATCTGCTGAGGTATCAATGTTCCTTCCAGTCCTGACAGCAGCTAAAAGCCATGGACAGATTATCCTGGATCAGCCTGTCTCCATTCTTTCCAGAAAGCACCTTCACCATCACGACCTACATCACAACATCCAGTTTGGAAAGGACCATGCTGGGACATCTGGTCCAACCTCTCTGCTCTACCTGGATCACCCCAGAGCACTGGGCTGTGTCCAGATGGTTCTGGAACATCTCCAGAGAGGGAGGCTCTACCACAAGCTGGGACCACCACAAGCTGCAGCTCATGGCCACCTCTGGATGCCTCTGGAAGAGCTAGACATGGAGATTTCCTGGCATTTTGGACTTTTCTGAGGTTCACGGGTGGCCCAGAATGTGACACAACACTGAGCTGATAGCAAAGCCCAGGGATTTGGGCTACAGCTCCTGGCTGGAAGTGCTGGATGTGATTCTTCTCCTCGGAGCTGAGCTGGCAGAGCAGCACTGCTGGGGAAAACTGCAGGGGAAGGGAAGGAAATCCAAGCATTTCCCAGGTCACCTGTTTTCCTTATGCCAGCTTCCTACAGAAAACCCGGCCTGCAGATTGAACCGGTGCTAAGTGGGATTCCTCTCCACTCCTCCCTTCATTCCCACACTCCTCTGCAGCCCTGGAGTTGCCATTCCTGAAAGTTTCACACCTAATTACTCATTATCCCTAACGAGTCCTCACCAGGCCTCCCCTGCTCTGTCTGGAGCTGGTTGGAGTCGGGCAGAGTTGTGCAATCTCTGGCACCAGCGCTGCTCCACCTCTGCTTGAATCCCAAAAAATGAGCCTGGAGGACTTTCTCTGCTCTGTGCACTGGGCCAGGGCAGAGGGAGAGAGGGATTTGTCTGGGATAATGTTCCAGCTGAGGTTTGATCAGCATGGTGGCCTCGTTAACAGCAGGCCCAGAGAGCTCCATCCTCCAGGGCTGGAATTCCTCTGGGCGCAGCACAAACCAAGGAGAGATTTTGTGGGAAGGAAAAGCTCAGCTCTGCTCCCACGTGCTCTGCTGGTGCAGATTTCCACCCTAAAGGTCCCAACAATTCTGCTGGCATGGAGCAACCAGAGATAATCAACAGCTCCCTGATTCCCAGTGCACTGGGATCCACCCAGTCTATGGCAGCCACCTGGCAATCCATTCATCCCAGCTAAAATCAGCACCCGACTGAGTGTTGGAAATCTGTCCCAAATTCTCCTTCAGGACTCAGACCCATCTCCCATTTTGTTTTCCAGCTCCTCTTTTACTGAGGAGCAGCAGCCTCCTTCCCAACTTCAGTGTACTTATTTTTCCACTTCTCCCAGAATTGGAAATTCCAAAATTCCTCCTCCAATGGTTTGCCCTGCAAGGTACCTAGCAGAGAATTTCTGAAAATGAAAATTCCCATTCCAGATGCTGGCTGTGCTTTGCAGCTCTGCCTGGAACAGGCAAGCAGTGCCTTGGATCTTCTGGAAAGCCAAGCCCCAACTTCCAGCAAGCTTCACCTCCACTCCTCCGGGACTTTGGGACCTCTGTCATTCCAAAGTGAATTTTAAAATGTCATCATTCCAGCAGAAGCCAGTCAGGCCCCGAGCCAGCAGTGGTGACGGAGAGCTGAGATCAAAGCTGTGAGCTCCGGGCAGTTTGGAGGGCTGAGGGAAGCCAGAGCAGGAGGTGACATCAGCCGGGCCAGCACAGGATTCTCCCGGAGCTGCCGCAGGGATCCGGGAAGCCGGGATGCTCCAGGGCTGAGTCACCACGGCTGCAGGCTCTCCTGGGAGCAGGGAGCAAGATTCCCTCGCAAGAAGGAGCTTTTTTCCACTGTAAATCTTTGAGGAGGAGGCTGAAAGGTCACTGGGGCTTGGCGCTGCTTTGGCAACCGGGAGCCAAATGGCTTTGGTGGGAATGAGGATGATGATGCTGCCTCCTCCCGAGGGGCTCTCCCCTCTCAGGCTTCACCCACAGCCTGTCTGGGTCACTGTGGAGCAGCTTTCCTCATCCCCTGGCTGCTCCAAGGTCAAACAGGCTTTGGCAGGGCTGGGAATGCTGCTCCCACCGAAGGAAAGAGGAGTTTTGTCTTACAAGGGAAGGATTTTGAACTCAGACCCTAATTTGTACTTTGAGAGGGATCTCTGGCGAGGAGTGAAGTAGATCTGCAGGTATTCCAAAGGTTAAAGTGGATCCAGAGCTTTTGAATTTTCGGGGAACTCAAATCCCACCCGCGCTTTGCCCCCACTCAGATCTCTGGGGTCCCTGATAAGAGTCAGCTCCTTCCACACTAAATTATTCACTGAATTTCCTCTCCTTGGGTTTGGGAGAGGATCAGCAACATTAAAAGGCACACAGATAGGAAATTCTTCCTCTGGATAGAGCTGACCCTGCCCTGGCATCCAGGGGGAAAGAAATTCCACGCTCAGGAGTGCAAGGTGGGAGAGCAAAGCCACAAAAGCCAGCCAAGACTGACCTCTGGAGAAAGGCTGGAGCAACCACAGCCGCAGGAGAAGCCAGGGAGCAGCCGGGGAAAGGTGGGAAGGAAAGCAGGGCGAGGATGATGACAACAAAGCCCCCTCTGTGCAGCCATCCCTCAACACCTCCACAGCATCAATCACACACAGCAGCCCCCTGACGACACCAGGGTGATAATGACTTTCCAAGGTCCCCCCAGCTCAGATTTTTGTCCCTGGAAGTGGCCAAAGGCAGATTTTAAGGAAGGGTTTAAGAATACCATAAACACACTGTGATTTTTTTTTTCTCTCCCCCAGCCTGAAAAAGTCAGCAGCTGAGGGATTTCCTGAGCTAAGGAGGAGTTATCTTTGCATTAAACATGACACGGGGGATTTTCCTCCTACAAACCTCTCCATTGTCCCTCAGTCCATAAGGAAAGAAGAGAAAGAAACATAAGAAACATTACAGATTTTACTGATGATGAGGTGTCAGCTGAAAATGCAGGGCAAGAAATTAAATTTCTTCACCTGCACCTGAAGTCGGTCTGGAGAAAGCCCCAATTCTCCCTCTGACAACAAAGTCTGGGTTCATTAACGAAAATTGGGCTGTAAAATCTTTCCCCTGACTTAATGGGACGGCTCCAAGGTCCTTGGAAGGATTATTTCAACCCCACAGGCTCAATCAGTTGGTTCATTAAGCAGCAAAGTTTGGGAAAACCCACCAGGGATTCCTTCCTTCAAGGTTATTATTGCTGCTACAAAATGTCCTTCTTGATTTTTCAAGCAGCTGTGAGCGAGTTTTGGCTTTTAAAGCAAATGAGCAGGGACCCATCAGCACCCAAACGCATCTGGGTGGAAGTGTTAAAGGGTCTTTTGGGGTGAACCCCAGCACTGGGGAATAAATGGAATTTAAATGGTATTTAATGGTGGTTAAATGCTATTTTAAATGGTATTTTAAGGCATTTGCATGCCTCTCCTCCTCACACATCTGGAAGGGGCTCCAGCTGCACGCTTTACCCCTTCACAATCCCATTTTTTAAAAGAATTTGTTGCGTTGTTCCCTCTGCCACAACCTGGGCAAACACAGAGGCTCTGCCCTCCTGGGTGGCATCCCAGGAATGCTGCTGGAGCTTTCTGCTCCCTGCAGAAACCCTGAGTGTGCTCAGCAGGACACGCCTGGGCAGAAGGCTGGGCCTGGAGGAGCTGCCTCAGCCCAATTCCTGCACCAGGGATTCCTGCCTGGCACCTCCATGTCCCACAATGGCACCGCTGGGCACAAAACACATTTTCTGCTGAAAAATGAGACCTGACTGTGTTTCCACCCAAATCCTCTAAAACCCAGGGCTGCAACACTGAGACCATTGAGGACAACACAGAATAAATGTAAGAGAATGTACCCAAAAGGGAGGAGGGAAGGGGATTTTGGAAAAAAGGAGTAGAGCAGCACAAAATCAACACAGCAGCAGGGCAGGTGATGAGCAGGGAAAGCAGCTCTTCCTCACACAAACCTTCCAAATTCCTCAGTCCCACGGCAAATACCAGTTCACCACCACACTTTGGCCCTGTGATCCTGGCCATGGACACAGCACTGGCCTGGATAATTGCTAATTGCCTTTTAAATCATTAGCAGGGCACAAAGGAGTGGCAGGAATTCCTGCCCCCTTGGGCTGTCCCTGTTAATGAGGAATTTCAGCACCTCCTCGGGATCCTGAGGGGTCCCTAATGAGGGGGAGGGTGTTTGTGGGAATTGAATCTGTCCCTGATTAGTTCATGGCACAGGTGCTCCCTGCTGAGCCCCAGATTTGTGAGCTGGAGTTGATGCTGGAGAGCTGCAAACCTGGGCTGGCCACGTTCAGCTCATCCCACTGGGGAGGCACCAAAACCCTGGGATGGAGATGGAGACAACACCGCCAGGCCTTCGTTCCCTCCCCAAATCCCAAAATCTGTGTGATCTACAAACTGGTTTGGCTCCAGTTCTGCCCCATACTTCGGCCTTATGTCCCTTGGTGTCACTTGAGGTGGGAGCAAGCTCAATCCGACCTGAGCTCACACCACCAGCAGCACACCCATTCCCAACTCCACACCCATTCCTAATCCCAAATCCATTCCCAGTCCCACACTTATTCCCAACCCCACACCCATTCCTGATCCCACATCCACTCCTGTCCCACACCCATTCCCCATCCCACACCCATTCCCAGTCTCACACCCATTCCCAATCCTACACCCATTCCAATCCCACACCCATTCCCAGTCCCATTCCCAATCCCACACCCATTCCCAATCCCACACCCATTCCCAGTCCCATTCCCAATCCCACATCCATTCCGAGTCCCATTTTAGTCCTACACCCATTCCAGTCCCACACCCATTCCCAATCCCACACCCATTCCCAGTCCCATTCTCAATCCCACACCCATTCCCAATCCCATTCTAGTCCTACACCCATTCTCAACCGCACACTCATTCCCAATCCCACACCCATTCCAGTCCCACACCCATTCCCAATCCCATTCCCAGTCCCACACCCATTCCCAGTCCCAAAGCCATTCCCAATCCCATTCCCAGTCCCACACCCATTCCCAACCCCACACCCATTCCCAGTTCCACACCCATTCCCAATCCCATTCCCAGTCCCACACCCATTTCCATACCCATTCCCAGTCCCACATCCCCACGTTTGGCTGTCTCAGAGAAGGAGTTGGGTTTCACTGCTAATGGGAGAACAATTGTGGTGGGACTCCAGAAACGCCTCGTATTAAACACAAAAAGCACCAGAAAATCATAGCCTGGACTGAATCACATCTCAAACTTTGGGACTGGAAATTCCCATTGGGCATGCAGGACCGAGACAAGAGTTACTATTTGTTGACAACCTCTTGAAATCATCCTCTCAAAAATGTTGAGTGAATGGAAATCATTGCCCTCCAAATTTTCAGCTCGTTAAAAAATGTTACAAATTCATCCTGGATTGCAACAAATGGCTTGCTTCGCTTTCAACCATTGGATTCTCCCACACTCATTTCTGAGTGGAATTTGGGAGAATTTCCAAGGAAGAAGCAGTTTTAACCACCGTAAGAATCGTTCCCTTCCAAACCCCCCAAAAATTAAACTCTTAAAATATGAGATATAAATAAATAAAAAAAGGCACAAACCCAGCCTGGTGTGATGAGCTCCCTGCACATCCGTGGCTCTTACACGGGATGAAAAGAACATTTCACACAAACCCCGTTGGAGCAGCTTGGCTTTGCCACGGGCTGTGATCCCTGCAAACCCCGACTGACGCCCTCCTCCCTGCTCCCCTCAGCAGGGAGAGTTGTTTGTTTGGCTTTGTAAATCCCAGCTTAATGCAAAGCAGGAGCCAGCAAGGAGCAGGGCTTGCCAGAGGCAGAGCATCCCGTTCCTGCCTCTTCCCGTGGTTCCCGTCGCACTTTTGGATCCTGCCAATGTTTGGGTTGGGTTTAAATAATTCCTGACAGGCCCAACTGGCGACTGTGACGCCAGCCCATGGAGGGAGTTGTGGAATATGGGCTCAGGCTCAGGCTTAGCTTGGGTGGGATGGCATTCCCCCACAAGTGGTGCCTCATTCCCTATGGATTTTCCCTCCTTTGTCCCCAAAGGACACATTTTACAGGGCGACACGGTGTCAGCAACCCCCAAAATCCTCATGGTACAGAAATAACCAACCCTAAGCCAGCCCCCTTTTCCCCTCTTTTCCCACAAAACCCATTGTGGTCCTCAGGAGACTCCAGAGGCTGCTCCCAGCAGGAATTCCCAGCACATCCCTCATCCCTGCCCAGCACCGTGCCTCTGCCAGGGGGGTTGTGCAACAGCTCCAGGACATCAAGTGGAAAAATCACTTCCAAGTGGGAGGTAATGAGATGCAATCCTGTCTCTACAGGAAAATAAATCACCTCTTTGGGCTTTTCCAGCCTTAAAAAAATGCGGAGCAGAGGGCAGGGATGTGGCTGGAGAGGGAAGGACTGAGGGAGAGACCAGAAGGAAAAGATCACAGCTGAGGAAAGATGCAACAGCAAGCTCCAGAGGGAAGGAATTAATCTGTTCCACATCCCTGTGCATCACCACCACAGTCTAAGCAAGGAGTCAGCTCCATGGCCGTGCCACATTCCTGAAAAGTCTCAGTGAATTCACGTTTGGGACAAAACAAAGGAAATCCAAGGAAAATGGGATCATTTTCCCATTGTCCAGGGCCAGCACAGCTCCCAGAGCTCCTCAGCACCTCAGGGGCTTTTTAGTTATGATTTATGGAATCATGGAATGGTTTGGGTTGGAAGGGCCTTAAAGATCATCCACTTCCAACCCGGACACCCTCCACCATCCCAGGGTGCTCCCAGCCCTGCCCAGCCTGGCCTTGGACACTGCCAGGGATCCAGGGGCAGCCACAGCTGCTCTGGGCACCTGTGCCAGGCCTCAGCACCCTCACAGGCAACAAGTCTGCCCATTTTACCCCTTAGCTGGAGATAGTTTGGAGTTTTTCACAGCCCAAACGAGACAATCCAACACTGCAGAAGAGGAGAAAACCCAAAATACATTTGGGTGGAAATTCAGGGGGGTTTCAAGGAGGGAGAACTGAGTGAGTCTGAGGGAATCCAGTGCTGGTTCCAGGGAGCTGCCACAGGACAGGGACAGTGGGAATCTCCAATGGAGGCTGTGGATCAAGGGACAGCTCCTGGGCCATCCCTGGGAAGGATCTCACCTTCCTGGAACAAGGGGACCTCAAACTCAGTGAACCCCACACCAAAATCTTCAAGTAGGAAAGAGGCCTGGAACACATTTTGGATACCACAGAACCAGGGGAGTCCCAGCAGGAGTTGCCAGGAGCTGAACTGATCCTGAGGGATAAGAAGTTGACCTGGGACTTGGGATCCCATCTCCCTTAACTTGCTAAGCAAGAGATTTTTTTTTTTTTTCCTTTCTTGGGGACGTCTCTGTCCTTAAAGTGGCAGCCTGAGAAAAGCAGCAGGAAGGTAATAAATAAATAAATAAATAAATAGTTATGAAATTTTGAATTATTATATATATCATATAATAAATAGTTATGATTTTAAAAGGCAATAAATAAACATGACCTTTTGAAATATTATATTAATATATTAATTAATATATATTATTATATATTTATATATGTATTTGTTTGTATTTATATGAATGTTTATTTATGATATATAATTTTTATATATAGATTAATATATATAATAAATAAATATTCATCATATTTGAAGGCAATAAACAAAAAAATATGAATTATCTCTAAATAAGAGACTGAAGTGCCTGGATTAAGTATCCAGGGTCTGGATACTCAAAGAATGAAGGATTTAGAACAAGCAGCACTCGACACACTTGATCTTTTTATCCCCCCTCATTTCCACTCCTTTCTAATGGCTCCAAAGCAACTGGCCCGGGATGTTTCCCATCCTTCGTCTAAACTCGGAAGAGCAAAAGCATAAACATTCCAGAAACATCCACAGAGACGTTCCCCTAATTGGCAAATCCCTCTCCCATCCACTCTCCCCATATGTTCCTGAGCACATCCAGCCCAACCACAACTCTATGAACTGGATCACTGGCAATCACAGTCCTGCCCTCAGACAAAACAACAACAACCGAAATTTGAGGGAATTAATAACAACGTCTACCACTAATGAGCCCTTCCGTAGCATCTCCCAAGCTTTATGCAAATGAACAATTCCCGCAAGTAACAAGAATTTGGGATGATCCAAAAGGATCCTGGGCAATCCTGGAGCAGAAGGAAGGGATTTGCACAGCGCTGTCACCCCCATATTCCCTCAGCAGGGAGGAGATTCCAAGCTCTCCACCAAAGGGAATGACCCAAAAGGACAGGCCAGTGTCAGCCCTTCATGCCAGGAGGGAATTCTCCTCGCTTCCAAAAGAGCTCAAGTTGGATCCATGAATGATCCCAGATTATGGTGAGAGTCCCCATCCCAGCACGGATACAGGCAGTGCCTACAGACAAAGTGGGAGCAAGGAATGGGAAAACCACCTTGGACCACCTTTCTGTGACCCCAGAGGGTGGAAAACCAGGATTTGGAAAGATTTCCAGCAGGAACACACCCTGATGTTTACAGGGAGATGGGAATGCTGTTGGATCCTCCGGAAGGTGTCCCTGCTCATCAAAGGGACTTCCGGAGGTCCCTTCCAACCCAGACCATTCCAGGATTGCTGCCTGCTCACAGGGATCCTGCCTCATGCCAGGACCACCCATGAGAAGGACCAACAGTGGAAGGATCAATGTTATCCCACCCAGGAGGAGGCAAATCCACCTGCATCTCCTCACACATGAGAGGACCATGACAAGGACCACAGTGAAGGACCAGAGAAGGACCTTCTCACACACACCATGAGAAGGACCAACAGTGGAAGGATCAGTGTTATCCCATCCAGGATAATTCCACAAGGAAGCAAATCCACCTGGATCTCCTCACACATCTCCATGCACTTCAAAAGCCCAAATTTTTGTGGGTATTCACAACCTCCAAATCCCACTTTTCCCCCCAAATTCCCAATTCATGATGAGCACTGAAGCCCTGGAGGAGATCCCTGAGGTGGCTCAGACCCCACACCTGCAGGTATCCCAGAGAAAACCCTGCTCTTCCCAAATTCCCTCCACCAACCCAGGGGATCCAAACCCCACTGGGAGCTGCTCTTTGCCAGCCTGGAACCTCCTCCAGGAGGTTTGGGTCCATCCCACACCGTCCCCCCCCAAAACAAAGATCACAGGGATGATTCTTCAATCTTTATCTAATCTAGATACTACCAATCTTGGTGGTACCCAGAAGATCCAGAGTGGAGGTTCCACTCGGAAAGCAGTGATTGCCCTGCTCTGGAATGCTGCAGGAGCCTCAGCAGAGCCTTCCCAGAGCTCTGCAATCCCAGAGTCCCAGCTATAAAATCCCTGCTGCAGGCAAAAACTGGGTCATGGAGAAGGAGATCCAAGGAATTTCTCCATCTATAACCATCACGGCTCCATGAAGTTGTTTAAAAGAGGGAACTGAGCTTGTTTTCCTTGTGGAAATCCTATGTTTATTTTTAGTTCTGCCTCGGAGTATAAATAACTCCGGAATGAAGTGCACGGTGCTTAATTCCCTTCATTGTGCCCTTAATTGCTTCCTTGTTTGCTTTCCACTTTCCACTCTGCTCCAGCCCCATATTCCAGCACCAGCTCCTCCCTTCCACGTTTGTTTATTGTGTCTGCGCTTCCAGAAACTGAAAGGTCAGGAGAAAATATGAATTTTTAATGGAATTTCCTAATGCCACCAAGGCTTCGCCCTCCCCGCCCGCCCTTGGCATGGATTCCCTCCCATCCCGACGCCACCAGCCTGAATCCCAGAGCCATTCCAGCTCCCCTGAAACACTCTCCTTGTCTCCTCTCCTGTTGGTGTTGGAGCCCTGAGATCACCTCCCTGAGGAGGACATTCAGAAGGAATGTCAAAGGAACTGGCAGCATGCTCATCCCGGTTTTCTGGGGCCACCCTTGGATGAGGAAGGAGCTGTCAGCTCTTCCAACACCATCTCCTGATGTTTCCCAGCAAGGATTTGCTCCATGGGTGCTCCCACAGAGCACAGCAGCACCTTGGGAGACTCCCACTGCTGGACCTGGAGCAGGGATGTGCTCCAAGAGGTTTGGAATGCTGGAGGTGTCCCATCAGATCTGCATAATCCACCTCCTGGGATGGTCCATCCTGCTTCCATCTCATCCCAGCATCCTCTGAACCCCTCCCTTGAACACACAGGGAGAACTTTGCTTCCAAAAGGAGCAGGGGGAGGCTCCAATGCACCCCAAACCTGATCCCTGAGCCCCCACAGGCAGCTCCAGCCCCATGGGAAGGGCTTTTCCATGTGTCCCATGGGCCAAGCACTGTGCCAGCTCCACAGCAGGGACATGGGGGGGAATCTGGAATCTGGAGCATTTTTCCAAGGGGAGTCCATGGGGGAAGGAGCTCAGAGTTCCTCACTGGAAGTGCAGGGAAACTCTCACTTCTCCCAGGTAAACACCAGAGCAGGATGAGGTTGGTGCACAGAGCAGGGATGGACCTGCCTGGAGACCCCAGGGAGACCTTGGAACCCCTTCAGTGCCTCTCTCCAAGAGACCTGGCAAGAACATGGAGTGCCAGGACACAGGGAATGGCTTCCCAGTGCCACAGGGCAGGGTGAGGTGGGACATTGGGAAGGAATTGTTCCCTGGGAGGGAAGAGAAGAAGTGGCTGCCCCATCCTTGGAATTGTCCAAGATCAGGTTGGAGCAGCCTGGGATGGTGGAAGGTGTCCCTGCCCATGGACAGAACTGGAGGATCCCTAAGGTCCCTTCCAACCCAAACCATTCCATGATTGCTGCCCTCAGTCCTGCTGCAGGGGTGATCAAGCCATGTTTTCCAGGTGGATCATGTCCAAGGTTTTCCTGCTCTGCCACCACTGCCAGCCCCCAACCAGCACTGGCTTTTATTTATTTGAATTTTGAATTTTCTCCCAGCCCTTAAAGCTGCCCAGAGTTTCCAATAAACCTCTGCCCATTGGGATTCCCACCCTCAGTCTGGTTCTTCCTTGTGCTTCTCAAAAAAAAAAAAAAAATAGGGCCGAGTTTTTGGGAAGCTTAAAATTCCTCCCTCAACCTCAGGAGAGGTAAGGAGAAAAATATGCAGGGATGTGAAGCAAATTCCTGCCTAATTCCTCAGGAGACCAAATCAATGGGAGACTTCTCCTCTCTGTTTATTTTTTTCCCAGCAGAAGTCCCAGTCTGTTCTCTCCCTCTTCCAAAAATCCACACCCAGGAGCTGTGACATCAGAGGATATTTTAGGAAGGCAGCTCTGTCCCCAGCCCAGCTCTGGTTCCCTTTCCCTCACACAACCCCAGGGTTCTGAGCAAAGGCACCGCTGGCTCCTGGATGCCAGACCTGGAGGTGAAACGGGAACGTAAAAAAGCAGGAATTGTCTTCTCCAGCCCTTTCCCTCCCAAGGAATAATATGCTTGGCTTGTCCTGGTGTTGACACAAGGGTGACTCACGGGCCCAACAATGTGGGACTGTTTGGAGGTTCAGGGCAGGCATCTGGAAGCGGCCCCGTGTCCCTTGGCAGGGGCTGAGCTCAGCTCACAAATGCACTTTTCTCCCTGTAATGCACCTGGAATGCAGCCCTACCTACAGCTCCCGTTCCCAGACTCCCTCCCAAGGATATTCCTGCATCCATTGGCTCCTGGCTCGGGGTTTGGCTGGAAAATCACCTCTGCAAACCCCACCTGTGCCCACCTTTCGTCTCTTTGAGGTGGATTGCACCCTAAATTTATCTCAGCATGTTTTTACTTCACCCAGGTTTGCTCCAGCCCCCAAACCTCTGGATGGTCATGGATTCACTGCAGAGCCTGGAGCAGGCAGGAGTTTACAGCCCTCTGAACCCCTGTTTGACACCGTCCCTTAGAACAGGTCTGGGAGCACATCCCCAAATATCCTCCCAGCTCCACCTGGGGGCTCAACAAAGCTGCTCTCCCAAAAGGTCTTCAAGGAGATCTCCAAGAAAATCAACCAACAGGGAGTGGTATTCCTGCTGTGAGTGATCCCAAAGGGCTGAGCCTGTGGGGAGAGGGATTCCAAAGAGCTGATCCCAAAGAGCTGATCCTGTGAGGACAGTAATCCCAAAGAGCTGATCCCATGGGGACAGGGAGGATGAGGAGGAGCAGCTGCTCCGTCCCACAGCGCCCTGCCAGAGGAACGTGCTCCAGATCCCTCATCCTCCTGCTCCTCCAGCCTGGATCCCATCCACGCTGCCCAGTCCTCAGCACAGACCTCCCACATCCACATGTGGCTTTCCCAGCCCTCCTGCTCCTCGCCCAGCCCCAAATCCCAAATCCCAATTCCCACATCCCACATCCCAGCTGTCCTGCAGCTCCGGGCGTGCTCCCCGCGTGTCACCCTGACATTGGAAGTCTCACAGCTCCTCCTCAGAAACCTCAGCCTTGGCTTGTGGCACCCCCAGACAGGGAACAGCTGGAAAACGCTTCAGCCCAGACAGCGAGCCCTTTCCCGGGATTTTAAAAGGTCAGGAACTAAATCCATCTCAGTGCACAGCGCGTGGAATTCCGCCGTGCTTGGGGCCAGCCCTCCCCACTGCTGGCATTGCCACGGCTTCAGAGCAGGATGCTGCTCCTGAGGGATGCTCCAGACCTTCTGGAGGACCCGAGGATCCCACGCCCAGCGTTCCCTGAGCTCAGCTCACAGTGTGGAAGGCTTTTCCCTTTCCCAGTTTGGCTCCAATCCCGGCTGGCTGCGTGCCGGTAGCTGGCAGCTCCCGCATCCCAGCAGATCCATAAATAATTCAACAGCTCGCTAAAAAACAGGGATCCATCATGTTTATGGTTCTGAAACATGCACAGAACCGGGGCAGAGACCTGGAGCACCAGGAGTGAGGCAGGAGAAGTCAGGGAATATCACCAGGGAAAGCATTGGAGACTCCAGCTACAACAGGGCCGAAGGAAAGTAAAAAACCCTCAGACTTTGAGTTATTCTTCAACAAAAGAAAAAACCCACGAGTTTCCTAATTCCAGACAGGGCCCTGAGCAGCTCTGTGAAGAATTCCAGCTCCAGTCAAAGCCGTTTTCCACACTTCCAGTAGCATATCCTTTAAAATGCACAGAGAGAGAGGAGCACGCTCGTCCTTGGCTGCCCGGGCCTCTCCATCCCCAGCTCCAGAGAATGCCACAGAGACAGACAGATCCCATCCTCCTGCAGCTACCGCTGCTCTGCACACACAGCCCTCATCACTGAGGCTCTGTGGGAGGTTTAGGAGCCCTCTTCCCACTTTTTCTGTTATTTCAGTAACCCCATCCAGACCTGGAACCAGAATTCCACGTCCTGCTCACTGCAGATATCGATGGCAGATTAAAAGACCATTTTCCTCTGCAGAGATCTCCAAATCATTCTGGCAAGGGGAAGGGCTAACAACTGCCTGGACTGCTCTTTCCCTTGCACTTTTCCTTTCCTTGGCTCTTGGGCTCAATAGAGTGAAAAAATACTTTTTTTTTTTTTTTTTTTAATGTGTGTGCACATAAAGATGACAAAAAAACCAGGGTCTTGCACTAGCAGGAGGAGCCCATCAGCATTCCAGACACAATTCAAAGGGTCTGGGGCATTACAGACCCCACTCAAGGGACAGATTTCAGGCATGGAGGGTGGGATAAATGAAGGAACAGGAATTAAGTGCTGCCACACAGCAATTTCCTCCTCCCTACCTCCCCTCAGCTCCAGCTCCCACATCAGGATATGGACACAATTCCCACTCACCTGCTCAAGGAAAACACTGAGCTGAGGGTTCTCCACTAAAATCAAACAAACTAAAATAAAATAAACTGAAATGGGAGGTGGCTGCCTGATCCTGCCTGGAATACAAACGACTTGCCAGAGACCAGCAAGAGATTTGGATTTCCTAAAAACACTCCCAGCCATCCCAGGAAGGGTAATTCCCATTCGTCAACTTGAGTTTTTCCTGGCAGCACCTTCCAATCTCTTGGCACTGCTTCCAAGCTCCAGCAAACAGCTGTGGATGTTTGGAAATGGAGCTGCTGCACGCGAGTCAGGTGTGGGAGCTGATCAAAGCCCTGACAGATGGCAGGGCTCTGCTTGGATGACAAATTAAGATGTAATTAATTCTTTAAAATGATCCCTTTTCCCAGAAGATATCAGAAACTTGGGAAAAGATTTCTCTGTTGCATTTCACTCTCTCCAGGAGAAAATCCAGGTTTTCCCTTGGGCAAACTCCTTTTCCTGCAGCTCCAGTCCCCTGCCTGTGCCATCACCAACCTGCTCTGGGAATTACAGGGATCCTGCCAAACATCACAGAAGCAGTAGCACCAAGCTGGAATTTTGTTCCAAACACCTCTTTTCCCTGAGCATTGCCACAGGTGTTTCCCATTAGCCTCAGGACAAGGTGTTACCTCCAGAGCAAAGCTTAGGCTGTCTCAGTTCCCTGGGAGAGCTTTCCGCCGCTCCCACCCCCGGCTGGATGATGGGATGAGCAGGAAAAGCCTGGATCAGGTGTCCAGACGTGAGTCCAGCCCTGGCAGAGCCCAGCACCAGCTGCTCTACAGGATCAGTGGCTCCCTGAGCACCTCTCAGCCCAGCTGTGCTCCCAAACCCGTCAGGATTTCGGGCTCCGAGTTCCCCTCCCAGCAGCGCTTCGGGTACAAACCACAGGATCCACATCAGGTGTGGATCAGGGAATAATCTGGCTTGGAAAGGAAACTTCCAGGCCCTGAACTAAGCAGGGATATCTTCACGCAGAGCCTCGTCCAAGTGTCTGCAGGGATGAGCATTCCAGGGATGTCTGGAGGTGCTACGTGGACTGGCTGGGATGGACACAGCGCTCCGGCACATCCTGCCCCCAACACCACCCAGGATTAGGGACACAGGGTGGGACAACCCCTTCCCCTCGCGGGTTTCTCTCCCCTCCTCCTCTTCCCAAGCCAGCCCTGGTGGGGGAGGAGGGAGCTGTGCTAATCCAGGCCCCAGGGAAGCCTTTGGAAGCCTCTGGATTCCCTGGCAGCAGCCGCGGCTCCGGACAAGCGGCTCCGCACGCGAGGCTGCCGGGACAGCCCCGGGTCAGCAGGATTCCCCTGCTCTGATTCAGGGCAAAAATCCCAGGAGAACTCAGAGCAAGAGACCAATTTGTAACACCCAGGAGCTCGGGGGCCCCATGAGATCTCAGATATTCCACAAGCATCAAAGAGTACTGAGCTATGGGCAAGAGTTACTGAGTTATGGGCAAAAACACCCAAAAGGGACAAGCAGGGAGTTTGGGAGAGCAGGGTGGGAGCTGCTGGGTTGCCATCTCCTGGGTTTTCCTCCAGGAATGGAAGGAGGATCCACTCATGCTCCTGCTCCAAGGATGCTTTGGGATGAGTGCCAGGCAGCTGAGGAGCCCTGGGGCAGAGCTGTCCCCACCACCAGCGACACTGTCACAGTTGGGTGGCACAGACTCAACAGCTCAGTGACAACTCCAACAGGAGGTGCCTTAAATTTGCACAGGTTTTTTTTCCAGTGGGGACCATTCTTGGATCTGTGGAAATGTCCTCTTGGAAAAATGAGCACAAAAATCTAATCCTGAGTGCGGGTCTGGGGTCCTGAGCATGAGAAGGGCAAGGACCTGTTGGGGCTGATCCGGAGGAGAACACAAAGATGCTCAGCATGGAGCAGGGAAAGCTCCAGGGGGAGCCTGGAGCCCCTTCCAGTGCTAAAGGAGGAATTGGAAAATAGAGGGAAAGTGACCTTTTGCACAGGCAGGTAGTGACAGACAGGAGGGAATGGCCTCCAAGTGCCATAAAGCAGGATTATTGGGGATGCTGGGATGAGGCTCAGAACATGTCATCACACAGTGCTTCAGAGAGGGCAGGGGGCCACGGGGCTCTGCTCCAAGTGGTTCTGCTGTTGGGATGGGAAGCAATCAGGAATCCCCCCAGATTTGCAGGAATGCTCAGACTGCTCCTAGGATTTCTCTCACACACGCAACAGAGATGCTTCAAACCAAACATGTGCCTCCAAATAAGTTAAAGGGAGAATATTAATTATTAACTATATTAATTAAAGGAGAATATTAATCATTAATATACAAGATTATGCCACAATCTGCTCTTACTCCAGTCAAACTGAAATCCAGCAATTGATTTACTTCTCTTTCCTTTACTCTCTGGAAGCACAAATACCACACCTTGGAAAGGACAAGTCCTGCTGCTCCCACTTTCTCCTGAGGGCCAGAAGCAGCTGAGTTTTGGGATGTGCACCTGGACGTGTTCCTGGCCCACTCCCTGTGTCCTCCAGCCCATCCTCAGCGCTGCTGGCTGGGGCTCTCCCTCTCCCAGCCCTCTCTGCCTCATCCCACAGATTCCAAATTCCTTTAGAGGTCTTTAACCACGCAGCCAGCTTTCCAAGATGCTGGGAATCTCCATCAGCACTGAGACAGGAGGAACCACAAGTGCATCATCTCACCCCAAAACCCCACAGCAGAATTGCTCCCAGAGCAGCGAGAGCACGGATTATCCTCAGGATGAACGGGACAGAGAGGGGTGAGAAATGCAGGGAAAGGGTAAAACCTGTCTGGCAGTGACCAGGGTCACCCCTGGAGCCACAGCAGGCTCAGGAACACCCCCTGTGTCCCTTTGCTGAGTGATTCCCTGTTTTCCTCCCCAAGGTGAGGAGAGGGGAGCTGCAGCACCTCCCTGCTCCTGCTCAGCTGCAGCTGGGCCTTGCTCTGAGGGAAAGCTGATGGGGTTTGACTGATTTACAGCATGATGGACACGACTCAAAAGCACAGGGAGCTCTGGGGAGTTGGATTACAGGTGCACATAAATCAATCCTCCCTGTGCTCCTGCATGCCACCTCCCCCTGTCCTTTGTCCCAAACGCTTTCAGGGCTGGCGTTCTCCCACCTCATAAACAGCTCCTGCCTGGAGCTGCTGCTGGGGCCCAGCCCCAGATCCATTCCCACGTGGACAACCCCACATTTGTAGGGAATTCATCCCCCAAAGCAAGCACAACACCAAGGCAAATCACTGAAACACCCAGTCCTTGTTTCTTTTCCCTAAGGATAAATGTGGTGAGGCCCTGGCACAGATTCCCAGCTGTGGCTTCCTCATCCCTGGACATGTCCAAGGCCAGGCTGGACAGGGCTTGGAGCCACCTGGGACAGTGGAACTGGATGATCTCAAAGATCCCTTCCCACCCAACCCATTCCGTGATTCTGGGATCTCAGCTTTTGGCTCCAGGGGTGCAGGTTCTGCTGAGGGGAAGGAAAATTCACTGCTGATGTCTCTTTATGCTTTACATCCACAATGGCTTCATTTTTAATAACCTTGTCATCTCACCTATGTAAAATATGTGTTCAAATTAAACCCCACAGATTTGGGGGCTGTTGCTGTAGGTTAAACAAACATCCCTGTGATTTAGTCCTATAGAAAATGCTCAAATTGTTCACATTATTCAGCCAACCCATGTTTTATTAAAAAAGAGAGAACATGCAGAATAGCACAATTCCTGCTCAGCAGCTGTGATTATGCCATGAATTTTCCTCACTCACAAGAGATGACACCAAGAATTCCAAGCCTCTCCCAACCAATCCACACTGCGGCAACAGAAATGACTTGGACACAAGATCTAAGCCCTGCTGCAGGTATTTCACCTGCAGAGGGTGTCTGGACATCTGCCAGCTCATTCCCAAGAAATATAAGCAACCCCAAGCCCCAAAATAAGTTTGTTTTAGCTGGGAGAAAATTCAATGCTAGAAAAATAATCCCACAACTGCACTGGGATCTGAAGCAGGTGGAGAATTGTTCTGAGGGTGGTGAAACACTGGCACAGGGTGCCCAGAGGAGCTGGGGCTGCCCCATCCCTGCAAGGTTTCCAGGCCAGGTTGGAGCAGCCTGGCATAGCAGAAATGTCCCCATGGCAGGGCAGGAATGAGATGACCTTTAAGGCTCCTTCCAACCCAAACCATTCCATGATCCTACAATTTTAAGGATGTGCTGGAAGGCACAGCTCCCCTCTCTCCTGGGCTCTGCAATCCCATCCTCCCTGATGTTTTTCTTGGCTGCACAGGAAGGAGAAGCACCTGAGAGCACCTTGTCCCACTGCCACAGGCACTCACCTGTGCAAGCTGGGCTCAGCTGCCTCCCCATCCCACACCAGCACTGCAGGGATGCTGATCAGGGATTGTGATGATCCAGGGATTGTGATGATCCAGGGATGGGATCACGGCATAGTTACAAGCAGGATGATTATAGGATTAAACACCTTTTAATGCAATACACACACACAGGCAGGAGCCTTTCCAAGGGAAAACATCTCCCAACTCCCTGCCCATAACAGAGGGCACAGCCCCTCTCCTCCTGCCATGGATCAAGCTCCAGAAGGGAATTCTCTGTCCCTGCAATGATTAAATCTGGGTGATTTAAACCCACAGCAATAAAAACAAGCCCCATCCATCCCCTCCTTCCCAGAGCAGCAAGTCAGGTCTTGCTCCCAGAAATGACTGAATTCTGTGGAAATGCAGCCTTGCAGGCCTGGGCTGAGGCAGAGGGATGATTGATCTCCAGACGAGGCAGGAATGTGATGCTTGAGAGGATCAGATGCATTTAGTGGAGTTCTCCCCCTCAGCAGGGACCTGCAGCACTCGGGGCTGGCTGAGGACAAGGGGACAGCAAATCCTGATTTTAAACCTTCTGATTTTATAGATTCCCACACCCCACAACGTGGCACATGAACTGTGGCAATGACACCCCCAAAAAGTGGAGAGAGGAGGAAAAAGCTCCCACAAAAATACCTCACAGAGGATGGGAACCCACCCCAGGCCCTGGCTCTGTGCTTGTGCTGGAAAACATCTGTGAGCACGCAGAGCCAGGCTTTAACACCTGCCTGGACATCCTCAGTGCTGCCACACAATTCCCTGCATCCTCAGGCTGGCACAGCTCCCTGGGCAGCACAGAGGACACCAAGAGGGCACTGCCCAAGCCCTGGATGCCCAGGGATCACCATCCCCAGCATTCCCAGCGCTCACAGCCTGCTCTGCATTGCTGGCTCTGTGCTGCTCCCAGCTCACTGCTGCTTGGCCAGCTCTCCAGGACAGCGTAGATCCCTCCCCGAGGATGGAGCTGGGGAGGCTCCAGAGCTGAACACGACACCGGGACTCCCACACGTTCCCCAGGGCTGCTCCAGCCCTGCCCTTCCACAGCTCTCGGGTTTCCAGGAACTGGATCCAGGTGCTGGGGAGCTCAGGATGCAGCTCCAGCAGCTCGTGTGGCCTTTGGCCTGCCAGGGTTGAGCAGCACAGGACAAACAGAGCTGGGGTCATTTCACACAAGCCCACGAGAAGATCCCTTGTGGATGATCTGGGGAATGTACTTTGTACAGCTTCCTTCACTTCTTTTGGAATTGGCCAAGTATCTACTGGTACACTAACCAGAGAAGTGGAAAATGGCTTTTTTGGGTTGTGTTTGACAGACATATGGTATCTAAACCTGATATGTTAGCTGAGCACACTTCCCTCTCAAACTTCCCATTCCAACTGAGCCTTGGGAAGGCTGCTGTGGGAGCAAGGCCGGGATTGATGCCCCTTCCCTGCTCTGCAGGCAGGCAGAGGGTGGCACAGCTCTGGAAATCTACCAGGCTGGCCCCAAAAACATGTAACCAGCCCAGAGACCAAAGATAAGCCTGGTTTAGCTGGTGGGAATAGATGATTCCACAGGAAGAATCCCACAGAAGGACTGGGATCCAGAGCAGGTGAAGGTTTACAAGGAGGGTGGGGAGGCCCTGGCGCTGAGGAGATGGGGCTGTCCCTGGATCCCTGGAAGTGGTCCAGGCTGGACAGAGCTTGGAGCAACCTGGGAGAGTGGAAGGTGTCCCTGCCCATTGCAAGAGCTGGAATGAGAGGAGCTTTGAGTTTCCTTCCCACCCAAACCATTCCATGATCCTACGATTCTTCCAGACCAAGACAAGGGACACACATCCACTTTTCCCCCCCATATTAATACATCTGAACTTCCCCTAAACGAATCCCAGGAACCACAGCACTCCAGGAACCATCCCTCTCTGAAAGGAAAGCATTATTCCTCCTTTTCCCCACTGGCCCCAGCAGCAGGTTGCTGTTAACTTGCCCTGAGCCTAAAAATAGTTCTCCTCAAAGGAAATCCAAACCCTGCACTCTGCTCCTTCCCTCACTCCCTAATTAATGGTTTCCAGGTCAGCCCAGCTCTCTGGGAACATCTGTTTGTTTTCACTCCATCCAAGGAAAGGCAAAGCTGACCTGAAAGGGGAATATGAAAGAGGGTTTGATGTCTGCAGAGCCTCCCTGCCACAGACATCTGGATATTGGGGCCTTGCAGTGGAAAGGAGCATCCACAGAGGCACATCCCAACTGCAGGGCTGCAGTGTCTGTGTGTGTCCCTAATTCCCAGCTCCACAGGAACAGGGGGATCACCCACAGCTGCTTTCAGGAGCATTTTTTGCAGAAATACAGAAATAAATACAATTAAATGCGTTGGATCCACATGGATGATCCAAATCCAGCTCCTGGCCCTGCACAGACACCCCAACAACTCCACCCTGTGCATCCCTGAGAGCAGTGTCCAAACTCTCCTGGAGCTGTGACCATTCCCTGGGGAGCCTTAAAGAACCTTTCCCTAAAATCCAACCTCACCCTCCCCTGCTGCAGCTTCCTGCCCTTAAAGCCACCTAAAACTCTTTGGAGATGCCTCAGGAATAGTTGGAACAGTTATTTCCTACATGTGGGGGAGACTTGAGCAAACCCAGGAGTGGTTTTGTCCTTTGGTTTAAGTGAGATTTGCACGTTTCCAATCCATCTGATGGCAGGACAGGAAATATTTATCTTGCTTTGCATGGATTTGAGAAGAGGCAGGAGGCTGGGAAATTCCAAGTTTGTCACACAGGAACCCCCCTCAGCCACATTCCCCAGCTTCCCTTGGCTCCATAAAACAACAGGGAAATTGGGAGATGCAACTGCAGCAGGAATTTGGGAGATCCACAGAAAAATCAGCCCAGAGGATAACGGATGTGTCATTAATAAACATGGACAACCATGGACAAACTGCTTCTGACAGCAAAACCGGAGGAGCAAGGAAGAGGCAACGTGAGGGATGAGCAGGAGGAAGATGGAAGAGAGACATCTCCCAAAAGGCAGCCTCTAAATGAAGAGAGATGGGCAATAAAATGAAAAGCAGCAGGGAAGGAGCTGGAAGATGGAGGAGATGGGAGCGTGCTGGTTTCCCATACACCCAGGAACAGAACCTGGCCCCAGGATCTCCCCCAGAATCTGTCAGCACCTCCAGCAGAGCCATCACTCGTCAGCACAGCCCTGCTGGAGCTCCCAGGCTGTGACACCACCAGCTCAGCTCAGCCCAGCCAGGGAGGAGATTGCTGTTCCAGGAGGCAGGGCTGCCTGCATGGGGAGGTGCTGACAGCACTGAAGCAATGCTGCCATTCCTCTGCTCCTCAGAGCACTGATCCCCCAGAACACTCACTGTGGGTGACAGCGACTGCAGGGACCCTCTGGGCTTCTCCAGGGCCATCAGCTGGGACTGCTGCTGGCGTGGCAGAGCTGAGTGTCCCAGTGTCCCAGTGCACCTTCCAGGCTTTGTCAGCTCTGGGATGCGGCCAGCTCTGTGCTCCAGACCAAATCAGCCCAAGGCATGTTCTGCTCCATGGAAGGTGTCCCTGCCCAGGGAACACAATGAGGTTTGAGATTCCTCTCAGTCCAGCCCACCCTGTGATTCCATTCCATAACCCTTCCAATTCCAGATCAGCACAGATCAATTCCAGGTCAATACCACAGCGCAGGAACTCCCAAACCTGGCAGGGATCCCCTCCAACCCCCAGAACACATTGTTGGAAAAGAGGTGAATTTTATGGATGCATTCCCAACGCTCAAAGTGCTGCCCTGAGGTGCAACACCCTGGCCTTTTAACTCAATTTAATTAATTACCCAAGTTAATTGAGGTCTGAATCTGCCCTCCTGGCACTCACAAGAATGGAACCTGGTTGCACTCAAGGACAAAGTGACCATGGACAAGGACAGGGACTTGTCTGGGAGCAGGCACAGGGAATGAGGATCCAGAAGTGCCCGAGATCAAAGCATTAATTAAATCCTGATTAAATCCTAATTCACCCTCCTGGTGAGAAAGCTGCAAAAGCCCCCTGGATGTGGAGATTGGCTCTGCAGTCCCCAGCAGGCCAATCCCACAGTGAGATTCCCCGGCTCGTTCCAAGGGTGAGGGAAGGTTATGTTTGCACTCCGAGTGAAAAGCTCCGGATTTATTTTTCTGCTCAGCAAAAGAAAACCCCAAATAATCCTCTCAGTTCAGGTCAACCCCAAAGCATGACCAATCCCTTCGTTTTGGTTTGGTGCTCCTGATCATTCTTGCCCTTTGCAGGAAGGTTTGGAGGCTATAAGATATTACTGGGAAATGGAAGAACTGGAATATTGAGCTCTGAAAATGTAGGAACAACACTGAGCTGCTCTTTACAGAAAGATGAGCTCCTGGTGCCAACTCAGAAAAGAGCTGCAGTCAACCCCAAAATTGCATTTCTTGGCAAATGAACTCCTCATCCTGGAAAAAAATTGCCCAAATCTCTGCAGATTCTGAAAACAAAACTTTGAGCCCAGCTCAAATCTCCATCACCACATCCAGATTTGGATCCTCTCCGAATGCTCCCAAGCCATGGTGTGGAAACATTTTAAGAAGGACTTTGATTAAAGTGATTTAATGGTGTTTAGCTTTGTTCTTAAGGGGAACATAGAGAAATAATGTGAGCTTTTTCCTTGATTCAGGAAAATAAAAAGTGAAGGAGATGGGAATTTTGCCCTACCGGGTGCTTAAACTGGTTAAATGATCCATGAAGCATCCCTAAAAATGCATGGCCCCACTACCTGGCTTTAATCTGCCTCCATTGTCCTCCCTTTGCCAGCACATTTTGTGGGTTTTCCCAGTGGAAAGAATTGGGGGATTTTTCCAGTGGTGGCTTGACCCAAAAAGCCCCAAGAGATGCCAAAGGCAGACCCAGAGTCCCACTTGGGTTTGGTTTTTTTCTAGGTTTTTTTCAAAGTGCTGACAGCAAAATCCTTTCATCTGCTGGGAAAGCAGCACATGGGCTCCCATAAAACAGCAAACCCATGACCCTGGGAATTAAAGTGCTCCAAAATTCTGCTCCCTGCAAGCCAAGGCTTGTCCTCTGTTCCCACAACTGCTGCTGCTCCTGGAGAGTCACAGAAGAGGTGAAGCAGCACCAAACTTCCCCTATCAAACAGCAAAATAAACACAGACACCACACCTGGCAAAGATCTGCATCTATGGGAAAAGAGATCTCAGATATGAGGAATAATATCCAAAATTTAAATCCAGCACAACTCCTGCCACCCAAGGATGGGCTTGACCTGCACACATCAAGTTTTATCATGAAAATATTGCCCAGAAGAAATACATCGAATAAAATACTTGCCCCAAATCCCTAAGATTTGAAAAACTAATGAATAAACAGGAACAGATAAAAGTTATAGCTGAGGATTGGATCTTCTGAATGTCAAGGAAATGAAATATTCCTGTTCTGGGCGGGAAAATCTGCCCAGAAAAACTTAAATCACACTCAATCAGCTCAGGATGAGGCAGCAAGAACCACTCTCAGCTGGAACCACCACAGAAATATTCCACTTAACTTGGGTCAGCCTGAGCATTTTGCACATCCCTGTGAGGAGAGAACTGAGAAATGGCAGAAGATTCCCACTTGAGCAGGAACTGAAGGGAAGAGTTTTCCCAGGAGTTTTACGCTGCTGTTTCCTTTATAGAATCCCCACACGCTGCTCTGCTCCATCCTTCCTTCTCCCTCAGGACCTCCTGACTCTTCATCAGCTTTCCCAATGAGCTGAGAGGGCTGAGGCTGGAACAAAACCAGCCCTGATCTGACAGCACAGGGCCGGCAGTGTCCTGGGTGAGTGGGGCTGGTCCAGCACAAGGTGGGAGCTCATTCCCTCCTCAAACCAACCAAACCCAAAACTCTGCCAGCTCTGATCCTGCTCACGCTCCCAGCTGAGCCCAGGCTGTGGAGATCCAGCAGATTTCCATGAATTGCTATGTTCATGGAGAGCAGGGAAGAGGGGCCGGGATGCTCTGAGTGCTGGCTCAGCAGATCCTGACCTGCTGAGCTGAGCTCAATCCCTGAAGCCTGTGGGTGGTTCAGAGACAGGGTTTGACTGGGCTCAGAGACAACAGGGTGCAGCTGGGAGAAGTCTGCATCCGGATTTCAGCCTGCAAAGAGTCCAAATCCAGGGCGCTGGGTCAGATCCATGTCGAGGATTCGTTCTCTGGATATCAAAACCCACCCACGGGACCTGGAACAGCCAGGCCAGGCCTGGCATGAATGGAGTAACAGCACTGCCCTCCCTGGAGTCTGATTTACTCCAGAGAGACCCAAATCCATGCCAGGGCAGCAGGAGAGCTGTGCTCTGTGAACACTGCCACAGTTGCAGTGGACACAATAACAGCTGCTTGCTCCAGAGCAGGCACCATTCCTAATGTGCTTCCCATCCATGGAGGATGAGCAGTGCCAGAACTCCTCTGAATGCACTTGGAGCTGCTATTTTTGTTTTGGGGGAAGAGCTGCACAACTCCTCTGCTTTCACATCCAAATGGGCTTTTTCATCCTCCTCCTCCTCCTGTTTTCCCTGGCAGCTGCTCCTGCTCCATCCGTGCCAGGAGTGGGAGCTGGGAATGGCAGGTGGGGCCTGGTACCTGCTGAGCTCTGGCTGCTGCTCCAGCCAGGTTTATCCACAGCTCCTCAGCATTCCCAGCATTTCACACCCCACAAAGGACTCTCCTCCTTCCCAGGGGGGAGTTCCAAAAGCTTCAGGGATGGAGAGTGAGGAAGGAAATGCAAGCTCAGGATGAGCAGAACTGAGCACATCTTGCCCAGACCAAAGGGCAGAAGAGCTGGGGGCCAGCAAGGCCACAGGAGCATCCAAAGGCCAGGAAAAATGGGAAGGACCACAGGAGCTTTCACGCTGCTCCCAAATGGATTGAGAGCCACAGTGCTGTGAACCTTTGGATTCAAAGGACAGGGATTCAAAGGACAGGGAAAGGACTGCAGGAAAAAGATCAAGGCAGGGGGAATCTCAAGGACTCTATAGGAATATATAATATTCCTGTACATTCCATATATTTCTATTCCATATAGGAATATAATATAATATATATAATATATAATATATAATACATAATATATAATATATAATGGGTTGTATAGGAATATATATATAAATATTTTAAATATGTAAAATATTTAAAATATTTTAACATATTTTATATTTTATATATTTTATTTAAAATATATAAAATAGGAATATTGGGGATTCTTAAGTGAAACTAAGAGGAACAAATCCCTGGAGATTGGAAGGGCTGTGCAGCCCCTCTTACTCCATTTTTTTTGGTGAAATTAAACTACCCAGAGCCAAGGCCAAATCCATCAGCAGGGATCCCCAGCACACACAGTGGGCAGGATTTGGGATTTGCAGGTGCCAGATGCTCACAGCCCCCAGGTCCTGCAGGGGAAATTAGTGACAGGAATAGAGGGAGAAGCATCACCCAAGGGAAAAGAGCAGGACCAAGTTCCATCCTCTCACCCCTGTCAGGAACAGAGCCTGGCTGGGCAGGCACTGCCCACCCTGATCCCAATCTCCTGGAAATCTGCCCCTCCTGGCCACACTCCTCCCATTTCAGCTGCATCCCAGGTAGGCAGAGTTCAGAGCACACATCTGGAGCCCAGCCCACATCTGGCTTTGCTCTGGGCTTTGTTCATGCCCGAGGCCACGGAGCATCCACCTCTCCCCGTGCCTTTATCTCCTCCCCTGGCTTTCAGCTGCTGGGTTTTATTTGAGCTGCACAAAGGAGTTTTTTAATTAAGCAGCCTTTTTCTGGGGCTGTTTCTGATTGTATCAGGTTGAAAGCAGACCCCCAGGCCCAGCTCTCAGTCTGTGACACAAACCAGAGAGATCTCCCCACAGCAGCTCCCCAAACCTTCATTACTTTTGTGTTATTGCTTTTCTGCCTCAGAGGCCAGAACAGGGTATTGGGGCAGAGGGACTGAACTCTTGGAATTGTCCATGGAGCAGAAGCAGAGGCAATCCCAGATTCCTGCCCTTGGGAAGGTTTGGGAAAACCACAGGTATCTCACTTTGAGCTCATCCCTGATTTTTGAGCAAGGTTAATGATGGGGCAGCTCAAACTCCCTCACAACATGGAGAAACCCTCAGATCCCAGGAAAATCTGCACAGAACCTTCTGGTCTTTGTCCCAGTCCTTGTTTTTACTGTTTGGTTACCGCCTCCCTGTGAATATTCCAGCCTGTACAACTCTTTTCCAGGCTGGACAGCAGGTGCAGAGTGAAGGGATTTCACAGTCTGGATTATTTTGGAAATCCTCACTGCAAAAGGCGTCAGGCTGGAGCGTGGTGCTGCTCCTGCCTCAAGGTGTTCCCAGGGAGCAGGGAGAGCCAAGGAAAACCTCAGGAGCAGCAGGAGCAGAACAATTGAAGGGATGAGCTTGCAAAGGCTCGTTAATTGGCTGCAGGCACAGCCTGGAAGGGTCAGGAAGGGCTCAGGGAGTTCAGGAGGCTGCTGAGGAGGGGATTTTGTTCCTGGGAGTTCTCGGCCTTCCCTCCTTCCGCAGGCATTGGAGCTGCACGGAGCAGCCACGCGCTCTTCCAGCACTGGAACCACACACCCAAACCCAGGGATAAGGCAGGGAAAGGCGGATGCAAAGCCCCATTCAGCAGCACGGAACAATAAATCCTCCTCAGAGTTTCCAGGAACATGGAGATTGCGGCCTGGAGCTTTTCTTTCCAGCACACATTGTCAACACGATGACATCAGCACAGCCCGATACGTGCGGGCCTCATCCAGCTCGGGGCTCCACTCCACTCCCCTCCAACATCCCACTCCCACTCCTCTGCTCTTCCAGGGTCATCAATCTCCCTCCTTGGGGCACTCTCAGCCTGAACCTCCAGCGATGAAATCATGGATCTGGGATGTGACTCACAGGGGCCGTGACTCACCCGCCTGAGCGCTGGCACAGCTCCATCCCCTCATCCATCCCTGGGAGCAGCTCCATCCTCATCCCTGGAGCTCCAAACACTCATCCCTGGGAGCAGCTCCATCCCTCTATCCCTGGAGCTCCATCCCTTCATCCCTGGAGATCCACCTCCTCACCCCCAGGAGCAGCTCCATCCCCTCATCCATGGGAGCAGCTCCATTCTCATCCCTGGAGCTCCAACCACTCATTCCCAGGAGCAGCTCCATCCCTCCACCCATTCAAGCAGCTCCATCCCCTCATCCTCACGGGGTTGGTTTGAGACCTTGACCACTGAGAATTTCCAAAGTTTGGCACGGATTCATTGGGAATGCTCAACTTTGGATATTCCCAAACAGATTTGGAATATTTCCAATTCCACATGGACGTGAACACCAGCCCCACACTCCCACTTTTCCCTGCCCCAGGATGAGATGGGAAGGTACCAGCTCAGCAATTTGGGAACACCTGGATTCTGCTCCCATTCCTTTGCTTCTGTCCCAGATGGAGGCTAGACTGGGAGGAAAATCCAGAGCTGCTCCTTGGCAGAGCTACCCGGGAGCAGACACACAGTGAGGACAGTTTGCTTTGGCAGCTTCCTCCAGGAATATATAAATATATATAAATATATACATTTTAATATCTTTGGCAAATAAAGGATCATAAAAAAGAAAAGTTGGTTGGTCTTCCTGGCCGAGCCAAGAACGTACTTTAGGTTAAAAAATAGACACTGAAAAGGACGGAGACAGAAAAAAAAACTCCAAACCAAACATTTTCCCTGCTCTGAAGCTGCTTTAGGAATTGCTGATGCCACAAATCCGTGTCAGGGATGGAGCACGTTGCTTTTGTGGAAAGTGGTTGATCCACAAAACACGGGCCACACCTTCAGGGAGCCATTCTACAGACAAATATCTGTTCAAGCAGGCCCAAAATCCCATATTTATTAATCTGCTGTCATGCTCTGGAATGGATTTCAGCCTGTGTAAATCACTGGGCTGATAATGCACAATGAGGCAAAAGAGCAACCACATGTTCAGTGTGGAACTGTTCCCCTTTCCTCTTCTCCCCTTTCCCTTTCCTTGCCTGATGTTAATCCCAGAACCTGCAGACTCTCTCTCACCCCCAGCTTCCCCCTGACCTTAGCTCCTTGACAATTAATGTGGATTTTTCATATGGAAAAGGAAATTCTTCACTTTGAGAGGGCTCCAGGAGGCCAAAGCTTGGCCAACACAAAGCAGCCCAAGAAGCAGGGCAGGGATAGATGGGATTTTGGGAGGGAATTCTTGGCTGGGAAGGTAGGGAGGGATGGGCACAGGTGCCCAGAGAAGCTGTGGCTGCCCCTGGAGCCCTGGCAGTGCCCAAGGCCAGGCTGGAATAACCTGGGATAATGGAAAGTGTCCCTGTGCATGGCAGGGGATGGGTTTGGGTGAGCTTTAAGGTCCTTCCCAATCCAAATAATTCTGGGATTCTGTATCATGGGAAGTTTGATAAATAAGGAGACAATAGAGCACTTCAGGATTAAAAGGGAGCCATGGAAAAGTTCTGGGAAGTTTGCTTGGCACTGCCCCAGTCCTGGCTGCAGCCATCAGAGCAAGGAAGATGAAATTACTTCAAAGGTATTTGTACAGATTTTCCCTAAATTCCAAGAACTAAAAGAAAAAGGTGAAAAGTGATTGAAGAAAATCTCCAAGAGGGAAGGATCTCTGAAAAAGGAGAGGATGGTGACAGAAATTCTGTCCCAATGGTGACAGAAATACTGATGGATGAAGAGGCTGAGAGAAGAAAAGCAAGGAGATCAGGGATAAGGGGGGCTGGACAAGGGAAGGGTCCACAAAAAGAATCCAAGGTGAGGAAGCCCAGGCAGCATCAGGGAGCTGAGAGGGCGAGAGACCCCCTGGAAACTCTGGGGGGCTCCCAGAGCATTTCCACCAAAATCCAATAACGTGCTCTGGGGAGAGAGCCAGGGGCAGCCAGGAGATGAGGGGAGCAGAGTTTGTGTTTTATGAATTTTCCCTTGGAAAAAGCTCGTGGAGAAAGGGCAGAGGGGCCAGAGCTGCTGCTCTGGGCAGGAGTCAGACCCTGCCAGCAGCAGAGGGGGGGCCATGCTCAAAACCACCCCAAAAACCACACAAGAAACACTCCAAGTTCTCCTTTCCTGGGGGGGGGAAACCAGGACCCTTAATATTCCAGCCCCAAAACATCGAGGGGGATGGGAACAATGGATTTTCCTTCCTCTCATGCACAGCCAAGATGGAAAGGCAGGTGGAAAGTGGTTTAGGATTGCAAGTCAGGAGAGCTTTCCTTGTGCCAGCTCTCCAAATGACATCACTCCAGCAAACTGGCTGCAATTCAAGCCCAGGAATGCCCAGATCAGGCATTAGAATACTTGGGAGTGTGTTCTGCTCTGGATGGATGGGATGATTTCAATGATTCCAGCAGCAGATCCCACTCCCCTTCACAAGGCGCGGCAGGACCCCCCATCAAATAAATTCCAGCAATGCAACAAATCCATGGCTTGGGAGGGAACTCCCCGAGAGCCCAAAGTCCAGGTTCCAGCAGGAACTGGCACCAGCCTCTCTCCAATGAGAAGTTTTCCTTTAAAAACCTGCAGGAATCACATCTACAAACTCCCAGGATTTCTGCTCTACCTCCCTGGCAGGGCGGGAGATTCTTGAACATCTTGAACCACAGACAGGAACTTCCCCAGTGTCCCCAAAACTGAGTCACAACTCCCTTTAATCTAATAAACACTTCCAGGGCTGCTGACTCCATGTCCTTGTAATTCCCAAAATCCCACAGATTTCTCACTCCTGTCCAGGGGTTTTCTCCCTTCCCTCCCGGGGGAAGGCCACCAAGAAGAGCTGGATCATTCCAGGCCTCCTGCTGCAGATCCAGCTCTCACTGTCACCCACACACATTCCCCTACATTCCCATATTTCTTCATGTTCTCCTCATTTCTGGGACAACAAATCCAAATGTCACCAAAAAGCCTGGGAGCAGCCCTGGCGGGGGTTGTGCTGGCACATAATAAACAGCCTCTGCTCCTGGGCATTTAATAAAATGAAATAAAAATGGAAAAAAACCCCCAGCCTCTGCAAGTCCCAGGAACTCCAATCAATAATTCTGCTGGTTTTATTGCAAAGAAAAACATTTTTAAACTTAGACAGCCTTTTCCTTTCTGTAGGTCCAGAGATTAAATTTATGTCCCTCTTGCAACTCTTAATCCAAAGCATTAAAGCAGCAGAGGCATGCAGGATCCTCTGGAAAGCTGGGAATATTTACGAGCAGGCACTGGGCCTCTCTATATCAGCAAGGAGTGGTGGAGAGAAGGACTGGAGAATGCACTTGAGATTTACTTCCCTCCCGCTGGGAATTCAGTGTCTGGTGCAGCCACAAATCCTGCCATGACATAATATTCCATAAAAGAAAAATATGGCACCAGTGTTTTATTTGTACATAAAAAGCCTTGTTTTAATTAAAAGGAAAAACACAGAGGGGTCTTATCAGGGGGGTTTGGCAAGAAATAAGTGATGCCTTCAGTGTTATACAACCAAAAACTACTGGAAGATTTTTTTAGTTCATTTTTATCTAGCCTGAGACACATTTCCCCAGCAGAGTTATTGGGAGGATTTTATTCTGGTTTTGTGTAAAGAATAGGAGGATATTGTGTTCCTAAAGATACTTTAATTGTGGCAGCCCCTCAAGGTCACTGTCCCCTGCCCCTCATGGAGGGGAGCTTCATCCCAGCAGGAATTCAGCCCAACCCCTTCCAACCTTGGCACCTTTTCCCACTTTTGGCACCATCCCTGTGCCTTCATCCAGTTTGGTTTGCACCGACTGCGATTCCAGCTCATTTCTCCTGGAGCCAAACTCAATGACTCAATCCCAGCCCAGTCCAAGATATCAACTCCTGCCTGCTCTTGGGTGGAAACCTGGGATATTTCCCCTTCCTTGGCACAGTTCTCACCCCCAAGTGTGAAATGACCCGAGCGCCTTCAAAGCCCCAGCTCAGGCCGGCTCCTGCTCCGTTTGGGGCCAGATTTTGGGTCTATTGTGGGTGAAATCCTTCCTGGAGCAGAACCAGGACACCTCTGGAGAATGAGCCAAGGTCCTGGAGGTGCCTCTGTGTTTCCATCAGCCATTGCTGCTCATGGAGAGAGGGAGAAGTGATTCCCTGCCCTTCCCACTCCCAGTTCGAGCCCCACTGGCCAATTCCACAACTCCCTACAAAGCCATTGCATCCTGATCACCCCAGTTCCCTCTGGCCATTCCAGCAGTCACCATGGAATGGTTTGGGTTGGAGAAGACCTCAAAGCTCATCCTGCTTCATGGGCAGGAACACCTTCCCTCTCCCAGCTTGCTCCAAGCCCCAGCACATCATGGGAAGGTGAGAATGCCACGCATTGCTTGGGGCTGCACAAGGAGTAATCCCAGCTGGAAAACCCCAAAACTGGGACCACAAAGAGGCTGAGCAGTCCTCTGTGCTCCATGCCAAAATTTGGATAACACCCCAATTTTCCAGCCACAGAGCAATTCCAAGCATGGCAGAGTCACCTCCCGGTTATTTTGTCAGGACTTTCCGTGCCCTTCCTGCCCCTGGCACGGAGCTCAGCAGGATCTGCTGTCTGATCCCACAGAGCAGGGCTGGAGCTGCAGAAGCCTGAGCATGACTCACGTCACACACACACACACACCAGTCTGGGCTTCTGGATTTTATTTTTACTCCAGTGAAACATCCAGCTTGCCCCGGAGCAATCCCATTAGTCACGCTGGCTCCTGGGAACGGGCAGAGTCTGAGCGGGATCAAGAGTCAGATGTGGTTTCCTCCTTTTTGATTTGGTTATTATTTATCAGGAGTGAAATTCCTGCCTCGGGATGAGCCCTGTCCTGCAGCCCTTCCATGGAATATAGGTCACCTAATTTCATCCCCAGAGACACAAACAGCTGCTGAGAAAAATCCCTTTCAGATGTCATGAGAATTTTTTGGGACAGGAGCAGCACTTGCTCTGCGGCCTCAAAGCCTCACTCTGACTGACTTTAAATCCAGGATTTTTGAGTTAAAGCACCCTTGCAGAGGAGAAATACCCATGGAAAACAGAAAGGCTCATTAACATGGAGGGAGAAAAGCCCCAGGCAGTGATTAAGGGCTTTAGGAGGACCCTGGGGATGCTGTGCATCCATGAATTATTTGTTGTGTTTATTGCTCTGGGAGCTGAGCAGGATGAATCCATCTGCTGAAACTCAAAGCTGTAACTCCAAACCATAACTCAGAGCTGGGATGGAGCTCCAGGCAGGCACATGGAGTCCTTGGGATGCTCTGGATGACTCAGGACTGCAGCATCTCCTCAGGCAAAGGGTGTCCAAATTTCCTCCCAAACCCAGACAAAAACCTCCTCTCCACATACAGAAAAAGGGATTTAAACACTGGATGGACCAAAAAGGAGCTGCTTTTCCAGCCTTTCAGGGTGGAGGACAAGGTTGGGGGGTTCTGATTAAAAAAATCAAAGTTCCAAGATGATAAATCCAACTCTGAGCAACTTCCAGGGTGCTTGAAGGATCCTGCCTCAAAAAGGCTCATTCCATACTCTGGGATCATGGGATCACCTCTGGAGCTCCTCCCCATTCCCTCCCATCCAGGTGTGTCAGGAGCTCACCAGCTCTACTCCCCCTTTCCCAGCAGAATTTGGAACTGCAAAGCTGGCACATTTCATCCCAATCCCAAAAACCTTTTGAGGAATTTTCTGGTGGAAGATTTGCCCTTAAAGGACACCCTCCCGAGAGCAGCGTTCTGTACCAACTCCTTCCCTGGTATGCAGAGAGCGTGAGGAGCTGTCACAGTTTGAGCTGCAGCACCTTTGCATGAGGGACAAAAACAGCACCTGAATCTGAGCCAGGCTTCTCCAAAGGAGAGAGAATCCCTCAGATTTCTCCAACCTATCCAGATTTTATCAGACTTGCTGCTAATCCAGCAAACAACAGCTACCAGGAACAAAAACAAAGCTCCCTGGGCAAAAACAGAGCTTGGGGGAAGGAAAACCTCTGCAGTGCAAACACAACATCCCTCGGGAGCATCCCTGGCATTTCCCACTTCCAATGGCCCTTCCTGCCAGAGGAGAGGGAAATGTGGCTGTGTCTGAGGGCCTGAGCAGCATCTTGGCTGCATCTGCTCCCCAGCATCCACAGGAGCTTTCCATGCTCCCATCGCAGCCACCCAGCCCTTCTCGCCTGTCTGCTTTGGTTTGCAAGCCTGAAATTCCCAATCTCCCAGCTCCAGCCAGCAGCTCTGGGTACACACCAGTTGTCTCCAGTTCAGAGGCCTCACACAGAATGGTTGGGGTTGGAAGGATCCCAAAATTCATCTCATCCCATCCCTGCCATGGCAGGGACACCTCCCACTGTCCCAGCGTGCTCCAAGCCCTGTCCAACCTGGCCTGGGACAATTCCAGGGATCCAGGGGCAGCCACAGCTGCTCTGGGAAATCCATTCCAGGGTCTCCCCAACCTCACAGGGAAGGATTTTCCAACTCACCCCTGCAATTACAGCTCCTGCCCTGCCTCACAACACCCCGACTAAAATAGTGCCCCAGATTTCCAGTTTTTAGTAGATTTTTCCCTATTAATTTGTTTTAAAGCCAAGACAGGTGCAATAATAAATCAGAGCACAAAACCCAGCCCATGTTCCTTGTGCCATAACGAACCTTCAAGCTCATTCCAGCAATAATGATACTGCACATGACTTTACCTCTGCAAAGGTAAAAGATGGAAAGCCAGGCAACAAGAGGGATGTGAAAAATGCAAAATTAGTTACAACAACTGAAATAAAAAACCCTAAAGAACCAAGGGTTTGAGTAGATCCATTTAGTGCAGCAGAACAGGAACCCTGTGGTGAAACCCATGCAGAATTCCAGGGATTTCACCTCTGAGATGCATCCCAGGGCAGGATACTTGAGTTACAGTGTGGGACTCAGGAAGAAACAAAGGAGGGAAATGCTGTAATGAGCTCTGAGAGGAAAAGCCTGCCGGAATTGATGGGTTTTAAAGCACTTCCAGAAGTCAGCCTTGTTTGCAGGTTGGATAAGAACCACAAATTGAATCAGAGCTCACTTTGTTAGAATAGCACAGTCACAGAATTCCAAGGAAATAAAAGGGCTTTTATAAATACAAATATATAAATTTACAAAGCCCTCAGCCTGTCTTGCACAGCACCCTCACATTTGCATTTCACAGCATGAAAGTCCTTTGATTCCCCAAAAAACACCCCCTGGAGCTCGGGGCAAGGCTCCAGCTGCAACCAGAGCAAAACCATTCGGAGCAAACAATCAAACCAAGCAACCAACCCCAAACCAACAAGATGCCAATCCCATCCCAGCTCCCCTTTGTTGCCTGCTCCCTTCAGAAATGGCCTCAGAGATCTCTGGATGGGGGGAAGGAGGAATGGGTGGGATGGGGAGAGCACTGGACAGGGCAAACCCCACACTGAACCATGCAAAGAGCCCAGGGCTCACTCCAATTCCTCCTGAGGAATTCCAGCTCCACGTGGGTGGCAGGAAACAAGCAGCAAGGTGGGCAAGACCCTCACCTGGAAGGTCAGGGCCTCCAGAGTCCCTCACAGAGATGGAATCCCATGGGAATGTCCTGGAGATGTCTCATGGCAGTGGCAGCTCTCAGTTCTCAGCTCTGAGCTGTGGCTCCTGTGCTGTGCCTGCTCCATCCCTTTTATCCTGGGCTCCCTGATGCTGCCTCCCACTGATCCCACCCAACACCCCTGATCCTCCCCAGCATCCCCACTCCTGCCTATCCCACTCCAGCATCCCCGATCCTCCCCAGCATCCCTGATCCCACCCAGCATCCCCACTCCTGCCTCGTGCTCATCGCCCCCAGCATCCCCGATCCTGCCCCTCCTGCTGATCCCCTCTGACGTGAGTTCTGGCCCCAGGGAGCTCCTCCTGCCCACTCATCCTGCCCTGGAGCCGTGGCCTGGCAGCCCTGGGGCTCTCCAGCCACAGCTGCGGAAGCTGCGCCGTTCCTGGGTGGTCCTGGAGGAGCCCCACGCTCCTGACACCATCTCCCCTCGCCCACCTCCCAGCCCCAGCTCCAGTGGACATCCTGAACTCTCAGCACGTCCATAAAATTGGTGGGGCAGTCGTTAATTGTGTCATCCTACAAACATCCCCTGGCTGCTCCGAGCTCTCCCGTCCATCCCATTCCCAAAGGAACACTTCCAGCATGGAGAGCTGGAATTGCACATCCCCCTCCCCTGCTGTGCCAGGAGGGATGGGGAGAAGCAAAGACAAGGCTGGCACAGCTGGCTGCTCCTTCCCAAGCCTCTGGATGGCTCAGCGCTCCAGGTGCTGCAATCCCTGAATGCCAAATCCCAACATGGATCAGCAACACACTCCAAGGGGAGCTGGGAGACCACGTGTGTCAGGAGATGGATGCTCTGGGTGTAGTTTGAAAGACTTCTCACCATCATCCTGCTTATCCTGCTCTTTGCCATCCTAAAAATCCTCATCAGTGCATTATCCTTGGAGGGAGCAGGCACAGGAGCGCTGCCAGCCCAGGGAAGGTCATGGAGAGCAATTCCTCCTCTGGAATCATCTCCCAGTTCCTCCCTGCCTGCCCACATCCCTTCCCCACACCGGGATGCTCACAGCTGGGAATTTCCCAATCCCTGGAAGAGCTCAAGGGATGGGGTTTGGAGCAACCTGGAACAACCCATGGCAGGGGCTGGAACTGGAGCAGCTCTAAGGCCCCTTCCCACCCAATCCAGTCTGGGATTCCATGCTGGGAGCTCACCTCCCATCCCAGCCCTGGAGTTTGGTGAAACCCAAGATGAACAGAGCGAGTGACTCCACCCCCTAAACCTAAAAAAAGGAAAAGTTGGGGGTTTTTTTCCCTCCCTTTTTAATTTCTCTGTGGATCTGTAACCACAAAGCAAACAACCTCCATCTGCAGAGCCACGTTCTGCTGCAGGAAGGAGAGAGGGGGTGTGGAAAAGCTCTGGGGAGAGGGCTCAGCTGCCAAGCAGGATGTTCTGAGGAGAGACAATGGAATCAGGGCTGCTCAAAGCAAGGCAGGTGGGCTTTTCTTTCCTTTCCCCACTCCTTTTTTTTTTCTGCACACCCCGATATTTGTTACAGGGCCCAGCCACAGAATTCCCACCTGGGACTCTCCCTGCTCAGGGGGAAGCTATGGGGATGCACACAAGTTGGCACCTGTATTTTGGGGAAAGCATTTTGGGAGTGGTGAACAACATGCCCAGGGCTGGACAGAGTTTGGAAATCCAGATTCCACCTTCTGGCTGTAACCAGGGCAGGATTTTTCCTCCTGGTACAATTCCCTGTAGGAAGGTGAAGAAAGCCCAGCCAGCAAAAGGAGGGATCCCGAGGTTTATCCCGACTCTTAGAGCCCGCTGACAGCCCAGGAGACAGCAGGAAATGCCTCATTTTCACACGTGTGAGGGCAACTCCCAGAAAAGCTGCAATCCCAGCAGCTCCATCAGCATCATCACCTTAACTCTGCCTTTTCCCTACCGACTCCAATTAGGCTGAATGTTCCCCGAGCAATAAAGAACAGGAAATTGGAATTTCAGGAGGATTTTCAGACACTCAGAATGCCCAGGTCACAAACTGCCTCTCCCCTGGTGGGAGCTGAATGTTGAGAGCTCCACTGAAGGGATTTTCCCCGTTCCCCTTGAACTCGGAGCGCTGAAATCCCGCGGGGCGCGCGGGAGGAATTTAATTTTATTTCACTTCACACAGAGGCATTAATGACATTCCCATCCCGAGGAGCCCCATCCAAACCTATATTCCAGCAGAGCCAGCTGTTTGCCTTGACAATGAGCTCACAGCAACCTCAACACTCATTTGCAGCAGCTGGAAATTTGGCAGGGCGGGAGGGGAACGTCTGAGTGGCGTGGACACCGTATGGATGCGCTGGAAGAGAGCAGGATGAGGGCAAAAGTCACCTCCAACCCCACAATTTGGGCAGCAATTTGGTGCCACACAACCCTGGTGATCCTAAAACCCTCTGCCACAATATCTAAGGAAGGGCACTCCTGGCTGGTCCATCTCTGTTCCCTCCCAGTGTCACCACCAGCCTTTGCTCTGGATCGCTCTGGAAAAGTTGAACCTCCACATGATTTGCACATTCCAGCCAAATGTAAAGAGATCAAAGTCCAGGCTCTTTTTATGACCTCACCTCCCCAGAACAGTGGAATGGTTTGGTTTGGAAGGGAACAAAGCTCAGCTCATTCCAACCCCCTGCCAGCAGCAGGGACACCTTCCACCATTCAATTCCTCACTTAAAGCACTGCAACTTACTAAAAAAAAAAATTGAGTTATCCTTTAAAAAAAAACCAAAAACTCCTCATGCACAAAGATGTCTGGCACCTGGGAAAATGTGTTTTCCAAGTGAATCCAGAGGAAAAGGTCAAATTCAAATCCAATCTGAAAGGATCTGTGAAAGTGATGGGACAAAGATTTACACTGAACACTGATTTATGTTACTCAGTGATTGATACATTAAATCATTTGGTACCCAGCACATTCCCATCATACAGGATTCCTAATAATCCTTGAGTTCAGAAATTCCCATTTTCCTTGCAAAGGTTCCCTCCAGATCCCAAAGGAGACATTTGGAGGCTTCATTCACCACACGATTAAACCAAAGCAGAGCACAAAGCACAGAGTAACTTATCTCCCTAATTCTCCCTGTTCCACACCAAAAATCCTTCCCAGAAAATCCATTTGTAGGGATTCTGGCCATAACAGGAGGAAGGGGAGAGATCCTGGGCTATCTTTAAGCATAATTTTGGGATATTTTGGGTATCATCACCCCAAAGGGAACGAGACCATCACAGCCCTCACAGCTGGGCTTGCACTGCAAACCCTTTTCCAGCACATCTGGCCAGATGTGCTCCCTCCCTGCTCCAAGCAGCAGGCACAGATGGAATTCTGCACTGGATGCAGATTTAGATAAATGTAATAAGAGCTGAAAATTCAGAGTGGCCAATTCCTGCCAGGCTTTGAGCCCCACCACATCCAGCCCTGCAGCCCAGCACCAACCTGGGCACTGCCCTGGCTTTTCCCCACACAATTTGTGGGAAAAATCCCATTCCTGCACCCAGAAATAGGTTCTGGGGATGCCATAAAACCAGTTGATTAAAACCACATAGATTAAAGAGCCACTTTTTCACGTGCTGGGCTCTTCCCATCTTGTCTGGGTTGTTACCCTTCAGGAATATTTGGAACTCAGCACAAATGGATCAGCTGGAAGAAGAGAGCAGCAGCTCCTCTCCCTGCTTTGGTTCCTTGCAAAATGCATTTTTTTTCCAGCTCAAAACTCCACATTTTTCTTTGGACACAGCTCCTAGGGATGAGCAGGGAGTTCAGGAGAGGGACCCACGCCCTGAAAATCTTTTATCGCCAACATTTCAGCTCCAGGCATTTTTTGGAGGTGAGAAAACCCCGCTGAACTTGGGAGCTTGGAAACTTCTCCCCCTCTCTAGGAATCCAGAAAAAAAGAGGTTTCCTGGGGAGCAGAATCCAGGCTGGGAGCCAAAGAGGCTGCACAGGTGTGGGATGGAGGTGTATGGAATATCAGCAGTGGTATTCCCAGGTTTATGGGGATGGGGGCTGTGCTGAGACCTCAGGGGTCCCCAAGAGTTTTGGGTGTGTGCTCCAGAGCTCTGGGTGTCCTGGAGGATGACCCAGCTCCATCTGAACCTGCCAGTCCTGATCCATGTGCTCCCAACCACACAGGGCTGAGCAGCACAAAGATTTCCCGGGGAAAAGGTGGAGCTGTGGCCATGCCAAGGATTTGGGAAAAGCACAAGGAAGTGCAGCACAATTTATCCAGGGAAAAAAAAAAAAAAAAAAAAAAAACAAAAACCAGCTCGTGTGTCCTGTGGGCAAATCCCACCGTGACCACAGTAGTGGAAATTGGAATTATTGGGGAAAAGGTCCTGTTACAAACCATGGAGGTCTGACAGGAGCAGACATTTTATGGCCTTGCTGTGGCTCAGAATTCCAGGTGGGAAGAGAGCTCAGGAAAGGCTGGAAGAAAGAGAGATTCTGCTGCAGCCCATAAAAAGCCCTATTTAATAGCACAGCTTCAGGGCCCTATGGAAAGAAATCAGATCCAACCCAGGATCCAACCATTCCTGGGGGAAATTTGCTCCAAAAGACAAAAATCTGAGCCTGCTCCAAATTTTGGGCAGCTCAGGCAAAAACCTGGATTATTCACTCAGTGGTGATGGGCAGAAAACACACTCAAATTCCCAACAAACAACACCCAGCTCCAGGTGAAGGGAAGACTGAAGGAATAATTGGAAGTTTTCTCAGAATTGATAACATTTTAACAGGAAGGTTTGTGGATGCCCTCAGGAGAAGCAAACTATTTTAAATGGAGAATATTCCATTGAAAAAAAATGGTTTAGCTCATCAAAATTAATTCAAAGTTGATGGGAGGAATTCGACCACTCCCATTCTTCACAGAATTATAGTCAAAATTTAATAATTTACATTTCTGACTCTAAAACAAAAACTGCCCCTTTCCCAGTAATCTTTTGGCTAGACACCACTCCACACCAGTTTCCTCAAGGGCACTGTTATTCCCTCCAGAGAGAATCATGGAATGCTTTTAGTTGGAAGGGACCTTCAGAATCATCCCATCCCATCCTACTCTTGGGACAATTTCCACTGTCCCAGGCTGCTCCAAGCCCATTCCAACCTGGCCTTGGACACTTCCAGGATTGGAGCAGCCACAGCTGCTCTGTTACTGAGGAGCCATTCCACCTTTTTTTGTTTTTTCCCCTAAGACATTGGCAGTTTCCAAGTAAGATAATTCCCTTTTCCATCTCTTTGCACCCCTCATTCCATGCCCAGCCAGCAGCGCGGAATATCTGGCTCCCAAGAACCCAGGATTCACCTGGGATCTTCCCACAAGGATTGTTTTGTGCTCAGAGGATGCATTCAGGGTTATTAAAACCCTAAATAGGATTTGGAAAGGGTCCTGTTTCCAATCAAAGATAGGGAATAGAGAGGATGCAATTGGAAAAGGATGGAGCTGAAGCCAGAGGGAAATAAAAGCTGGACAAGTGACAGTGAGGCTCTTTCAGGACTTTCCAAGCTGGTTTCATCCTTTGTCCATTCTGGAAAAGGACAAGGATTCCATGTAAAGAGAAAAAGAAGGAAAGAGAAAAGGAGAAGGGAAAGGTTTGCTCCTGTCAAGAGGGATTAAACTCCTGCAGGGTGGATGATGTCATTCCACCTCCTGCTTTCCATCAGCTGGACACATGGAGTGTGGATCAGCAGTGCCAGGGGAAAACCGAGAGCACCCCCAGATGGGTTAAAGAACAGGAAAAAAGCCAATTTCCAATTCCAAAGTGTTCCTTTGAACTTCCCTGTAAGGGTGGGGAGGCCCTGGGGTGGATTTCCAGGGAAGCTGTGGCTGCCCTGGATCCCTGGCAGTGCCCAAGGCCAGGCTGGACACTGGAGCAGCCTGGGACAGTCAGGGCTGGAACTGGATAAGCTTTAAGGTCCTTTTCCATCCAAACCATTCCATGACCTTTGTGCTTTCAGGTACCCCAACCCTTGTGGGATAAACCAGCAGATCCATCTTTTCCAGGGAAGGAATTGAAACAAAAAGAGCTGAGATCCACAGGTACCATCTACACAAACCCTCTGGGCTGCCTGAGGGCTCATCCCACAGAAGGACTTCTCCTGGAGCTGCATCCATGCTCTGGATTTGTTCCTGCCCTCCCCTTTTCCCTGCCCACAGCTGCTCTGGATGCTTTGGAGCCTGGAATCAGGTGCTAAATCCCTGTGGGAATCCACCACATGGAATTTCCTGGTGGTTTGATCCCCTGGAGCCTGGGTCAGGAATATCCATCCTCCAATTAATTAATCTGAGGAGTCAGGAGCATTCAAATGCCCTCTCCCAAGGCAGGGACCACCTCAGGGCAGGATCCCTGTGGAAGGTGACTCAGCAGAGCAGGAATTTGGGGTTTTTCCAGGCTTTGGGAGCTGGGAATGGCATTTGGAACCAACGGTCCAACCCCAACCCACATCAGTAAATCCAGGGATGTTTGGCAGGTGCCCAGGCCAGGAAAGGGCCACCAACACTGGGATCCCTTCCCAGCCATTTCCAGGAGCTGCAGGATCACCTGAGGGAATTTCTCCATGAACCAGCTTGGAGGGGACACCTCCAGAAGCCCCTCAGGCATCTGCCACCCCCTCTCCCTGCCATGCTCCAAGTGAGCTCCATGGAGCCACAACTGGGGCTGGATGCAGCTGCTGAGCACATCTGGGAGCCCAAGCAGCAGGAAAACAGCTGCAAGCAGCTGGATCAGGATAAAAATGCCACCCTGGAGCACTCCACGGGGCTGGATGTGCAGAATGCAAATAAAACCCCAAATCATTCTGTTTGCTGCAATTCCCAGACAAAACACGGCTGATCCTGGCAAACCCAAGGCAGAGGCTGTTCCTTCCCAAGCAAACACAACCAGAGACAGTTCAGCTCCATGTTGGCTTTTCCCAATCAAATCAGGGTGGTTTTGCCCAGAGGAGCTAACAGAAATTCCAGCAAACCTCAAAGAACAGGAGAAATCTCCTGCATCCCCAAATATGCAGCAGTGGAGGGGGGCTGCAGAGATGCCAACTGGCAGCAAGCAGGGAGGGAACAGAATATTCCTAAGAAACCTCCTCATTTCCCCCATTCAAAGGAGCCAGGAGGAGGGGGGAGCTCAAACCCTTGCCCTAAATCAGGGTGAGAGGGAAAGAAAACTCTGGGATTCCAGAAGGAGAATTTTTACTGCGACCACACAGTAAAAAGGAAAATAAAAATAGTAACAGGGAAAGCAAACTTCTGTTCCTTCACCTTTTCCTTATTTTAACCATTTGCTCAGGAATATCCATACAAAATTCACCAAATCTGAAGTTTATATCAATTATATCCATCCCTAAGGAACCCCCGATTCCCATTCCCCTCCACCCATCCAAGCACAGCCACAAGGCTCTGAAATTCCCCAAGAATCAAACATTTGCTGTCAGGAACACTGAGATTGGAATTTACAAACATCACTCCGGAGCCTTGCCACAAGGATGGGTCCTTCCTGCAGCTGCAGGTTAAAAAAAAAAAAAACCTCCTGGAAAATTGTGGGGTTGGATACTCTGATCCCAAATCTGAGATTCTGCCTCCTCCTCTCTCTCCTTCACCTCATTTGCTCTTTCCTCTGGTTCTTGTTCTGCCTGGGCACCACACTGGGAGTGACAGATCCCAGCTCCAGCCTCCAGGCACTTCCTTGAGAGCACTAAATGACTTTTAATAACACAGAGCTCGTCCAAGAGCCTCCAGAGGCAGCTTCTCCCCTCCATCTCCTGAGAAGTTTTCCTTCTCCATCTCCCAAGCCCTTTCCCCTACAGTACCCAACTGGTGCAGCCCTGGAGTAACCTGGAAGCCTCACACCAACATGCAGAGCTCAAGATAAAAGAGTTTCTTCCTAAGCTTCCAATGTTCACATGAAAATCCCTTTTTAGCTAAAAAACCTTTGAGCTTGGTCTTAGCTCCTGAGGGATTGAGATACATGGAAAAGCTGGAGGAAGTTGGACAAGGCTGCACCAGGAGCAGATGAAAACCAGAACCAGCTCCCAAAGAGCTGGGAATTAAATGGACTTTCCAATCCCCCTGCACTCCACATATTTGCATCTTGTTTTGCTCCTCTCTTTAATTCTGTGCACTCCCTTGAGTTGGAGTTCAGCTCCTCTCTGACAAAATCAGGTACAACACCAGTTCTCTTCCCACTTTTTTTAAACCTTTTCCTGCCAGATTCCAACAGCTATTGGGGTAGTTCTGACCATGACCAAATCCTGATTTCTGCACCTGTGAGAATGGGGAAATACATGGGGAATTATCCCTCTTTATCCTACACCTGCTCACATGCCACAGAACTTTTCCATCAGGAATTCACAGGGCATGTGCACAAGCCTGGTGTTCCTGAATAATCTCATGGATTTCACAGAGCAGAATCAGCTCCTGGGAATTCCTGGCTGCAGGGAATTCAGCTGGACACAGGGACCTTGCTCCGACACGAGATCCTCTGCGAGCCCGGCGCTCCTGCGCAAGCCCATCTTCCCTCTCTCCTGCTGCTTGGACCACCTTTCCTGTCCCAGCAGCAGCATTCCCTCACACCACAGGACACCAGGAACAGCCTGCAAAGGTCAGTGCCATCATTTGATGTTCTCAGAACGTCTGGATTCCTTCCGGATTTCCCTTGTTCCAACAAAAAAAAGAACGGATGGAATGAAGGAAGGGGGACAGCCGGCCCCAACTCCAGGTGCAGCCTACCCCAAATCCTTCCCAGCCAGCTGAGCTCCCCTTTGGGCATCTGCTGAAATCCCCAAAAAGCTCAGGAGCCATCAGGTGGTCACGAGACGCGGAGCTGCTGTCAGGAAATTTCTCCACCGTGGTTTGAGGTTCTGCCTTCCAGCCTTATTTTCCTCAAGCTCCCTTTTCTTCCCTTGAAAATAATCCCTTCACTCGGATTCTTGTGGTGCAAAGCTTCCAGTAAGTTCCAGCCTGGAATCCAGGCAGGGGGATGGATTATCTGCCTGCAGTAGGACACCTCACTCCAAGCAGTCTAATAACATAAAAATGATATATTTGAAGTGCTGCTCCCTCAATAATACCTTTAAATGGACTCTATTTATTTGAGCATTATAAATAAAAGTGCTGGCACATGTGGAAGTTTCTCTTGGAAAAGGGGAACAATGAACTCTCCAGCTCCTTCAGCCTCTCGGAGCTCTGGTTGCCAACCTCGGAACTGCAATTCTCCAAGTGACTTTAATAAGCAAAATATTCCATTTTCCATGTATTGCTGCTCTTCAGAATGGATCCAGTTCTGGGGAGTGACGAGGAAAAGCTGTGGATTTCTGCAGAGCAAAACCAAAACTCATCCAAAGCTCATCAGAACCCATTCCAGGGGCTGTGGCCATCACTGGGACATTGGCTTCATCCTTGTCCAGGAAAAGAGGACCAGCTCCATGCCCATCTCCAGCAGCTTCCAGGTGCCTCCTGCTGCTGAAGCTTTGGTCCCTCTTACACTGTGCAAGAAGCCAAAAGATTATTCCAAGCTCCAAGTCCCCCAGAGTCTGGAAAACTGCAAATCCAGACACAAACCTTGGTACTTTGAGATCATCTTTTCATGGGAGAAATTTGAGTAGCCCTAAAAAGATCCTTATCGGTGGCATTTTCCAGAGCTCCAAGAACGCTTTCTCCACTTTTTTGGTTTTAATAATTCCAGCATCAACTGGAAGCTCTGGGGGATTTTTCCACATGTTCTGACACATTGCCTCCATCCTGTTGGATATTCCTGGAGGGATGGATCATATGGTGCTGACAGTTCCGAGCACCTCACTCTGCAGGAAAGAAGAGCTAAAAGCCTTCCCCTGGATAAGAAAACAGACAGGGAATCTGATGAGCTGGAGCTGCTCCGAGGGGGAAATGAGGCAGCACCAGTGGGCACAGAGGGCTGGGAACACAAAAACCTGTTTAAACCACAATCCCAAAACTCCTGGAAGCAGGTTGGCCCTCTGGATAAGCGGTTGTGCTGCTTCCAATGACTTCATCCCGAAGAAGGGTGGCCATTGGGCTTGGGGAACTGGATCCTCTCCAATATTCCCTGGCTCAATCCCCTCCCCAAGCCCCATTATCTCCAGTCGTGCTCGGAGCTCATCCCACCGCTGCGGAGATTCCCCAGGCACCGCCTTCCATCCGACTGGGTTTTTCCTTTGCCAGAAAAACACTGCACAGCCTTGACCTCCCCGTTCTGGCATCGGCGCTTCCCGTGGAACGCGCGGCTGCTTTCGCGTCCAGCTGGGATGGCTGAGGGTGTTTGTGCTGTAACTGCGGCCCAGCTGCGGGGCCCGACGGCAACCAGGCATGGAGCGGCCCCGCAGCGAGCGCCCCGGTGCTCCCCAGCTTGGGGGTGGCCAGCAGAGCAGCCGAGGGCTGGGTGTGGAGCTCCACCAAGGGCTCCCCACCCCATCCACTTCTCCTTTCCCCGAGGATGCCGCGCTGTTCCAGGAGGGTGTGGTGGTGTTACACCATGGAATGGGGCTCTGTGAAACATGGGAGAGCTGCGCTCGCCCTCGCAGAGCTTGGGGCCAGGGAAAGGTGCCCTGGGATGGAGCTCCTCCAATGTGTGTCCTCCAACATCACTCCAAAACTTTGTCCAGGTGGGTCTGCCCACACCACACCTTCCAATGCTTTCTCCAGGCTCCCAAAAGGCCCAATATCAGCTGGATCCCAAGGTCCTGGATGTTGAGACCGCACAGAGCACACCCAGCCCTGAAGGAATCATGGAATGGTATGGGAAGGGACAATAAAGTTCATCCCATTCCACCCCTGCCATGGCAGGGACACCTTCCACTATCCCAGGGTGCTTCAAACCCTGTCCAACCCAGCCTTGGACACACCCAGGGATAGACCAGCCATACTTTCTTTGGGAACCTCTACCAGAGCTTCCCCATCCTCACAAGAGAGGATTTCTCCCAAAAATCCCAAGTGTTCCATTTCACTTCATATCCCAACTATGTGCTTGCACTCATTAAGAATTGAGTACACCCTTTTAATTAAGACTGGAATTAATTTAGCACACCCCCAGAATATCCCAAATCCATCCTGCAACACTTCGTTCTGAAAATACATTTCAACTCAAGGAGTTTCTCCTCATTTTTAGGCCTTTTTTCCCCCCCACAGCCACAGGGAGCACAGCAGATTATTCCGCTTCCCACTGAGGGCAAGCTACAGCTGCTCCATCTGAGCCAGCCCTCCCTGCAAATACATCCTGATCCTATCAATCCTCGCTCAACTTCTGGAATGGCTCTTGTTTATAAAGGCAAGACCTACAGCAGGACACTCAAAATATTTCATATCAGGCTACGCTACAGTGCCTTCCTGACTGGCACGTTCAGAACGCCTTGGAATTGATCCGGCCGGGATCAGAGCCTCCAAACCCTCGCTTGGTGATGGGAATTCATGTGTAAAGCCAGTAGTGATAAGAGAAGGAAGTCAGCATGGTGAAAAGATGAGAGCCTCATGAAAGCCACTGGCATTGTCCAGACACAAGAAAACCTCCCAGTGGGAGCCACATCCTGTTGCAGAACCAGCTGGATTTAACACTTCCCTGCAATCTCCTTGCACAAGCCCTGAGTTTTCCAGCAGGACACCCACTAATGCCAAAGCTTAACCCAAAGTGGCCTGGAAAAAACCCAACCATCACCAAATTATGCTCTTCATTCTTCCCCAAGGGCAGAACTGGATACACTTGGATTGAGCAAACACCTTTCCAGACAAAAATGCAAGGAAATTCCTCATCCTCATCTTTGCAGGGATCCTGAGGAATTTTAAGAGCCAAACTTGTGCCAACCCTGTCAAACAGTGCCAAAGTGACAGAGCAAATCTTGGATTATTCAGGTTCACCTCTGAGTTTTCCAGAGGATTTTCCAGCCATTCTCATTTCCTGGGTGCCAAGAATAAAAGAGGAACAGCTCCCACCGCGAGTAAGGGGGACATCCCAACCAAGCCCTCACCTCAGTCCACAGCTGCTCCTGTAATTCAAACAACTCTTGCCTCCAAATTCCCCCAGAATTGCAATTCCAGGTCAGACTCAGAGGACAAAACATTGCTCAACCTCACAAAGCACAATGTTAATCCTTGAGGCAAAACCCAGCCTTGGTTTATCTCAGCTCTGCATAAACCAAAACTTCAGCAGAAAAATCATCAAGTGTTGAATTAACAGAGATGCAGGACCAACTTCACACACTCCAATTTTTTCTTACTGGGAATCTTGGGTGCTGTGAAAGGCTCAAAGTTAAATGTGAGGGAACTGGAGAGAGTTGACTCAGCACATCTCCTTTGGAATGGGACCAGTGGGTGTCAGGAACTGTCCAGAATGGGGAGCAGAAAGGTTCTCAGGAAGATTCATTCTTTTCTCTTTAGAGCAGAAAAGTGCCTGAGGTCAGGGTTGGAAGATTCCTGGTAGGGGCCCTGGCTCCTGATGGAAACAGGGAAGGCAGAAACAAACTGTGCTAAACCTGATTACAAAAGCGAGGGGAAAAAAGGCACAAACTGGGCTAAACCTGATGACAAAAGTGAGGTAAATAAAAAACAACTGAGGAACCATAATTTGACAGTGACGTTACAGGGAAACATAAAAATAATCCCAGTAGTGATGTCTGAGAGCCAAATTTGATGAAGTTATGAACAATGCAACAGGTTGGAAGCTCTGCCTTCACCAGGGACCAGCCCCAGACTTTGAGGGGAGATGAAGCCCCCCCAGAATCTGCCTCAGGTTGAGGAGCAGCACCTCAGGGACGTGTCCCTGGCTTGGCAGAGCAGCACGATAAGGAAAGCTGCGCTCACGTGCAGAGCTCTGAGCGACCTCAGACTTGGCTAAACCTCATCCCCTAAACACACTCCAGACCTGGATGGCTCAAAGGGACCCAGCCTCGCCTGAAAGCTCCAGACCTCCAGGAAATCAATGGAAAATTTTATAGCTCACATGCAAGCAGGGTCAAGGGCAGAGCGTGCACGGAGCCTGTCGAGATGTACGTTCAGGAAAACAAATGTGTGCATTCAGCTGGGAAGGGGCTGGCTCATCCCTGGGGGAACCATCTCCTCCACCCCATCCCACAGCAGGGAGGGAGTTGGGGGGATTGTTATCATCCACGTGTGGGCCAGGAAAACCCAAGTCATCCCTTTGCCCTTTCCAACACCTTTCCAGCCACGCTGGAGGCGAAGCCATGCGTGAATCCCTCCGTCCCTCCTCGCAGGGAAGGGGAGAGGAGAGGCTGAGGGACTCAGGAATGTGCAGCCTGTTCTGCCATCTGCTCCTGGCATGGACCCTCTGCATCCCAGCCATCACACGGGGCTTGTGGAAAAGGCACAGCCCAGTGCCAATTCTCCCTGGTTGGAGCTTCTCAGGACTATATTTAGGATTTTTGGGAAGGAGCGGGGTGTTATTGGTTGTTACCAGGACAAAAACATGTGATTCAATCGGCAACAGCTCAGTTCCACCGGGCCACGGCATCATGTGAGTCCTGGTAACAGCCACATCTGCCAACTTCCCAAGACTTCTGGAGTATTATTTTTCCTATTTATTGCTCACTACTCAACATGTAGAACAAAGACAGGGACTTGCTGCACACTGCAATCTGGACCCACTGTGTCCCATCCAGATCAGAGCAAAACAGCTTGGGATTGGGAAATACACAGCGTGATTTAACCCATAAATCCAGGATTTCACTGGCACAGCTGCTCTTCTGGAACATCACGCCAGACATCAATGAGGAAAGGCTTTGCTGGCACTGCGAGAGCCCATCATGTGGCTCAGCTAATTAAAAACTGACCTCGGCCATCATCATTAAATGTTGTAATCACAAGCCTGCAAGTGATTAGATGGAGAAACAACACCCCCCCTTCCTTGTTCCCAGGGATCAGCAGCTGACTAAGCCCAACTCAAGGCCCTCAATCCTTTTTATAAACAGCAGAGCTCAGCTGTTGTCAGGGATGAGGACACCCAGGAATTTTGACCAGCCAGCATTTCCCTCTTGCTCCACAACCAGATTTTTGCCAGACATGGAACAGTCAGCGCTGACTCCAACCCCTCTTCTTCCCCATCCCACCAAGGAGGGGATGGCAGCCAGGGAACTCGGCCTAACCCATCTCAGGCACTGCTAAAAAGGTGATTTAGGTGGACACGATACCATCAGCTACCAGAGGATGAATTCCAGCCCTGGCACTCAATCCTTGACAGGTACATGAAGACACAGAAATTGATTTTCAATTCTCTGGGAACTTTGCACTCCCTCTTAGGTTAATCTGGGGATGTTGTACGCTCAGCAGAATTGGAAAAGTTAATTAAGGGCAGATGAAAGATGATGGAAGCAGAGAATGGATAAGAGGGGGTGGATAAGAGGCAGGATGCTCCTTAGAGGATGGAGAGGGGAGGTTGTATTGGGAGCCCTCAGGGTTCTCCATCCCCAAAAGCCCCAAATCCCTGGATCACAGAAAGAATTACAAAGGCAATTTTCCTGAAATGATCTGGATGTACTGGAGGTACTACCACATCTCCTGGACAGGACCCTCACCTGTGCACCACCAGCACCTGTGCCAGCACATGGAGAGGAAGGAACTCCCCCAAATTATGACAGCAAACAAAAAACCCAAATCATTTTTGGTCTGTTATAAACCCCTGTGTTCACCTCATGTCATTGGAATCCTTAATGTTGGAAAAGACCTCTCAGAACATCAAATCCAACCATTAACCCAGCAGCACTATGTTCACCACTAAAACATTCCCATTCTCGGTGTTCTTTAGTTGGGATTTTTGTTGGGGATTTTTGCAGTTGTTTGGTGTTTTAGTTTTGGAGTTCTTGGGTTTTGTAACTTCATTCAGCTCTTATCTTAGTGTCAAGCTGTGGAACTCATGGTCCCAGCTTGATTCTGCAACACCCCCAACATCTGACAACCCAGTGTGAAGATTTTCCCGTTCAAGCACCTCTTTTGTTGTGTGTTCTCAGAAACAACCTTCAAATCATCGCATCTCCTTCCTTTACATTCCTTCCAACCATTCTAAAAATCCACTGTGGGCAAAACACCTCCAGAACACTCAACTGCTCCCCCTTTTCATTGCTCCCACCTCTGAATTTCTGATTTTTCTGCCTCCTTGGTGGGAGGAATTTACTCGAATGAGAGGCAGCACTTGAGGCACAGGCATTGAGCCTATTTATATAATACAAGATATTTTCCATGTGTTTTGTCGGGCTCTTCACACTTCTGTTTGCTTTTTTTCCACCACTGCTGTGTGTGGTGCCAAAGGCTACATTGAGCAACCACTGAGGGCTTTAAGCACTTCTTCTCTATTAATATAATAAACTCAGAACAGGAAAAAAATTGGACAAGCAGCTCCTTGGCATCTGGCAGGGAAGAATTCAGCTCCCAGCAGCTTCTCCCAGCTTCCAGTGCCACGTTCCTGGCGACAAGAAGCCAACACCAAAACCAGGTGGCCAAAGGGCTACTGGATCTGCTGGTGGGTGAAGCAGGGCCATGAGGGAAGCACCATAAAATAGCCTGGAGTGTATTTATCCAGGATTTTCTGCATGTAGGAAGGGTTTAAACACCATGGGAAGGGTGTGCACTGGGCTGGGCCCAGCACAGGCCCCACAAGGGGACCCAAGGCCCCAAAAGGGGACCCCAGACCCCACACAGGCCCCAAAATGTGACACTTTTCCAATCCTTCCAACACCCAGAGGCCAAATGGATGCTCAGAACCAAGCCAGCTCCAAAGACGAGTTCTTCTGGAGAATATTTCTCCAGGCTGCAGCCCAGGATGCTGCTCCACAGGGTTAGGCCTGTGCCTAGGCTTAGGAATGTGCTGAGCTCTCCTGCTGAACCCGGTCCTCTCGGACCCACCTTGGGTCACAAGCAGAAAATCAGGGATTTGGGATGAGCCAGGATCAACCTCCCAGCTGTGCTGGGCTTTTATCATCATCTCCCACCCCCAAACTCCCTCACGCGCGGGGTCACACAAGAACCACATGGACCCATCCAGCAGGATTCCCTCAGGAGATCCAACGTGCAAAACTGATTTTCTTAAGCACTTTGGAAGCTCTGGAAGCATTTTTCATTCCCATTTTATTTCCAGGTCACTGGATATTCTGAGTGGGAAGGGATCAAGTCCAACTCTTAAGTGAGGCCCATCCAGGCATTGAACCACGACCTCGGTGTCATCAGCACCACACAATGACCAACAGAGCTGATCTCACTGAAGAATTCCAAGCTTATCCCTTGATTATTCCAAGATTCCCTAGTGTTCAGTGCTCCACATCACTTACAGACCCAAAGAGCATCACAGGCAACCTTGAACTTGGCATTACCTGAGACTCAGCCCATCAAGAGACACACAAACCAAGATTTATCTGTCCTTTTCACACTCCCTCAGCCTCTAACACCACCAAATATCGTGGTTCAACAACATTCCACTAAGCTTTTCCCTCCAAAGCCAGAATTATTACAAACTCCACAGCAACAACCCAGTCCATGCTCTCTGGGAAACTTCCAGAAGATCCTGGAATGGTTTGGGTTGGAAAGGACCTTAAATCTCCCCTCATCCCAACCCCTGCTGAGGCTGAGCTTCCACAGACCAGGCTGGTCAAAACCATGGAAATAAATGTCATTGGGAGCTGCTGATCCACACAGGAATCATTTATTTGGGGAAAATCCAACCAACAAACATCCATCCCTCCAACAACCAGGTTGTGAACAAGAATTTATAAATTTATCACAAATCCCTGTGAAACTCTGGACAAATTTAGGCCCTGGAGGCTCCTATTAATCAGCACTAAACCCTCTTCCTATTAAAGGGGGGAAATCCTCCATTCCAGGCTGCTTCCAGTTGTTCCTGGCACAAGGCAGCATTTCTTATTTTTAAGACCCCACCCAATGTTTTTGATTTTTTTATAAGTAAATTATGGACCTACACAAGGTTAAAAGGAAACACCCCAGGATCCATAGGGACCAAAAAGCAGGGAAGAGGCCTCCAGACTGGCATTTTCTCTGGATAAGGTGATCTCGTGTTCTTCCAGCTCTGATACACAAAACAAGCGTGTGGAGAGACTTATCTCTGGAAAAAAATAACTTTGCTTTCTGATAACATCAAAAAAGCTCCCAGAATGGGGAAAAATTGAGGAAAAAACCGAAATACTGTAAAAACCTGGAAAATAATTAATAGATTTTTCTGTGCTTTCATAATAACATTCACTTGGGTAACCATAAAAAGCGATTATTATGGTAATAAAAGGATGAATAATTTATTATGAATCCCAGACAAACTGTTCCCTTCCAGAATTCTAAGAAGACTCCATGCATATGAAAATCATCTCTTAAATGTCTGTGTTTGCTGTAGCCATGGGGCCAGAAAGGTCTTCCATGGGTTTATAGGATTGATTTTCATTTCCAAAACTCTTCTTAGGAGTTAAAATGGGAATATAAACCTGATCACATTGGAACCTCAATGTGCAAGTTGTAACTTGTGTTCCCATTTACTCAGCTCAGGGATCAGTTTTGTCTGTTGCATTTCCAGACACAAATTTGGGAAAGGGGATCCATATGCAATTCCCTCAAACTGGCATTTCCTCAACACACAGAACTTGATATCCAAAATACTGCTCATAACTTTTGTTTGCAGCAGCATCCAGAACTGAAAGGGCTTTTTGTGTGGACTGACCCTCCCAGAGACTGTAAACTGTCAGAAACAGGGAAGACAACCAAATAAATCCAAATAATAAATCTGAAATCCAAGAGGGGAACTTTTCACCACCCAGAGCTGAAAACACTGCGAACAGACCTCAGTGTTAATGAAAAAATTCCCAACAAAGCACAAACCCACAGATTACTGTGATTTTCACCAGAGTGGGGCTGGATGGGATATTGGGAAGGAAAACTTCCCTGGGAGGGTGGGGAGAGGCTGGGATGGAATTCCAAGAGAAGCTGTGGCTGCCCCATCCCTGGCGGTGTCCCAGGCCAGGTTGGACAAGACTGGGACAGCAGAAGGTAGAACTGGATGAGTTTAAGATCCCTTCCACCCCAAACCCTTCCATGATTCCATGGATAACCCAGCAGTTCCCAGCTTAGGGAACCAAATCCATCCCCTCTCCACACCTGCACCAGGCAGGAGGCTCCACAGAAGCCCTGAATTCCAACAGCAAGGAGCAGAGAGCAGAACTGCAGCTCCTTCCAAAGCAAACAGCCATAATTCAGGATTTGAGACTTCCCAAAGCACCGATTGAAAAGAGCAGGAGCTCTTTCCTAATAAAGCCCAACTGCCTGGTCTGGGTTTCCCAGCTGCTCCAAGTGCACACAATCTGGAATTAAACTCAGCTAATCTAAACCATGAACATGAACCATCCCTTGGTTAGATCTGCAACCCTCTGCTTCCAGCCCCAGCTCGTTTTCCCCGAGTTCAAGAGCAACAAATAAACCTCCAGAAAAAAAGAGGAATTGTGGCAGTGTCTCGTGCAGCCTGCTATTAAATAAGTCCTCACACAAACCATAATAAAATTCAATTTACTGGACTTTGTAAAACGTGATTCCCCACCTTGATAATTAAAAAGATACTGTAATAAAAGTCTTTAGTCCTCATGTGCTGCACATTTGTTCCCATCTGATTTTTATCCGAGCAGGGGGATTAAAAGAACATGGAATTGCTGGTGCAGCCTTTGCATGCAGGCACAATGTCAGGGAGATAATTCTGGTGTCACAAGAAATTCAGGCAAGAAATTCAGAGCTCTGAGGCCCCAGCAGCCCAGCATGGACCACCACAGCCCAGTCCTGCACCCTGCGGCATCAGCTGGGCTTCCCTGAACAGAGTATCCCAAATTTTGGCACCTCCCTTGGTCAGGACAGTGGGATTAGTGCTGCCTCTCCACTCTGGAGTCAGCACCAAGCTCAGAGCAAATTTGGAATTCATTAACAAGAGAAGCAGGGGTGCAGCACCAGCCCTTCCCATCCAGGTTTGCCAATGCTCAGGATTCTCCTACCTGGTTTCCAAGAGAAAAATGGGAAACTGATTGACTCAAACTGAGAAATCTGCACACTAAATCATTTTCCCTGACTTGAACAGGACCAGAAGGACAATCCTCTCCCAGGTTAAATCCCACACTCTACCTGAGCAGCTTCTTGTTTTCTCAGCAGCATCTTGGAGCACAGCACCAGCATTCCCAGGGATTTTTCCTGGTTTATTTGCCCCTTTTGACCCAGATTCTCCAAACCAGCTGGGGCTCCAGCCCCACTCACAACCACTCTCTGGGAAAACCCTGCAGATTCCCCAGAGCTGGTTTGATCCAGCTCCTCTGCAAGGCCAGAGCTTCCACAGGTTGGTTTGGGTTGGAGGGACCCAGCCCTTGGAATGGGAATTTCCATTGTTCCACTTGGCAAAAATCAAGAAATGTTTGTTTCCCCCAGCACGCTGGGGCTGTGAGCAGAGGAGGCTCCATGAGGGTCACTCTGGAATCTCCATCCTCACAGCCAGGAACTGAGCAGGAAAAGTGCTGGAAGCAAAACAGGATCAACCACAGGGAAACGCCACCAAGGACAACCCAGATCCCACAGAAATTTGGGATCATTTGGGTAGGAAGGGACACTAAAGGTCATCCAGGCCAACCCTTCACAGCAAGATCATAAAGATGTCAGGCAGTGCTCCAAGCTCATCCACATGGACACCATCTCTGGTTGAGGCAATTCCAGCTCCTGACTTCCCTTGGCTGATCCAAACACGGGATCTCAGCCCTTGGAGTGAGCACAAAATAGAAATCCTCCATCCAAACACATCCCCTTCCTAAAAACCAGGGAAACACACCCAACATGAGCAGGGCCCACACTGGCTGTTTATTGAACATGCACTCTGCACTTCAGGACAGGCTCCATCCATCCTGCATGAAAACACCCCCAAATCACAGGGAAAATCAGGCAAAAATCACTCTCCTGAAGCAGGAGGAGGCACAGGCAAAGCAGCATTACAAAGCCCACAAAAAACCTACGTTTTACCAGAGGAATTATTTTTAAATCTGCTCAGAAAACACACCCTCAAATCAAGTTAATTCCCAGCACAGGTTCTGCTACAATCCCAAAGAATATTAATTTGTAGGTCCATTTACTGTGGGAGCAGCCTAAAAGCACTGAAGCATTTTTATTTCACATATGGGCCTGGAATGAAGCTGATTTCTCCATATTTACCCAGACATGAAATAACATCTGTCCATGGAGCAGACAAAGCTCCAGGCTGGATAACTTCACCCGGATAAATCCCAAACTTAGATCATGCAAGGAGTAGCCAAGAGTAAAACATGAGAATAAATGAGAATGAACCATGAGGAGCAGCACTGCCGCAGGTTGCAGGGCTGGAATGGCTGATCCTGGAGCTCCTTTCCAGCCTCAATGATTCCATGAGATCAGGAATGGGATTCATCATCCCCAGACAGGGAAATGATGGAGAAAATGGGCTGGACTGGGAGGCTGTGCCCAAAGAGCAGCACAGGAGAGAGGACACAGGTTTGGAATCTGCAAAATCTCTGGCAAAAGAAGGATTTGAACCTCACTGAGCACTTCAAACAGTCCCACTGCAGAGACAAACAATGATGGGAAAAGCCAAACCAAAACCACCCAGAAATGCAAATAGTCATGGTGGGTTTTCTCTTTTGGGATCATTCTGAAATTGGAATCTACACCTTAAACCTGAGCTCAGCTGCTGCCAGACAGAGCAACCTCTGCCAGCTTCAACATCAAAATAAAATAAAATAGAGCTGTTAGGCCTTTGCATCACACTGCAACATTTTTCCCTATTAGAATTAAAAAAAAAAAAATCAGTTTATTGAACTATAAATTATATTAAAAAATATCATTCATTAACATAACTTAAAATCTGTCACAAAAAATCTTTAGAGCCATTGTGCCACAGAGAGGAAAAAATACAAATAACAACCTGTGCACACAGGTCAGGCTGAATTCCTTCTGCACACTCCAGAATCCAGGAGGAGTTAGGGAGGGAGTGCAGCTCGCAGCCCTGTCAGCACACGAGAGGGCACTGTTCTGTAGGCTCAGCTCAAAGCCATCCCCTGCTCCTGAAATCCATCCCTGGGCTCAGGGAGCTGCTCTGGACAGTCCCACCTGGAGCCAGAGGGAATGGAATCAGCATCCTCAGCTCCTGCCAGCCCATCCTTCCCCTCCCTGCCCAGCAGCAGCAATATTGGGGCAGGGAATGATGATAATCAAAGCACTTTTCTTGCCCCAGTTACCAAAGGTCTCATTTTTCAGCATTATGAGACAGGAGCTGACTCAGGACAAGGCTTTTGTTTTATTTTGTTTTTTCTGGGGGCATCAATCAGGTGTGATGGAGATTCGGGGTCTAAAAACCTTCAGGAGACTCCCAGGTCCAATCCAGGAGGGGAAAGTGATTTGAATTCAGCCCAATATTTAAGGTTTAAATGATCAATAAACTCAGCATTACAAGAGAGGAGCCCATTCAGGACAAGTTTTGGTGGTTTTTTTTTTTTTTTTTTTGTTTTTTTGGGGGGGTTTTTTTTGGTTTTTTTTTTTTTTTTTTTTTTGCTGGTGGCACCTGCATTGGATAAATGAGGTGTGATGGAGATTTCACATGGCATAAAAAACCTCCAGGAGACCCCCACATCCAACCCAAGAGGGAGAATTCAGATTTAGCCCAGTATTTAATGTTTAAACAAATGAACCCAAAAACTTGGATTAAATTCACTGGGAAGTAACAGGTTGGAAATTCAAGTGATGCTCCAGGGCCTCCAATCTATGATTCCAAGAGGTGCCAGCACCTCAGGATGCAGCAGGAGAAGAGTTTTGGCCAAAAAAGCAAATTAACCAACAGGTGTAAGAGAGCTCCAAGTCCCACAGAGCTGAAGCTGCCCCAGACTAAACCCTGTTGAAATCTGCTCCTTTCAGTAATTCCAGATTGACCTCATGCCACCACAACTGCCACATCTGTCACCTGCAGTTCTGCCACCTCCTCTGCCCTCTGAGCCCACAGTCCTGGTGCTCCCCACATCCTGCCTGCTCCTCCAGCAGCACATAAATAATGAAATTATTTCAGACACACTCAGCCCCACTCTCAGCTCCTGTGCTTCTCCTGCAGCACGTGTTGACAGATGCCACATTCCTGCTGCTGCAGGGCTCCTGGGGAAGCACGGGCAGACAGGAACAGGAGGGAGGCAGGAAATTGCTCTGTTTGGGATAAAAAGAAACGTCTGCACAGCTCCTGTGGGGACAGCCATGCTCCCACTGAGGCACAGGGAGCTGGGCCCCCAGATTCCATTTCCTGCCCCCCAGAGCAGCTGATTTCCCTCCCATTCCCACGAAAGCTTTTCAAATCTTGGAGATAAGTGACAAAAAAATTGATCAGTCCAATCATCCTGGCTGCTTTTTGCAGGGCTTTTTTCCTCTTTCTGAGCTGGATGTTATTTGGAATTGGGCATCACCAGCCCACTGTGGCAGCCTGGCACTGCCACCCCAGGGGCCACAGCCAGCTCAGGGCAAACCCAGGAAGCACTCAGCACCTTTTTGGTTTTCCAGAACATCCCCAAGAACCACTCAGCCCCTTCTTGGTTTTTTAGAACACCCCCAGGAATGACTTCACCACTTTTTCTTTCTCAGAGCAACTCCAGGAACCCTTCTGCCAGTTTTGGTTTTCCAGAACACCCCCAGGAACCCCTCAGCTACCTTCTGGTTTTCCAGGACATCCCCAGGAACTGCTTTGCCCCAAAAAGGCTTCAGAGCCAAATAAATTTTGTGATTAAATCCCTCCTGCAAGTTCTGAGCTGATGGCCCTGGGGAGGCTTCTCCCAGCTTCCACAGCCTGGAGATGCTGCCAGGCCAGCAGAGCTGTGTCCCCAGGGCCACCCTGCACCCCTGGAACACCAATTCTTTGTCCTTGGGCAGCCTGGGAGCTTCCTGAGCTCCTCACAGGGCTCAGGAGCTCATCCCCTGTGCCACACTGAGGGATGTTCACCCTCCCAGTCCCACCCAGCTGTGACCACAGGGATCTGCTCAGCTCCAAGGGCTCTGAACTTGATTTTTCACAGCACTCTGCTCCTCCCCTGCCAGAGCAGATGGATCCCAACAACCCCAATCCATGATGGACATGGTTCACATTCCAGGGGACAGCCAGAGGTGTTTCCTTTCCAGCTCAAACGATGACAAAACCAGGGGAACACCCCCAAACTCCTCAGCATCCTTCAGTCCCATCCCAACAGGATCACATGGAGAACATTATCTACCTCCTCTTGGAGGCACTTCACCTCCAGTCTGGAAGCAATTCAGCACAACACAGCTCATTAAAGTCACTCAGGTTTATGATTAAAGCAGCAAAATGGAATTGGACTGAAAGGCAGGACAGGCACAGCACAGCCTGAAGGAAAAATGGGATTTCAGGGAGCACAGAACCACTGGGATCAGTCCCCCAGCACAGGATCAGAACCAGAACTGATCATCAGTCACACAGCTGATCTGGAAATATTTTTATTCCCTGGTTTTCCTACACAGTCAAATATTTGTTTTCCCCAGATGACTTATTTTGGGAAGTGAATAAATGGGATTTAAGGGGGGGATTTATCACCACCCTCTGTTTCAGACGTCTGTCCTGATGGAACTCTGAACATGACAAGGGAATGGTACCTATGGAGATGTCTGGAGATAAATCAGATTGAAAGGAAAAGAAGAAAAAGGAGACACAGAGCTTCCTTTTAGGATTTTTCTCTAAAATCCACTGCTCATTTCAGAGTTCCCAGTGCAAGGCACCAAGCTGCCCTCAACTCCAAATATTCATAATATAAAAACACCTAAAAGCACCCAACAACCAACTGCTTTCTTTGACCAGTGTGTCCTTTAAATATTATTTTGTGATGCCTAATGAGAGAAAACTCATTAGAGTAACGAGCTCTAGGAACTTCACTCCCTTGAGGACCACAGCAGGGACACAGGAGCCAGCACCTCGTGGTGGGACCTGCAGCCAACAAGGATCTTCCTGTGGTCTCAATCTCCTGTAAATCCCCAGGAACAAAAATCCCTTCCCCTGCAATACCAGAGGATTTTCAAGCGCATTTCTTCACAAAGCTGTGAGTCCTGAAGGGACCATGAACTCATCTGTGCTGACCTCCTGCACCGCCCCAACAATCCCATTTCCTCACTCCCCCACTCCATAAACCCCCAAAACTACATAAAATCCTAAAATTGGGGTTCTGGCTGAGCAGCCTGCTGTGCAGGGCTGGTTTGAGGAGCAGCAGGGGACAGCAAATCCTCTGTGGCACTTCCATCACAAAGGCTGGGCCTTGGCCAAGGCAGAAAGTGCTGGGGTTTCACTTCCAGCTCGGATTCTCACTCTATCTTATCCTTTTGTTTCCAAAGTTTTCTCTTTCAAAACAATCCCAGTGCATAAATACCAACTCACTCCATTTATTTTAGCTTTTTCTTCAGAAATGCAGTAGATTAAGAGCTTTTCAATCTCTTGCTCTCGTTTTTTTAGCCCTTTTTTTTCACACTAACTTCTACATTTTGACATCCTTTGGAAAAGAAAAATAGGACCAGTTTGGTGAGGGACATGGAGCTTCCCTTCACACCCATCCCAGCACCCCAGTGACCTTTTGGGAGCTCCCAAAGGTTTTATTTATTCCCTTGGAAGTGCCATGGGGAGCACCCCTGCCTCAACCCCAGCTCCAGCTGCATCCCAGCCCTTTTCATCTCCGTGGGCTGAGCTTTGCAAAGCTCCCAGAGCACAGCTCCTCCACCACCACCCTGCCCTCCCCAGCCAAGGCTGAGCTCCAGCAGCAGGAATTCTATCAGGACTCGGGGTCGCCAAGGAGGGGATGGAACAAGAGCAGGCCAAGCTCACTGAGCCCAAGCACCAACCTCCCTGATGAGGAGGATTTTTCTTTCAGATGTCTCAGCCAGTTTTGGATCCTTTGGTGTGGCTTCAGCCTGTAAAACACTAATTGTTCTCCTCAGATACACGGCCAGCCCTCCAGAAAAACACCCGGCTTTATTCCAGCTACCTTTGTCAAGCAAATCCTTCAAGGATGAGGCAACTTTTTGCTTGACCTCCATTTAACCAGTGTCCACCAGAGCCCACATTTGTCTCCAGAACCACAACTGGAACAGTTTATTGGGGCTTTCTCCTCCCCTGCAGGAAAGCAGAGCCATCAAGGGATGCTTTACTCAGCTGTGAAGTTCAATCTGAGCATTGAAGCCACAGCTGCTTTTCCCAGTGTTCTCCAAGGAAAACACAAAATTATCCATTAGTGCAGGGCACTGGGAGCAGAGAATTTGGGACCAGCCATCACTCAGGAGCAGCTCTCCAGGAGCACAGGCACTAAGCGGGAATTGCTAAATGAAGTCCTCACATTTCATTAACAAAGAGCCCTCGGCTCCTTTATCCGGCAAATCCGGCTCTTAGGCCGAGTCATAACAACCCATAAAACTGACTCGGAGCCTTCCAGCAATGCCTGCAGCTCTGAGGAAGAAGCTGAGCAGGCAAACCCGAGTCACCACAGACAGAAACGTGTTACTCCAGTGAGAAATGAGTTACCACGAGTCAGGGCTACCAGTGCCACCCCATGACTCAAGCCAGGGCAGCTGCTTTCATTCCCACCCAAGCCTCAACCATCAAAGGCTCCAACAAATCCCGGCTCTTCCCAACCTTCTTGCCCACCCAACAGCTATAAACACCCAGCGAGCCTCTCTGGTGAGTAATGGGAACAGAATCTGTTCCGTGGCCGCGCGAGCGCTCGCCGGGGGCTCTCTGGTGGATTTGGCCTCGTGTAAACGTGCAACGTGATGTGATTTCCCACAAATGTTCCTGCCAGCGGGGTTCTGCGCTCATCCCCAGCGGCTGGGGAATAAACAAAGGAGCAAAAAACACCAGCGAGGCTCAGTGCCGGGTTTGGGATTGGAAAATATCCGTGGAGGATGAGCACGTGACGGGAGCGGGGCTGATGCACGGGATTGGCTTCCCCGTGTTGGGAAAGAGGGAGAATTGGCCTTGATTCCCTCTCTACTTCTGCAGCCTCCTTTAGGAGAGGAAACAGAGGTAACAATTCATAAACCAATAAAATCCCATCTGAAAACCATCCCAGAAATTGGTCAAGCGCTCCCCAGCCCACCTCGGGCGCTGCGTGCCGGCACACGCCAGAGCTGCGAGGTGATGAAACGGGCGGGGGGCTCGGGCTGACAGGAGCATGAAAGGATTTCAGACACTCGAGCCACGGGGATGGCTCAGGTCACACATGGGGCTGCTCCTCCTGACAGGCTCCATCTGGGATCAGGAACAGCTGGGAGGAAGATTGAGTTACACAGGCACGGGGAGAGCACGACCGGAGCGGCGGAGACGCCCAGGTGCTCATCCGGACAGAGATGCCAGGTTTTCCAAGGCCTCCGTGAACCTCCAGTCCCTCTGCACAACAGAATTCCTGTTTCCAAGGGCCCTCACCATGAGCTCTGGGAACAACTGGAACAAAGATCCTGGATTTTCCAAGGCTCCATGAACCCCTCAATTCACTCTGTACAAGGATATCCCTGTTTCCAAGGATCACCATTTTCACACTTCACCATGAGCTTTAGGAGGAACCAAAATTCCCACGTTTTCCAAGACCTCCATGAACCTTGATTCACCCTGCACAAAAACATCTCTGTTTTCAAAGTCCCTCACCACACTATGCAGGAGCAACAGGGAGTAAAGATCTTGGGTTTTCCAAGGCCTTCGAGAATCTCAATTCACTCTGCACAATATCCCTCTTTTCCAAGGCTCCACCACCTCTTCCTGCAATTAAAATCTGAGATGCCAGGGAGCAAAATACGGAGCCCAGACCACCAAAAGTAAAATTCAAATGCAAGCACAGCACAAATATTCCAGCATTAAAACCTTTGGAAGTGGCATTCAACAGGAAAACAGCACAGAAATGCAATGAAAGAAATGCAGTACCTGGCACAGGTGTTCAGGAGGGGAATTCTCACAGTGTGGAGTCAATAATCCTGCCTGGAAAAAAGAGAGAAGGAAAATTAATATTCTATTAAAATTTAAAATAAAGATATCCTCTAATTGAACAAAATATATACAATTAATTCATTAAAGCTGTTAACACTTAGATTTACTGATTAAATAGTAGGGACTTTGGGGTTGTATTTTTCTTTACACCAGGAACTTCTGATAATAATAATAATTTTGAATAATTATTAATATTTATTTATAATTAATAATTTTTAATAATTCTCCTCCTTTTATTCTCCAGAAATAGTTCATTCTAACAAATAAAAGGTTTGGAAGAAAAATATTAAGCAGTCTCAAAGGAATCCTTTCATATGGAAGTAACATGCACAGGTTCCTCCAGCAGCTGATTCCTTCAGGCACCAAATCAGGGAATTTTTTGGGAGTATAAATATTAGGAATAGCCACACATCCCATTTACTCCACGGAACTCTGGAAAAACCTTCAGGAAAGACCATTTTATTTTCATTTTCTCAGTTAAAAAAAATAAAATCAACAGTTAAACACCTAAAACTTCAGGACATGCTTGGCCTCAATGATCCTAAATGTCTTTTCCAATCTAAATGATTCTGTAATTCCATTCTTGTCATTCCCAGTGATGTCCACTGGCACTGATGGCTTAACAACCAACCAGGTTCGTTAGAGCAGCAAGAACAAGGTCCAAAATCCAAATGCCACTAAAATCCCAATAAATCCTCATCCATTAGAGCCAACATTGGCATTTCCTGCCTCTCAAGTGAGGGGACACATCCCTGGAATGTTCCAGGGCAGGATGGACGGGGCTGGGAGCACCCTGGGATGGTGGAGGTGTCCCTGCCATGGCCGGGGTGGGACTGGAGGAGTTTTGAGGTCCCTTCCCACCCAAACCATTCCATGATCTCACCCAGAACCACAGCTCTTGGGAAACGAGCCAGAATCCCCCTCCATTCCCTCATTTATTACAAATCCATGATTTTTTGGAAACAGCTCCTGATTTCTGAGCGTTCAGGGCTGGCAGAGCTGCAAATCCTTTGGACTCAGAGCATCCATGGGGGAATCCCCACCGAGCTTTGCTCCACACCCACTCGGGGAACACTGAGAGCAGGACAGCTCCTACCAGGCTCACAAACACACCCAGAGGGGAACGTGCCTCCCTGCTGAGCACCAGGGAATTCCCTGTCAGAGCATCCATGGCAAAGCTGCTGCACAACAAACAACACAAAGCATCCCCTCAAATCACGGCCAGGGCTTGCAGTGCTCCAAGGAATGCTCAGGATATAAATATTTATGGGGCTTGATGAACTGCAGCCCCGCACTAATGAAAGCAAGGCTGGAGAAATGGGCCTGGACTGTCCTCTGCCCAAAAGGAGGAGGATTGGAGTGTAAATGTTCCTGCTCCATGAAACAATTCCTGCACACCAACAGCAGGGAATCTTCCCCTGGAGCTGCAGAGGGAACCCAGCCAAGCTGGGCCAGCAGTGCCCAGGTGTGCAGATGTCACCAGGACACCTGGACTGGGCTAATCCTGAGCACAGCTGGGATTCCAACCCCATTTCCCTCTGTTTGAACCTTGTCCAAGGCACATACAGGGAGGAAAACCCTTCTGGGAAGGGGGGATGGCACCCAGGAGGTGAGCACAGGGAATCCTCCTGCCCGGGGTCAGCAGGGGAAGGAGGGGATTCTTCCCTTCTATCCCGCTCAGGTCAGACCCCACAGCAGCTCCAGCTCTGGGAACTCCAACATCAGGACATGGAGCTACTGGAGTGAGTCCAGAGGAGGCCAAGGAGAGGCTCTGAGGGATGGAAACCCTCTGGAGCCAGGCTGGGAGAGCTGAGGTTGTTCAGCTGATCCAGGGAGAGCTCAGAGCCCTTTCCAGGGCTTAAAGGGGCTCCAGGAGAGCTGGGGAGGGACTGGGGACAAGGCATGGAGGGACAGGACACAGGGAATGGCTCCCACTGCCAGAGGGCAGGGCTGGATGGGATATTGGGAAGGAATTGTTCCTGTGAGGGTGCCCAGAGCAGCTGTGGCTGCCCCTGGATCCCTGGCAGTGCCCAAGGCCAGGCTGGACAGGGTTTGGAGCACCCTGGGACAGTGGAAAGTTGGGAATCCTCACGGCAGGAGCTGGATTTGAGGACTTTCACAGATCCCACCCAAGCCATTCCATGATTCAGGCATTGGGGATCCCCTGATCAAACACACAATAATTCCCATGCCCAAATTTCCATCCCAGTTCCAGGATAAGGAGGTGGCACCTTCAGGAAGCCAAACCCCCCAAGGCTCTGGGAGACTCCTGAGTGCAGAACTGCAGCTGTGAGCAGCACCAGCCCTTAGTGCTGCAAACTCCCATGGGGAATTCTTGCAGACACCCTGCCCTGCCCAGTGTTATCCAGGAATTCCATAAAAACATGGACTTTTCCTTCCCCATGGCATTCCATCCCCCCTCAAAAAACCACCTCGACAAGAAATGTCTGCCTTGAACTCATGGGAACTTCAAAGAGGAAAAGCTGCTCATCCCAGGAAATGTTTCCTCCAGAGTCTCCCAGGCGTCTGATAAATTCATGGATTCTCCCAGCCATTCCCAGCTGCCTGATAAGCTCCTCCTGAAACTCCTCCAGAAGGATCAGGGAGTGAGATCACAAAAAAACCAACCCAACCATGTGGCAGCAGCTCTGGCCTCAATGGCTTTCCAAGGAAATCAAAGCTCTCTGCATGTTCCACTTGCTCTGGATGCACTCTGGGAACAATCAAAGCCACATTTGGTGGCATTCAGCTCCACCTCAGCCACTCCAGCAGAATTTAGGTCAGCCTGACCCTCCCAGGATGAGCTTCCCAAGGGATTCAGGATCAAGGCAGGACTTTTACAGAGCAGCTGGCAGCCAGCACCTCCCACAGCTCCATCCTCTCCCAAAGCCTCCGTGAGCCAAGAGTTACACTTGGAAAAGGCTCAGAACTCCTTGGAAAAACAGGGCTGAGCCCTCATCCACAGTGAAGGCAGGTTTGTCCTTAGCACCTGCACTTCCCCATGGCACCAGAGGCCCTCTCCTGCCAGGTGGGGACATTCCAGCCCCTGCAGGAGCCACCAGCTCTGTTTGCACCATTCCCATTTCAAGCAGGGAATCAGGCACAGGAAGTTTGCTGTGGCACTTGATTTAAGCAGGACCATCTCTGCTGGCTGGGAGTGAAGCTTTTCATCCCAGTTTTTTTGGGATTAGGGTTCAGGATATGGTTCCTCTTGGCTGCATGGAAGGAACTTGATGTTTTCTGCCCAAACAGTCCAAGGGGATGGGATTAATTCTGGCAATATTTGGTGGAACAGAATCCCAGGTCCAGCATGATCCCTCAGCTGCCTCCAGAGGGATGGAGGGAGGCAGAGTGCTGGGAGGGGGAGCCTTTCCTATCCAAAATCTCATGTTTTGACTCCATTCCATTCCAAAAAGGGAAAAAAAAACTCCAACACCAAAGGAACAAACCCTCAGCCTCCAAGGTCTTGTTTTCATTCCTGTGTGGAACTCAACCCCTCTGGCTCTGTACAAAACCCAGATTTTGTTTTATGGGCACTTTTAACTTTCCCTCCACCAGCATTTCCATCCCATACAGGTGGAGCTTCCAGCAGGAGGGATTGCTCATCCAGGGATCAGTTACCTGCTTTCCACAGGGATACAAAACCCTCTGGTTCCAAAGACAATTCCTGAATTTCAGCCTCCATAAAGACAAAAGAATTCCAGGATAACCTGTCCTCTCTTCCTGCAGCTTCCCCTGGCAAAATTGGGATCCAGCTCCATCCCATCAGAGCCCCCCAAAACCAAGCACTGAGTGGCTGCATCCACATTCCCACCTGGATTTAGCAAACTTTTCCCATTTTCCCATCATTCCATGCCCATTTTGTGGGCTTATTCCACATCTCCCTGATGCAGGATCTTCTCCAGAGCCTGCAGCTTTTCCCTGGATGAGCCATTTATCTCCAAACCCAAATAAAGAACATTTTTAGGCTAGGCCATTGCATGGGAAAGATGCACTTTGAGTGAACAGCTTGAATTAATGAGCCAGTAAAACTTAAATTGACCTTTTTTGTAGTTCTTTGCATTAAAGGGAGCATCAAACTTCCCCTTTTTTTACTGTTGGAATGGCAGAAATGGGTGAATAGAGCTCAGTTATGGTATCAAGTGATGCATTTCAGGTTTGCTGTCAAACAAATAGAGATAAAACCCCCTTTTCTCTGGGAGAGCCTTTTACTGACTGATAACCAGGATAATTAGATTTTAACTGGGCTGCCCACAAAGAAGCAGCATTCCAACCATCCCCTGCCTCCTTCCCAGCTCAAAAGGCTTTGCAGGGAGAAGCAGGAACCATTACATCCCCATTTCAACAGAATCCTTGTGTTTCCCAGAGCAAGGCCATTAAAAGATGCACTGATACCTCCAGGATTGGGTTCCTCCATTTGGGGAAAATGGGATGTTCATTTATCAGGGCTGTGCTGCAACCTGATCCGAAATAAAATCCATTTATTTCCACATTTGCTCCAGCTAAGGCTGGGATACTGAGCCAGCTGTGCTGCAGATGTGCAGCTCCTGCACCCCGGCAGTGCCCCCAGTGCCACCCCAGGCTTTTGGGGGCTCTTCCTGCACATCCCAGGGGAAATTTGGTCTCAGCAGAGAGAAATGGAGCTCAGGAGGGGTTTGGAAAAGCTGCCAGGACCTGGATGCACACGGGATGAGCCAGGTCCTGCCCCAGCCCAGCTCTTCATTCTCCAATTCTCTCCCTGAGAGCCCCAAGCACTCCAGGTGTTCATAAATTCATTTTTCAGTTTCCAGGGATGGTGCTGCACCTCCCCAGCCAAGGATGGGGTCAAATCCTGGACTCATTTCACTCAACCCAGCAGAGCCACCTTGGCAGGGACACTGCCCCTCCCTCCCTTGGGGACAGCATTCCCAAATCTCTGCCTCCAGCAACAAAGTCCTTCACCAAACGTGGGATTTCTCCTTGTCTCCCCTCAATTTTTATTTTTTTTTTTAATTTTCAGTTAGGAGGGAAATGAGTGCTTTGGGATAAAGGGGAAGAATTTTCCAGTTAGGAAAACAAACCAGCCCAGCCATCCCCACTTCCTAAAGCAGATGACAACCATGGGGGCACCAGCTCCTGCTTCCCATTCCAGTTTCCTCCAGTGCCAATTCCCAAATCAGAGCCCTCTTCCCACCAGCAGCCCCTGGAGGAACAGGAAAAGAGCTCCTGAAAAAACCAGATTTTTCCCCCTAGGAAATCCCTCCCTTTTTCCCCTAGGAAAAGCACGGATACAAGCACTTGCTGCAGAGGTTCAAGAGTGCAGCCAAAAATTCCAGGACCTCTAAATAAGGTTTATGAAGCTCTTCAAACACCTGACAGGTGAAGGCAAGCCCACAACTGAATCAGAGGCTCTCAGAAAAAAAAAAAAAAAAAAAAATTAAAATAAATTTGAAAAGCCGAGCTCAGCTGCTCTTTAATCCTAGAAATATTCAGACCCTGTGGTCACGTAAAGGAGCTTTAAAGCTCTCCTGGTACCCAGCACAGCCCGGGAAGGATCCCAAGCAAGGCACGGGGCCGTTTTTCCCTTAATTAGCCCCAAAGTGGCGGCACCTGCGCAGCCCGGGGGGGTTAATTGGTTAATTAGTTAATTAGTGGGGCGGGGCCACTGATGAGCCCAAGCGGTTCCAGCTGGGAGCGGAGCACGCTCAGCTGGGGAAGGAAAGCAAAAGCGACTTTCAGACAAAAGGGAGGAAAAGCATCCCAAGGCCGAGAGACGCATGGAAATCTCGCAGCAGCTTCGGAGGCTCTGGCTCAGCCCCAGGCGCTGCTTTTCCTGCACAATTCACAAGGACTCCGCTCCAGAGGGAGCACAAAGCGCCTTTGTTCCCCTGCCCCAGATGTGAGAGCGGGGGAAGCCGAGAGGGGCAGGTCGGGGTGGCACAGCCTGGGATGGAGCCCCCCAAAAATCCCAGAGTGCAGGGGAAGCATCCGAACAAACCCAGCAGTGTCCAGAGCAGGACGGGTTTGGATTCGGGGTTTTTTTGCAATAATAATAATTTAAAAAGAGGATTTTCAGCGGCAGAATGTTGTGTCCTTCCAAAGGGAGCAGAGGGATAGCACAAACCCCCCAAAATTCGGATTTCAGGGAGGCTGCTCAGGCGGAGCTCACGGGACGCAAGGAGAGCAATAAAACCAGCAAAACCCAGCCCAACAACAGCCAAATACTCATTACAGCTAAAATCGGTTAAAAAGGGGGGATTAGGAGGAAAACCAGCCGTACCTCGGGGTGCCAGCGGAGCACAGGAGCAGCAGGGATGAGGTTTGGGACAAATGGAGAGGAAAGCAGAGCGGAGCAGGGAGCATCCCGCGAGGCACGAATGGTTCCCATATCCTGAGCCTTCCCAGCCCCAGGGCTGAGGGGCTGGCACCGAACCCTGCTCCGAGCGCAGGGGAAGGAGCAGGACGGGCTCTGCATCCCACACAGCTCCGGGCAGGAACCCGGGCACGGCTCAGCCTCCCTCCCGAGCATCCCGGGAAATCCAAAATTTAGCTCCAACAGCGGCGGGTTGGGGACGCACAGGGGACAGAGAGCTCAGGACAAAGAGGGGACACACAGCTCCCTGACCTACTACGGACACAGAAGCGACACAGAGGGGACAGAAACCTCACTGACCTGCTGGGGACACAGGGGGGACAAAAAGCTCCCTGACCTGCCGAGGACAGAGCACACACACACCTCAGTGCTGAGCTCCGGCGCTGGAAGGTGCCCAAAGTTCCAAAAATAGGCGACAAAACTTCCATGGCGCCTCATCCCCCAAATCCAGGTGGTCGCCAAGACCGCTGCTGCCCCTCAGGAAGAGGGAAACCCGCCTCTAATTCACTTACTGTCCCTAAAAACTCAGAAATGATGAATAAACGCCACCAAAGGCTCTTCCCGGAGCAGAACCAGAATTTCTGGGCGGTTTTAATCCCGCAGGCAGGTGGGAAATGGGCTGGGCGGGGCTCGCCCGTCCCAATCACCCCAATTATCACCGCAATCACCCCATAATCACCCCAATCACCCCATAATCACCGCAATCACCCCATAATCACCTGCAGCTGCTCTGGGCGGTGATGGCCCCACCTGGGCAGCGCTGGGCACCTGCAGGGCACCAGGGAAGGGCATTGGCTGCTCCCATCCCTGCGGATCCCAGAGCCCTACCCGGAGCTGTTCTCTCCAGGAATGGGTTCCTGGTCCTTCCTCAGGGAGCTGAGCAGCTCAAGGGATGCTCTGCTCCTTCCAGCCTCGCTCAGAGAATCCCTGGCTGGAATTGTCCCGTTTTCCAGGGGTTTTCTTCAAAAGAAGTGGAAAAGGATCATCCCATCCCACCCCTGCCATGGCAGAGACACCTCCCACCATCCCAGGTTGCTCCAAGCCCTGTCCTGGAAATAAATTTGGAGCAAACTCGCTGAAATGCAGCAATTTCATGCGATGAAAGTAACACCACTCATTGCAGCAGAGAATGTTCCTGTGGGTTGTCCCAGCTGAAGTCCTCACCTTTGCAGTGAACTTGAGCTCCTCATTTCTGTGCTGGGAGTGATTTCTGTGCTGGCTCTGTAAAATCTGCCCAAACTCAGGGAAATGGCATTTCTAGCATCCACAGGTTTGTCTGGAATCTTGTTGGATAAAGTTACAAAACATAGCCTGCTCTGCAGCTGAAAGTTTGGAGAAAAAGTTCCAAACAGAGAAAATACAATTTTTTTTTAATGTGTGAACAGCTTCACCTCCCAGGGACGGTGCCACGGGCTGTGCTGATGGTGTGGCAAGAATTCCAAGGGAATTCCATGGGAAAAATGGAGGTTTTCAGCACCCAAACCATCCCACTCCCAATTTCTCAGCAGCGTCCTCCATCCCTGCTGCCTCCTTGGAGAATTCCCAGCCTGTCCCTGTCAGGAGGGTTCTCCTTGGATCAGCTGTGGCAAAATTGAAAGGAAGAGAGGAGAAAGCTGAGCTGCAGGAGGAAGAGGAGAAAAGGCTTTTTCAGGCACCAGGGATTTACCAAGCTCCAAAGGCTCCAGAGCTCTGCCCACCCAAATCCCGGTGTCTTCTCCCAGTCCATCCCAGTTTAACTCCCTGGAAGTGCCCTGGGATCTCTGCCTCATCCTCCTCCCTTTCCAGGTGGAAATCTCTCTGTGGAATTACAAAGCTCTGGTGTGGATCCAGCTGTCCCTCCTCCCTTGGGGACAGCCAGGGATCCACCAGCAGTGGTAGCCAGGAGATAAAATGCCCTGCTGGAAGTTTGGGAAGGAGGGGAAATGGGATATCAGTAACTGGTGTGGGTTTCTGCCAGCTCTGGAGCCTGCAGAGGTGAGAAAACAAACAAACAGCAAAGGGAGGAGCTCTGGTGTGAGAGCACAACGGGGCTGGGGGAGATTTCCAATTCCATCTGCCCTTGGATAAAGGCAGATAATGAAATACCTCTGGAATGAGGAAAAATATTTCCAATGTGATGGAAAAGCTGTTAGCAGGGGGCAGCAGCTGCAGGGGTTTTATCTCCCTCGCCAGGACAAAGGTTCATTAATCATCTGGCACTGCTTTATGCACCCATCTTATCTCCCCAAAGCTCCTGTGCTCCCTCCCAGGACACCCTGGAGCAGCACTGGAATATTGATTCCTGCTCTTGTGTCCACGTTCTTCTCTGGGAGATGGGAACACGGGCATGGCTCTGCCCCAAAGTGCACCAGAGCATTTGGGATAAAACTGGAAAATCCTTTGAATAATGAGGGGAAATCTCACAATCATGGGATGGGGGGAAGGGACCTTAAAGCTCATCCAGTCCCACCCCTGCCATGGGCACCTTCCACTATCCCAGGGTGCTCCAAGCCCCTCCAGCCTGGCCTGGGACATTCCAGGGATGAGGAATCCACAGCTTTTCTGGGCAACCTGTTAAAATCCAGGGCCTGCAGGAAGGTGGATATAAGGCCACAAGCAGGAATGAAGCCAGAGGTGCCCAAAATCCCTTTTCTCTTGGGAAACCTTTGGAGAACACAGCTGGTGGAGACCCTGATCCTTCCTTAGCTCTGGAAAAATGGGAATATTTATCTGCCTCTCCTGGCTCAGCAGATTAGATTCCCCAGCCATCAGCTGTTGTTTTTTATAATTTTTCCTGAATCTCCTGGCAAGAGATTCCCTTCCCTGACATCCTAAACAGGGGCTGTGCTCGTGCCTGGGTTGGGAACAGGCAGAGGAAGCCGAGTTTGAGGAATCTCAGCTGGGGAAAGCCCAAATCCCAATTTCCCATCAACCAAGCAAGCACTTAAGCCTGGCTGACACCACAGAGGAGCTGCTGAGCTCTGAGCTCAGCTTAACCTCTGTAAAACCACCCTGAGAGCACTCCCAGCAGCTTCCCACTGGGAATTGCTGCTTAGCTCCAGCCTGGAGCAGCACCAACCTGGGGAAGGGCTCGGGGCTGGGGGTCAGAGCCATGAGCAGGATCCAGGGGTGGAATCTCAGCAGGATCCAGGGGTGGAATCTCAGCAGGATCCAGGGATGGAATCCAGCAGGATCCAGGGATGGAATCTAGCAGGATCCAGGGGTGGAATCCCAGCAGGATCCAGGGGTGGAATCCCAGCAGGACCCAGGGATGGAATCCCAGCCGGAGCAGTGGGATCAGGGCTGGGATGGGCACAGGCTCTGGAGAAAGGCTGGAGAAGAGCCAGAGGGTTAAACAGAAACCCTCTTTGCCTGATGAATAATTCCTGTGGAAACAGCAAAGGGGATGAGCTGAATGTGGAATGGGTGGCAGGGCTGGGAGGTGACCACCAGAGTGATGACCACCAGACCTTCTGAGTGATCCCAGAAGGAGTTTGAAGCTGGTTTTGGAGCACTGGGGATCACTGGGTGGGACTGGGATCGCTGGGTGGGATTGGGATCGCTGTTCTATGGGACAGCAGTGACACCATGTCCACACCGACGTCACCGCTCTGCTGGGAACACCCAGAGCTGTCCATGAGTGACAGGAAGGCCTGGAATGAAGCAGAGTGGGGAGGAGAAAGGCCGTGTTCCTGCAGGAATGACCTTCCAGGAGGTGGAGCCTGAAGAGCTCCAAGGCCGCACTCCTCGCTCGGGCCTGAACTTACGCAATGATTTATTTGCATCCTGCCTGAAAACAAATGCATGTTTTACATATTTATATCATAAGATAAAGTGATCCTGCAGCTGATCAAAGCCAGGGCAGATCTGGAGGCGATTACAGCAAGTGTTTGCTTAACTGAGGTCATGATGCACTCGGAGCGGGCGAGGCTCCGGCTCTGCTCCGCACATGTGAGCGCTCCAGGAAGGTCGGGAGAGGCCCTGGCTCCAAGCGCTGCCTGTCCAAGAGCTTCAGCAAAGCTGAACCTGGTCCTCAACCCGGCCTGGGGACAAAGGATTGGTCAAGGGGAGCAGCGTGGTGCTGTTTGTGAAATGAAGTTGAGTTTGAAGAGGTTTGTGCCAGATGGAAGCTCAGTTTGCCTTCATTTGGAGTTCTGGAGAGGATGAGGGAGCTGGGAAGGGAATGGAGAATCCTGAGGGAAATGGGAAGGGAATGGAGAATCCTGAGGGAGCTGGGAAAGGGAATGGAGAATCCTGAGGGAGCTGGGAAGGGAATGGAGAATCCTGAGGGAGCTGGGAAGGGAATGGGGAATCCTGAGGGAGCTGGGAAGGGAATGGGGAATCCTGAGGGAAATGGGAAGGGAATGGAGAATCCTGAGGGAAATGGGAAGGGAATGGAGAATCCTGAGGGAGCTGAGGGGGCTCAGCCTGGAGCAAAGGAGGCTCAGGGGGGCCCTCCTGGCTCTGCACAGCTCCTGCCAGGAGGGGACAGCAACAGGGACAGGGACAGGAGCAGAGGGAACAGCTCAGGCTGGGCCAGGGCAGGCTCAGCTCGGACAGCAGCAGGAATTTCCCATGGAAAGGGGGGTCAGGGATGGGAACTGCCCAGGGAGGGCTGCAGTGCCCATCCCTGGAGGTGTCCCAGCAATTCCTGAGCTGGCACTCGGTGCTCTGGGCTGGGGACAAGGTGGGGATGGGGCACAGCTGATCCCAGAGCTCCTTCCACCCTCAGAGATCCCGATCCCATCCTGGGGATGAGTCTGTCCAGCACTGTCTGTGTCCTGGCAGGCCGGGCTGTGGCTGGGAAAGCTGGAGACAGAGGGGACAGGGATGCTCCACTCTGCACACCCTGGGCTGGCCTTGGAGGGATTTTCCTGGTTGGAATCTGAGGTTACCACTGAACCACACAGTTGGGAATGGGCAAAGGATAAAGTGGATGCAGAGTTTCCCCCTGGAAAGCCCTGCAGTGGCTGGGCAGAGGCTCCGAGACCCAGGGATGACCAGTCCAGCCTGGCACTACACTGGGATATACTGGGAATGCTGATCCCACCCCTCAGGCTGGGTGTCCAGGAGACTTTCGCAGCATCCACCCCTTTGGGAAATCCAGGCTGATGCTGGGGCTGTCCCTGGTGCATTCCCTGCTGCTTCACTAAATGTCATCACAGAGGGTTTGATTTCTGCCTGCTCCCACTGAAACAGCAGATTCCCGCTCTTACACCAGAGCCTGGGTTCCAGCACGTGAAGAGCCAAATTCTCACTGAAAACCAGTCAGGAATTTGCCTTCTCCAGAGTTTCCAGCCCTGCAAAGCCACGTCGGGACCTTCCCCTCTTTCCACACAGCACAAACGCCCGTGCCAGGCTCAGGGGACAAATCCAGCCGGGATTTGCCATCCCTGGGATCTCATTCCCGGCCACATCTGGGACCCTGCCGGCTCAGGAACATCCCCCTCCCGTTTCAGGGGATGCTGAAATGAAAACCACATCCTTATCTCTGTCATCCCCCTCCCGCAGCTCATCCCTGCATCCCCGGCTCCGTCCCATTGCCGAGCATCCCCGCAGCCGGCGGGGCCCTGATCCGTCCGTGCGTCCCGGGAGGCTCCGGTGCCTGCGGAGCCCCAGCCTTCATCGCCGAGCCGGGGATGTCAGCGGGACGCTGATAAGAGCCTCGCCCAGCTCGTTATCGGCGTGTGCGGGGCGGGATGGAGCAGCCGCAGCTGCTGCTCGGGGGGATTCCTGCGGGCTCGGCTGCCTTGGGGAACGCTGGGAAACCACAGGAATTCCTGGCCAGGCTTTCCCGGCAGTGCCAGCCGAGGTGACGGCAGGTCAGCGGCTGCTGAACTCAGGGATGCTCCAGCTCTGCTGAGCATCTCCTCTCCTCTTTCTCCTCTCCTCTTTCTCCTCTCCTCTTTCTCCTTTCCTCTTTCTCCTCTTCTTTCTCCTCTCCTCTTTCTCCTCTTCTTTCTCCTCTCCTCTTTCTCCTTTCCTCTTTCTCCTCTCCTCTTTCTTCTCCCCTCTTTCTCCTTTCCTCTTTCTCCTTCCCTCTTTCTCCTCTCCTTTCTCCTCTCCTCTTTCTCCACTCCTCTTTCTCCTTTCATCTTTCTCCTCTCCTCTTTCTCCTCTCTACTTTATCCTCTCCTCTTTCTCCTCTTCACTGTCTCCTCTCCTGCTTCTCTTCCCTGTTCCACAGATTATTTTTTTTTTCCCCTGTATTTAGTTCCTTACACACCACTGGAAGAGAAGCCAAAGCTCCAGCAGCCCCCACCAGCTCAGCTCACTTGTGTTCATTTCATTCCCAGCTTCTCATGAACCCCAACTTCCCCAGCGGTTCCACCTCTGGAAATTCCTGGGGATTTTCCCACCCTGTGAAAATGTCCCTGGAAAACAGCAAAAGCCTGGAAATGTAACAAAATAATAATAATAATAATAAAAAAGGGCTATGGGTTTGTCTTTTAGAAATCATCTCAGCAGCGTGAGCAGGTTGGAGCAATCTGGGCACAGGCTCTGCCATGGAAAAGGGATTATTTGGTCTATAAAGGGATTTTGATACAAAATACGTGAAAGAACCGAGACTTCCTGTAGCCAAATTCCTGCATAAAACATAAAACCGGCCCAGACATCAAACAGCATCTCAAAAACTTTCCAGCAGATCCATTAAGAGCTGGGTTTCTAAGGAAGCCAAGGGAACCAGGGCTGCCACCCAGCATTTTGCTGCTTTTATTTGGGAAATTTCGTGTTTCTCACCACCTGCACTCACTAAAAAGGGCTCACCATGAGTTTTAAGGAAATTTCTTTGTTTAATTGGCAGAGGGGGTGAATCCAGGCTGGATTCTGCCAGATTGGGGAGCAGAGGTGCCACAACCATCACTCCACTTGGCACCCCCAGATGCTGATCTGTTTCCTCAGGTGCACACCAGCTGTGGGGATGGATGAAGGCCAGCACGCTCAGCCTCCCCATATCCAGGGAAAACCAGACCTTTGGGATCTGCCCTTCTGCTTCCAAGACCTTCTTCAATATCCCTGAGTTTAAGTGATGCCCCAGAAATGCTCCTCCACCAGGGTGGAAATGGGGAAATAACCTCCAAATAAAGGTTCCACATCCACTTCCCTCCCCAAAATCCACCCCCCTGGATCAGCCTCCATGCTCTTGGCAATCCTAATGCTGATTTTCCAACTGCACTCCCCAAACCTCTGCAAAGGGTAGATTTCATCCTTCTTATCTCAGCTTGGAGACAACATTTATCTTCCTGACAGCAATCAGCTTGATCCCCAGCACAGAGACAAAGGGAAAGGCCACGAGCCCCAGGAGGGCCTGGATGGCTCCAGCTGCTGCAGCTGAGGGGTGAAACCCTGGCCAGGAGGGTTTGTCCCCACTTTGTCTCCAGCACGTGGAGCTCTGGGATGGTTCCAGCACACTGGGGCTGGCAGGGGCAGAGCAGATCCCAGCTGTGCACACAGAGCACACATCTCCATGGATTTCTGGGATATTTGGGATCCTGGGGCTCTCCCCAGCTCCTGAAGCCACATTCCTGTTGGCTCCAGGGCTGGTTGGGCCACAGGACAGGGATGAAATAATCTTTGGGTTTGCTCAGTGAGATCAGTGGGGAGGGTCTGCCAAGGCTTGGGAAGGAGATGAAAGAGCCTTTGCCCCATTCCAGGCCGCAGAAATGGTTCCCAGCCTGGTAAACCTGGACAGAACCCTCTGCCCAAAGCTTTGGGATGGAAGGGACCTCAAAGCTCATCTTGTTCCAACCCTGACACCTTCCACCATCCCAGGGTGCTCCAAGCCCCGTCCAGCCTGGCCTTGGGCACTGCCAGGGCTGGGGCTTGTGCCCTGGCCGGGGTGGGGAGGTGCCACAGGAATGCTGGAGCAGCTCCCTAAAGCCCCAGGCCTGCTGTGCCCCCTGAGGGGAGGTTTTGGGAATTGTTTCCAGCACGTTCCTGCAGCTCCTTGGCTGCCAGCACCAGTCCCAGACTGGTTTGCAGGAAGGAAACCAATCCCATGCTGGGCACCACAGGCCCCAGACACATCCAGCAGCTGGGACAGGGCACCACAAATGAGGATTTGGGCAGAGCTAGAATCTCCTCCTTTGTGGGGTAAAAGTGGCAGCTGCTCCAGGGACAGAAGGGAATCAAAGCAAATTCCCTGCCTGGGATGGGGATCCTGGGTTTGCAGCCTGGAATTTCCTGAAAATTCCTGGAATTTTCCTGGAGCCCTCCATCCTGCTGGAGATGGATTCTGGACAGGGAGGGATGGAGGAGGCACCTGAAACATTCCCTGAGCCTTGATTAACACCTGGTTTTGCTTCCAAAGCATCCTCCTGGTTTATCCCGAGTTTGAGCTGCTTCCTGCAGCTCCACAGAGTCCATCTGGGCTGTGCCAGAGATCTGCAGCCAGGCAGAGCAGCCCAGCCCCAAAAAACACAGTGTTCTGCCATGGACAGGGTGTCTGCATGACCTTCTCCTCTCCAGCCTTCCAGGTTTTGTTTGCTTGAACTCTCAGTTCCTTTTTTATGGTTCCCTGGAGCTGACAGGCTCAGCACAGGCTCTGCTCCCATCATTTTGAGATCAGGATTGCAGATCTCATGCCAGCCCCGTGGAAAGCAGGTCCTGGGAGCTGGTGGGACCAAACCCCACAGAAACAACCAACAGGGCTGCCCTGGTTCTGAAGGAGAAGTTTCCAAGCCCATTTTCCCCCTGGAGCAGAGCCAGTGGAGCTGCCCAAGGCTGGCATTGTCCCAAGGGCAGGTGCACACATGGATCACCCTCCCCAGCAGCCAGATCCAGCCTGGAGAGGCACCTGGAGATTTGGCAGGTGGAATGCAGCAGAACTGAAGCGTTTCTGCTGTCATCCAGCTCTGCTTGGAGCTGGCTGGGCTTTATTTTGCCAGGGATTAATAGGACAAAAGTAGAACTCAGAGCACTGCAGCAAAGTAAAGCTTTGCCCCAAGAGTGGGGAGGAGACCTTGGAGCCTGAGGGGAACTGGGGAATGTCTGCTTGGAGCCCCCAAAGGCTGGATCCCAAAAGGATCCAAGGGGATCTGAGATCCATCCATCCATCCCCAGCTCCTGCAGAGCCTGCTCAGCAGCCCTGGGGTTTCTGTTCCAGGAGGTTCCTGGCAAACACTCCCAGGCAGGAACGGTGGGTGGAAGCCAGGGTGGGCTCTGGATGAGCTGGAGATTGTTTTTCATGGTTTTCCTGGGGTGTTGAAAGAAATCCTTGGTTCTGCACGACCTGGGAGCTCTGGGAGTGCAGCGGGGTCGTGCTGAGCTCTGGAGCTGATTAAAGCCCAGCTCTGAGGCTCAGGAGCTGGAGAGAGCTGCCTGAGCTTTATTGGTGATGTCAGCGCCACCCTGGGGCTGCTCCAGCCCTTCCCTGCCTGCAGCACTCCCAGAGGCTCTCCCAGGCTGCAATGGGATGGGTTTTCCACACCAGCAACCCCTCAGTGCTGTGCCCAGGCTCCCTGTGCTGGCACATCCCAGGAATGATCCCAAGGGCAGGGATGGCTGCTGGGAGAGGCAGAGGGAGAAGGAAGGAATTGGCCTCAATGATTCACCAAAAAATGAGGTTTTACAAGAAAGCCTGGGATCCAACCCCTGGTATCCAAAAGAAGTGTGTGGCGCACAAAGGCTGTTCCACAGGATCCATCTGCCCCCTTTTATCCCAAACATTTATCTCATAAATCCTGTTGGAAGCAAAGGATTTTCCAGCTGGCCCCAAGCAGAGAAACACCAATCCAACAGATTATTTGGAGGCAGTGATGGAGCTGCCCCTTCCCTCAGCTTCCTGTGTCACCTCCTGGAACGTCCAGGCCTTTCCTGCTGGGCAGAGACAACCACAGAGCCACTCCAACCAATGCAATCCCCCCAGTTTTGTCCTGCTCAGGCCCAGCTGAGGGAGGATGATGTACAGAGCACTCAGAGGGAGCAGCTCATCCCCTGAGGGCTATGCTGTTCAAATCCAGCTCACTCTGTAGGAAAACAGCACCCAAAGCCATCCCTGTGTGCAGCTCTGTGCTTCCACCCTCACTGTTCTTCCAGAAGATCCCAAAGTGACACTCCCAGTATCCTGGCCATCAGGAAGAGCTTGTGTCCATCCCAGTCCAGCTCCACAGAGGCCTTTGGAGCCTCCCACTAATTGTAATTAATGATTTTTAATCTGCTGCCACTGAGGGGAGGCCGACAGCACTCCCATTAACTCCATCCCGTTCCTTTGGAAGCTGCAAACTCCCTCTGGAAGGCCCTGGTGCCATTGTGTGAAATGAAAAAGGGGAAAAAAGGAACACAAAGTAGAGAATCTCAGGAGGTGATGGATTTATCATCTGCTCTTGCTCATGGGATGAACCCGTCACGAGACGGGGCCGGAACTGGTCTTGGAGCAGCCAAACTGGAGATTTCCCCAAACCCCTGAGGAAAACAACTCTGCTAATCCCAGAGCTCCAGGCCAGCCCTGAATATCCATTAGGCTGGAGAACAGCCAAGACTCCAGCTCCAGGCCTCTGCTTTCACTCTTTGTCTTGGTCCTGTGCTCCTTTTTGGGGGCTCTGTGGCACAGACACATCCAAAGGCCACGGGGACACCAGAGCCTCAAAGGCACCAAATTCTGAGGTGTCCAGAAGAAAAAAGCTGATGAACACCTCCAAAACATCTCCCTGAGCCCTCTGGGAGCTGTGGATCTCCCAGAGCAGCAATTCCCCAACAGAGCAGACCACACAGATGGAACCAGCTGGAGAAAAGGGCCTGGGTTTTTTATATCTCTCTATTTTTTTATTTTTTATATTTCTCCATTGCTTTAACCTGCAGACAGTAACTCGAGGAGGTGCTGCTCATCTCCTAAAGTTCCCTCCTGCCCAACCTTAAATGGCACCCAGGGAGACACAGAAAACCCTCGGAGCTCCCTCCTGGCACCACCACAAAGCACAGAAGCCAAGGTGTGAAGCCCCCAAAGGTGCCAGCACATCTCCAGACCAGTCTGACACCCTCAGTGTCCCAAAACTCTCCTTTTTTGCCTGAAACCTGAGTTCATTTTGAAGGCAGCAGTTGCATAAGCACTTCTGCATGTGGTTAAGTTGTAAAACTTGGCCCAAGGTTTCCCCCACCATGGCTGAAGTGTTATTCTAGGGGGGAGGGAGGTTGTAGACACTGAAAATCCAGACCTACCCAAGCTTCAAATAAGTCTCATTTTTTTTTTGTCCTGCAGACTGAAATTCCTGGAGTTTAAATGCCTGCTCTTTTTTTGGAATAGCACTTGGGAGAATGTTTAACCCCCTGAATAGAGGGGTTAGAAAAAAGGAAGTTTATTAGTTCTGTTCTTTGGAGAAATAGAAATGGATCATTAACAGCATTGGGGGTTATTAAAATTTGGGGAAAGCAAATCAAAAATTAATTCTGTCCTTACCATTTCTGACTTTTTGTGCTTTTCCTACCCTGGAGTGGGAGGGATGGATGGGAAAGTGCCTTCCCTGCCTTGGATTTTCCTTTTCTGCTTCTTTTCACTTCCCTGTATCCACAGGGAAACCCTGGCACTTCCCAGAGCCAAAAATTTGGATTTTTTCCTCCTCACTCCTTGATTTGCATGAAATCCTCCTTTTTCTGCACTGCATCTTCTAAAATAATGTGGATAAAATAGGAAATAAGAGAAAATCCAAACTCTGGTGATCTGAGCAAGGAAAACCCAGCATTGGGAAGAGATTCAGGAAACTCCCTCAATCCTGGGAGGGCTGAAACCTTTCCTTAAAGCTGTGATTAAACACAAATAACACAAACTCAACAGCTGACTTTAACAGGAGAATAATTAACACCCAGCTCTGGAGTTGCTCTTTCTCACCCTGTCCTTTGTGATATTGTCAATTTACACAAATTCCAATCATTAGAAAAAAAATCATTTTCATAATAATTATGCAAGGTGCAAACAAACCTAGGCTCCTCTTCCATCCAGGATGGCGGAGAAAGAATAAATTAGGGAAAATAAAGATTCCTCTGCTTACCTTGCTTTTGGAACCACTTTTCCACATCCTTGTGAGGTTCCTTGCAGGGGATATTTAACCTCCACAATAATTCCCCATCCTGCTGCAGTCCCAATGGTTTTTAAAAGGATTCAACAGAAAATCCACTAACCTTGAGGCCCGGGGGGCTGAGAGCTCTGCAGATCCCTCACTCCTGAAGGAGTTTCCTGAAGGAATCCTGGTTTTCCAGGTGGAACAGCACAAATTCCTGGGGAGAAGGACCAGAATTGGGTTTGTGGTTTGTCTGGGACAAAGCTGCACCTCAGACATTAAACCGACAAAGGAGGGTTGGGAAAAAGTGAGAATTCTGTTAATTTCTCCAGGATTTCCCCTGGATGTTGTTTGTAAGACATGGATTCCATGAAACCAGACACGTGAGCACCAAACCCCCTTGGGTCAGCCCCAGGTGCCACCTCCTCATGAGTGTTCTTCATCTCCAAGGTTTTCCAGGGCAGATGCCATTCCCTGGGGATGTCACCTGGGGATTGTCACCTGGGGGTGCTCCTGTTCCCAGGGACAGTCACCCACAGTCTGAGCAGCCCCTGCACCACCCAGGGGAGGGACAGGACTCAGGGCAGGTCCTGCAGGGATTCAGTTCAAATTCTCCAGAAAAATCCCTCTGTTTGAGTCAGGCCTTGCTGAGTTTCCCGTTTCTCCTGGGATATTTTAGATTTAAGGTGGTGATTTGAGGTCTCTGAGGAAAAAGCCATCATCAATTCCTATCAGTTTCTCCCTGGGATGGATTTCCCAGAGAGGCTGGGCTGCCCCTGGATCTCTGGAAGTGTCCAAGGTCGCGTGAAGCCCTCCCCACACCCTCAGGGGGGTGAGCAGCAGTGTCACCACATCCCCTGTGGAGGGGACAGCAAGGACTGGACCTGTCACATCCAGAGCCAGGAGATCCAACATCAGTCTGAAGGTAAAACCGAGCTGGTTTCCATCTTTCCAAGGGTCCCAAAAAGGAGAGAACTGGATGAGAGCCACACATGACTCCTCCATGCTGGCAATTACAAGCTCCTCATTAAGAGCTTTGCTGAAAGAAATGTAATTTAGCCACTGATGTGGCTCCAGCCAGGGACAAACACAGCAAGAGCAGCGTGGAGCCTTTATCTCCCCTCTGTCCCATCCATTTTCCTGCTCTTTCAGCACCCACATCCCTGGCTGGGATCTGCTTTGATGGTTTGTTGGTTCAGGGTGTAATCAGCACTAATAATTTCTGCACTCCAGGACTATTAGGCACGTTTGGGAAGTGATTTCCCACCCCTCAGAGACCCTGCAACTGGATACCCTGTGTGCTAACCCGTGCATTTCCTCCACTCCAGCATATCTCCAGGCCTCGAGGAAATTAGCAATCTAAACAAATTCTGCTGGGCTTTCAGAGATGAATTCTTGTAATAACACTGCCCTGAGATTGGATCTGGGGCTGGAGCTCTCAGCAAAAGCAGGAAAATGTCCCAGACAAAGAGAGATTTGCCCAAACTTCAGCTCAGTGGTCACATAGTTTTGTGTCCCCTTCCCTGCACTGATTACCCAGATTATTTCTGTCTCAGCACAAGTTCAGTCACTTTTCCGCATCCAGAAACTCCTCCTTTCCACGAGCTCCAGAGAAAAATGAAACTGAGAAGATTAAAAATAGAATAGGGAAAATAAAACCCCAACAACTTGCTATCTGTACTGACTTTAGCTTCTGGCACTTGCAGAGCTGTTCCTTGTTTTGTTTGCTTTATTTCTTGCCTTTTTTGTCTCCCCTTTCCCAAGAGAGAGCTGCAAAGGTCAGACACTGCCACTCTCCATGTGTCCCAGGCAGGAGCTGCCTCTTGGCAGGCTCAGGACTCAGACAGTTCCTTAGGAGAGGTCCCAATCCAGGCTCAGGACCCAGAAATTTCCTTAGGAAAGGTCCCAGCCCAGGCTTGGGAAGAGCAGCAGGAGCAGGACATGGGAATGCTGAGCCAGCAGCCAAATCCTCACCCTGGGGCTGAGCACTGAGGGAAGGGGAACATCCATAGGCAGTAAAAAAGGGATTTTATATCTGGGTTAAAAGAAGTGGATGAGAGAAAAGAGTGGATTTTATATCTGGGTTAAAAGAGGGGGATGAGGGGAAAGGAGATTTTATGTCTGGGTTAAAAGAGGTGGATGAGGAAATGGGATTTTATGTCTGGGTTAAAAGAGGTGGATAAGAGAAAAATGGATTTTACATCTGGTTTAAAAGAGGTGGATGAGGCAAAAGGGGATTTTATGTATGGATTAAAAGAGGTGGATGAGGGATTGGAGAAGAGTGGATTTTAGACCTGGTTTAAGAGAGAGATGGTGAAGAAAAAGTGAATTTTATGTCTGGGTTTAAGAGAGATGGCTGAGGGAAAAGAGTGGATTTTAGACCTTGGTTCTGTGTGGAAGCAAGTAATTTTTCTTTTTTCTTCTTCTTCTTCTTCTTCTTCTTCTTCTTCTTCTTCTTCTTCTTCTTCTTCTCCTTCTTCTACTATTATTATTATTATTATATTATTTTATTTATTTTTTATTATTTTTATTATTTAGAAACCAAATTTATTTATGGCAGCTATTAAGACCTAAAATAATGGACCAAAATAATATGCCCCAGGATTCTTTGTTCTTACCCATTGGGGTGTTGGTTACTGAGGGTTTCCCTGTGTTGATGAGGACCCAGCAGGTTGAAGATGTAAAAAAGGGTTTATTTCAACAGCTCAGTTGGTTTGAGCTGCTCTTCAAGGCACAGAGAAGTTTTTAAAGCAGAGCAAAACCCAGAACAAGGTTTCTCATCTGTAACTTGAGCCTTGGGTTTATTCAATGTCATCATTCCAAGGTAATTATGTTTATTCTTAGCATAATTATAATAAAAAGAGAAATATCACTGATCCAGAGCTCTGAGCTGATGAGAGCTGGATTCATAGAAGAAATACTCTCAATATCCCACCAAAAGGTGGTGGGTGCTGCATGAGGAAGGATGCTCCAAGCTCAGAGGGCAGAAGGTCCAGGGAAGCAGGGAATGGGACTAAAGGAAGCATTGAAATTGCATTGGAATTTTGCATTTTCACTGTTTGCATTGAAATTTTGGAGGACCAAACAGTGAAAATGCAAAATTCCAAAGCAATTTCAATGCTTCCAAGGGCAAGGGGCAGCAGGGGGGAAGGAGCAGGTTGACATGAGAGCAGGATATGGGGTGAGGACAGGAAAAGTCCTGCTGAGTGTTTGATGTGCCAGGGAAGAAGAAGCCAAGGAGAGGAAGTTTGTGAATGGATGTGATCTGGGCAAAAGGCAGGTCCAGCCTGCCAAGAGCAAAGGATGTTGCATTCATGGAGATGAGATGAGACAACAGCTTGGCCACGAGTTTCAGCTCAAAAGGTTGAGCTCTTAGGGCTGAAAACATTTAGGGCAGGAGCAGGAAAACAGGAAGATGTTGACTGGCCAGAAAAAGCAGGAAAATCTCTCCCCACCACCTGAACTGCATCAGCTGAGACAAGTTCTCTCAGGAGATTTTCCTTCCCCTCCCACAATGTCCAGCTTCCTCCTTTCACTCTGCTCCCATCCCAGCTTTCTGGTGTCATGTGCATGATTTGGATCATCTGTGTCTCTCCTGCACAGGACCTGACCCAGGCAAGCAGGCCTTGTAAACCCAGGGCCTTCTGATGTCTGGAGCAGGCAGCCAGGCTGCTGGAATTTATGGTTTCCAAGGAGCACAGGGAAAGGGAGAAATTTATGTTAGGAAAATGTGACTGTCATCTTCGTTTATCTCCCAGTTTTGTAATGGAAAACAGGCATTTCACAAACACAGCCCCACAAACCCAGCGTGAAACGGTTCAGGGAGATGAGTGTGTTAACCATGAACTGCTCCATAAATATCAACATTATTAATAATAATAATAATATCAATAAAAACGCTGCAATAAATCACACAGCAGCTGGAACATCCCATCCCCATGCACCTGGCAGGCTTGCAAAGCAAAGCTGCAGCATCTCTTCCTTCTTCCCATCCTTTGTGGTGTCTGATCAATCAGAAAATCCTTGGATGCTCTGGAGCAGGAACCCCCCACTCAGTGCAGCGTCCCACAGGCAGCAAACAAAGTGTGGAGCTGCAGCAGGATGCTCCAAGGTTCAGGAAAGCCCATCCTGAAGGCAGGGATTACCTGGAACCCTGCAACTGGAGCAGCAGATAAGGAGAGCAGCTCAGGATGAAGGAGTTAAGCCACACAAATCCAAACGCTCCCACTTTGAGAGGAAATCCACACAAATTTGCATTCCCACTCCATGAGTTTGTTTGCAGTCCTTGGCAGCTCATGGGGAATTTTGGATTTACAGCAGGAAAGAGCAGAGATTGTGCTCCAGACCCCCCCAGCTCAGGAAAACCTGAATGAAGAGATCACCTATTGCATCTGGAACCCAACAATCCAAACTCACCTCTGCTCATGACCTTCCCACCCAGCCATTCCCAATATTTCACCCATTTTCCAAGAGTTTAGATGGGAAATTTTCCCCTACTCACCCTGGAGGAGGTGGTGGCACTGCTGCTCCTGTCCTGCCCTGCTCCCAGTGCCCTGGGCAGTTTTTAATGTGCTTTTCCTGTGACAGGGAGCTGATTGCAGAGCTCTGGGATTACGTCTGCATCTCCAAATCTTTCTTTCTCAGCTGGAAAGTCTCAAGTTCCAAGCTGGGATTCCCTCTCCACCCCCTTTCTCCAGGAGTTAACTCTCCTTTTGCTGGAAGGGTCTGTCTGGTCAGTACCACTAAAATCTCAGGGACTAAAGGAAGAGGGAAGGGGGCATTTTAAGAGAAAAATCAATGTTTTCTTGGGTGTTCTCTGCTTATTAACTCTGTGCTGTAGGAAAGCTCTTTTTAATTAAGATATTTTTAATTCTGGACTTTCAGAAACCAGCCCTAAAGGATTAAAGGTTTCAAGGCTTTTTAAAATTGCTTTTATCTCAATTTTTTTTTATTACACTGTTGATCAGTGGATTTCCAGCCAGAAATTTGCTGTCCCCCACAGACAAGGGAGACAAGGACCCATTGTTCCTCTGGTCAGAACCTACTAAAAAGCACTTTTAGCCCAACTGAACCTTCCATCTTTGAGAACTTCAAGGGAGCAAGACATTTATTCCCTCAATATTAGGAACAATTTCTTCCCCAGAAGGGTTGTCCAGCTCTGGCCTTGGCAGTGCTGGGGGATGGCTGGACTTGATGGCCCTAAAGGTCTTTTCAATCTGAATGATCCCTGATTCTCTAAATTCAGGATATTTCCCACATTATTGGGTGGTGCTTTTTGGGACAGGGAGGGAACAGAGGGACAGAGCCAGGGAATGGATCCAGTGACTCTGGACTGTAGAGATCCAGGGGCATCCCTTGGGATCAGCCCTGCACACCCAGCCCAGGCTGCTGCACACCATTCCTATTCCTATTCCTATTCCTATTCCTATTCCTATTCCTATTCCTATTCCTATTCCTATTCCTATTCCTATTCCTATTCCTATTCCTATTCCTATTCCTATTCCTATTCTTCCTCTCCCATTCCCATTCCCATTTCCATCCCAAGGCACCTGGTGGCACCATGGGGCTGCACTTGGTGACATTTGGCAGTGGCAGAAGGGACCTGAAGATGAGGAATCCTCCACTTCAGAGTTGTTTGGGCATTGCTCCTCCTCATCCTCCTCCTCCACACACTGCCAATCCCTCTGCCTCAATTCCCACCTGGATTTCCCCTGCAGTTCCTTCCCTGCCCAAACTGAAAAGCTTTCCCCCAGTTTTTCTTCCTAACAGCAAAACTCCAATAATGAGATTTTTAACTGACTCTCAACTTGATGGATTTGCACATGGATTAAAGCTGCCCAGAGGCTGAGGGAACCTTAAATCCCAGGACACCTGTGCAGCACCAAGCTGGGATTGGAGCAGGGAATGAGACAGGTGAATCCCAAAATAAAACCACAACCAAACACAAAAACCCCACCTCAAAATCTTAAACCACTTCCTATCAATGGATTTTATCAGTGCCAAGAGCATTGTGTTTGCTCAAAGAAAGGATCAGCACGGAAAACTGTCAATCCATGCAAAAACATTCCGAAGTTTTTAAGGGAATAGTCCCACAAACTCGATTTTCTGGCAGGAAAATTAAGACATTCCACTTTTTGCAATATGGAAAATAAAAGGGAATCATTCTTGTCACTGAGCTCCAGGCTCCCTGAGCTCTTTGCCACACAAGAAAGCTTCCATGAAATCTCAGGGAAGCGTCAGAGGGGGACGAGTGGGGATGCAGAGTTTATTTTTGGAAAATCCTGAGGCAGAACCTGCCAGAGGAGCCGCTGGTTTCGTTCTAACGCTCAACTGAACGAAACCCCCAGGAATTTCAGGCAGAACCCAAACCAGATGTAATCCCCCCAGATGTTTACAGACTCCTTCAAAACCCAGCAAGGGATAAACAAAATGGGAAAGGAAAAAAGATCGAAAATCGTCCCCAAGCCGCTCCCCTCCGCTGCCTACCTCTTCCTCCTGCTGCTCCTGGGGTGACCGAGGAAATCTGGGGAGCTGTTTCATGCCAGAAAATGAGGAATTTCCCAGGAACCCCCTCCCTGGGCTGCAGAGAGGAGGGAAAGGCAACCTGAGCATGGAAAAGGAGGGAGGGATCCAACCAAACCAACAAACTGCTCCTCGGTTTTTTTGCCTGGCTTTTCCCTGGATTCCTCCCTCCTCCTCTTTTCTGAACATTTGGATTTTTTTTTTTTCTTTAATTTCTCTGCTGGTTTTGCTGAGGAGAGCAGGGAGCCCATTAGAGCAGGGGGATTAAGAGAGTTGAGGGAGGATTGAGTCATGCAATGGCTGTAAAACCCCAGGAATTGTGCAAGGCAGATGGCCCCAGGACAAATCCCATGGGATGGGGCTGAGTGAAGCCCCCGGAGGGGCTGGGAGCAGGAATTTGGGGAGAAAAGGAACCAAATTGGGAATTTGCTGTTCCACCCAAACCGGAACCAGCAGAATTCCTGGTGCCATCACCTGAGGGTTCACTTTGGCTTCAGTGCCACATGGGAACTGCAGGGAAAAATCTGGATATTGACTGAAAATGTTCCTAATTAGCACCAAAGGCTGTGATTTCCAACTGGGGAATTTTGGGAGCTGTTAAATCAGCCCAGTAAAAATCATCTTCCCTGTGCATGAAATTAAGGGCTAAAATTGCTTTAGTTTTCCCTGATTCATGGAATTCAGAATGCAGCTAAGCATGGGGTTTCTAAATATAGAAAAAAAATTATTGATAATACTATGGATAGTATTATTATAGAAATATTTATTATTATAAATATATAAAATAAAAATAGAATATAATAAATATAAAAAAATTTTTAAAATGGTCTAAATATAACTAAACTACAACTACAACTATAAATATAAATACAAAAATAAATATAAATATAAATATGGTGTATACAAATGTAAATATATGTTGTATATATGATGTATTAATACAAAATAAATATACACAGTATCCACGGTGCATATATAAAAATTAATATAGATATTATATACATTTTGTGTCTATATAAATTATATACTATATATTATATATTGTACACATTTATATATATAAAGAAATTTATAATTTATATATGGTGAATATGAAAATAAATATACCTATATTTAATATGGTGTATATATTTTAAAATATTTTAAATTAATCAATATAAATAAATATATAAATACATATAGTTATAAAAATAAACATAAATAACTATATACAATTGTATAAAAATATAAATATATTTAAAATATTAATATAAATTATGTATATATATATCTGAAGCATACCTTTCAGCTGCTCAGGCAGTGCTGGACACCTCCCATTTTTTTCCTGCTTTTCCCACAAGGCAAAGGGAATGCAGAGTCCATCACTCCCAGCTGGAATCATTTCAGTCCCTGGGCAGCAGAGCTCTGTCCCTGTGGCAACAGCCAAACAGCAAAGTCACTTTGATTTCCCTGCTCCAGAGGCAGCCAAGCCCTGTGCATCTGGAAAACAGAAATCCCAGAGGTTCCCTAAGAAAAGCAGGGAAGCAGGGACATTTCTCATTTTTATGGTAATTTTTTGAAATCCCATCAAAGTCCAGGTCATGGAACACTGAGGGACAATGAGCTCTGCCTAAATTCAGTTTTCCATCCAGGTTTTTGTTGTTGTGTTTCAGCACCACTTTAACTCACAGGAAAAATCTGGAATAATCCATTTACTGGAAAATTGTATGAATTATATTAATTATAACAATTATATAAAATAAAATCTCATCAGAAACCTGATGGAGAGCTGGAACTGGGCAGTTTAATTAAACACCCAAAACAGATTAAACAGAGGGACCAGATCTACAGAACTTTTCCCTGCCTGTTGGTTAATCAAAAAAATCCATATGATGAATAAAATAGGTAAAATATATAAAAGATATATTTTCTGCCCAAAATATGAAATTTTACTATTTATCACTAGAAGACATTTTTTTCCTTTGCACAAAAAGGAAAAATTGAAGGAAAACCAAGAGGA